>NW_026871245.1:316289-632578 GCF_028564815.1 Eubalaena glacialis
GTTTCTAAAACGCACCTCATTTCTCCTCTCCTTGTGCTCGGGTTCGCCATTCCAGCCGCTTGACTAACCATCTCCCTACTTGGAGAATCAGCACCTTTAACCTACTGTTTCGTCCAGGTTGCAATTTGTCCTGAGGATGAACGGGAAGACGGGGAACCAACGAAAGACTAGCCCTAGGTGTTGGGACAGGCACAGGTCACTCCATTTTCCCATCAGGAAGAAGAATGAACCACAGGCTCAGCCTGCCCCCCAGAACCAAAATAGGGCCTGAAGCAATCCTGCGCTTTTGCGGCCAGCTCCCAAAAAAGCGAGGAGACAAATGGAGCTCAGGGGCACTGCAATTCACAAACGTGCAGAGTTATAAATGAGAACTCTCGTCCACAAATATATTGAGGGAAGGCAACGAAGAGGATTTGAAAGCAAGGCAGATTTGCAGGAAACAGATTTCAGGAGGTAGATTCGACTCGCCTTTAAAGCACATGAAAAGCGGCAAAACGTTGACAATGATGCCCTTGGCCAAAAAGGGCGTATGCGTTTTTTCCTGAATATATTCAGGAAAAAACGCATACGCCCTTTTTGGCCAACCAAGCAAGCCGGAAGGGCAAATCAGCGCTACAAAGAAGTCTCGCTTGCCCTCGGTCAAAAGGGCCATGCTGAACAAAGTGTAAAAACCAGAAAAGCAGGACAGGCCATGGAGACATGGGAGCCTTGCTACGCTGATGGGCGGGATGTAAATTGCCAACAGGCACTCTGGAGAAGAGTACGGTGTGTCCTGAAACAAGTAATAAACACAGCGTTGAGAGCATAGGGCACTTCCACTCATGGGCGTATAAATTGGGAAAACTAAAAATCAACAAGACACAGGCACCCTAAAGTTTACGGCTGCTCTGTTTCCAAGAACCTCCACTTCGGTACACCTTCAATATCCCAGGAAAGAGAAAAATGGATAAAGAAATGGTGGTACTTGGCACAGTGGAATATCACTCAGCCATGAAATCAATGTCATAAGGCTAGTTAGCAGCATGATGAGTGGATTTAGATACGATGATTCTAAGTGAAATAAGTCACACAGAAAAAGACACTTATCCTAAGATATCGCTTATAGAGGGAATGTCAAAATCGCTACACTTGAACTGAATTACAAAACAGAACAGAGTCACACCTTTAGAAGACACACTATGGCTGCTTAACGGGAAAGGTGAGGTGAGGTGATGCATAAAACAAGGGTTTGAAATTAGCTCAGACACCGCTCCATAAGCCAAATATGTAATAGACAAGGCCTACTCCCTGCTCAGTGAACTGGACTCAACACACCCTAGTCAACACACAAGAATATATCTGACTAGTAAGAATCTGAAAACCTATGTATCGATATCTCTCTGCAAGTGAATCAAGAGGGTGTAAAGCGGCATCAACACAGCAGGGAAAAGCAGCCAAGCCCGATTCTAAACATAAATTACTTTAAAAAACCCACAAAACAAAGACAGTGAAAGAGAGAGAAATTCTTACAAAATCCGTTCAGGGTCTCTGATGCAACCTGGATTGACCATATCTAGACCCACAGCTGGATGAGACATAAGGCTGGACACTCTTGGGGCTGAGAGGGTTGGTGAGGTTGGGTGAGCAAATGCAGATACTTTAAAGTAACACTGCGGGGAACACACCCCATGGGTCTCAAATCTCCAGGTACAAGGGAATCTTCCTACATCAAAACATGCATGGGAAACCCAGAAGATGGTATGCCATGAGATCGGGAAAGGTTTCTAAAACGCACCTCATTTCTCCTCTCCTTGTGCTCGGGTTCGCCATTCCAGCCGCTTGACTAACCATCTCCCTACTTGGAGAATCAGCACCTTTAACCTCCTGATTGTACAGGTTGCAATTTGTCCTGAGGATGAACGGGAAGACGCGGAACCAACGAGAGACGAGCCCTAGGTGTTGGGACAGGCATAGGTCACTCCATTTTCCCATCAGGAAGAAGAATGAACCACAGGCTCAGCCTGCCCCCCAGAACCAAAATAGGGCCTGAAGCAATCCTGCGCTTTTGCGGCCAGCTCCCCAAAAAGCGAGGAGACAAATGGAGCTCAGGGGCACTGCAATTCACAAACGTGCAGAGTTATAAATGAGAACTCTCGTCCACAAATATATTGAGGGAAGGCAACGAAGAGGATTTGAAAGCAAGGCAGATTTGCAGGAAACAGATTTCAGGAGGTAGATTCGACTCGCCTTTAAAGCACATGAAAAGCGGCAAAACGTTGACAATGATGCCCTTGGCCAAAAAGGGCGTATGCGTTTTTTCCTGAATATATTCAGGAAAAAACGCATACGCCCTTTTTGGCCAACCAAGCAAGCCGGAAGGGCAAATCAGCGCTACAAAGAAGTCTCGCTTGCCCTCGGTCAAAAGGGCCATGCTGAACAAACAGTAAAAACCAGAAAAGCAGGACAGGCCATGGAGACATGGGAGCCTTGCTACGCTGATGGGCGGGATGTAAATTGCCAACAGGCACTCTGGAGAAGAGTACGGTGTGTCCTGAAACAAGTAATAAACACAGCGTAGAGAGCATAGGGCACTTCCACTCAAGGGCGTATAAATTGGGAAAACTAAAAATCAACAAGACACAGGCACCCTAAAGTTTACGGCTGCTCTGTTTCCAAGAACCTCCACTTCGGTACACCTTCAATATCCCAGGAAAGAGAAAAATGGATAAAGAAATGGTGGTACTTGGCACAATGGAATATCACTCAGCCATGAAATCAATGTCATAAGGCTAGTTAGCAGCATGATGAGTGGATTTAGGTACGATGATTCTAAGTGAAATAAGTCACACAGAAAAAGACACTTATCCTAAGATATCGCTTATAGAGGGAATGTCAAAATCGCTACACTTGAACTGAATTACAAAACAGAACAGAGTCACACCTTTAGAAGACACACTATGGCTGCTTAACGGGAAAGGTGAGGTGGGGTGATGCATAAAACAAGGGTTTGAAATTAGCTCAGACACCGCTCCATAAGCCAAATATGTAATAGACAAGGCCTACTCCCTGCTCAGTGAACTGGACTCAACACCCCCTAGTCACCGCACAAGAATATATCTGACTAGTATGAATCTGAAAACCTATGTATCGATATCTCTCTGCAAGTGAATCAAGAGGGTGTAAAGCGGCATAAACACAGCAGGGAAAAGCAGCCAAACCCCATTCTAAACATACATTACTTTAAAAAACCCACAAAGCAAAGACAGTGAAAGAGAGAGAAATTCTTACAAAATCCGTTCAGGGTCTCTGATGCAACCTGGATTGACCATATCTAGACCCACAGCTGGATGAGACATAAGGCTGGACACTCTTGGGGCTGAGAGGATTGGTGAGGTTGGGTGAGCAAATGCAGATACTTTAAAATAATACCGCGGGGTACCCACCCCATGGGTCTCAAATCTCCAGGTACAAGGGCATCTTCATACATCAAAACATGCATGGGAAACCCAGAAGATGGTATGCCGTGAGATCGGGAAAGGTTTCTAAAACGCACCTCATTTCTCCTCTCCTTGTGCTCGGGTTCGCCATTCCAGCCGCTTGACTAACCATCTCCCTACTTGGAGAATCAGCACCTTTAACCTACTGTTTCGTCCAGGTTGCAATTTGTCCTGAGGATGAACGGGAAGACGGGGAACCAACGAAAGACTAGCCCTAGGTGTTGGGACAGGCACAGGTCACTCCATTTTCCCATCAGGAAGAAGAATGAACCACAGGCTCAGCCTGCCCCCCAGAACCAAAATAGGGCCTGAAGCAATCCTGCGCTTTTGCGGCCAGCTCCCAAAAAAGCGAGGAGACAAATGGAGCTCAGGGGCACTGCAATTCACAAACGTGCAGAGTTATAAATGAGAACTCTCGTCCACAAATATATTGAGGGAAGGCAACGAAGAGGATTTGAAAGCAAGGCAGATTTGCAGGAAACAGATTTCAGGAGGTAGATTCGACTCGCCTTTAAAGCACATGAAAAGCGGCAAAACGTTGACAATGATGCCCTTGGCCAAAAAGGGCGTATGCGTTTTTTCCTGAATATATTCAGGAAAAAACGCATACGCCCTTTTTGGCCTACCAAGCAAGCCGGAAGGGCAAATCAGCGCTACAAAGAAGTCTCGCTTGCCCTCGGTCAAAAGGGCCATGCTGAACAAAGTGTAAAAACCAAAAAAGCAGGACAGGCCATGGAGACATGGGAGCCTTGCTACGCTGATGGGCGGGATGTAAATTGCCAACAGGCACTCTGGAGAAGAGTACGGTGTGTCCTGAAACAAGTAATAAACACAGCGTAGAGAGCATAGGGCACTTCCACTCAAGGGCGTATAAATTGGGAAAACTAAAAATCAACAAGACACAGGCACCCTAAAGTTTATGGCTGCTCTGTTTCCAAGAACCTCCACTTCGGTACACCTTCAATATCCCAGGAAAGAGAAAAATGGATAAAGAAATGGTGGTACTTGGCACAATGGAATATCACTCAGCCATGAAATCAATGTCATAAGGCTAGTTAGCAGCATGATGAGTGGATTTAGGTACGATGACTCTAAGTGAAATAAGTCACACAGAAATAGACACTTATCCTAAGATATCGCTTATAGAGGGAATGTCAAAATCGCTACACTTGAACTGAATTACAAAACAGAACAGAGTCACACCTTTAGAAGACACACTATGGCTGCTTAACGGGAAAGGTGAGGTGGGGTGATGCATAAAACAAGGGTTTGGAATTAGCTCAGACACCGCTCCATAAGCCAAATATGTAATAGACAAGGCCTACTCCCTGCTCAGTGAACTGGACTCAACACCCCCTAGTCACCGCACAAGAATATATCTGACTAGTATGAATCTGAAAAACTATGTATCGATATCTCTCTGCAAGTGAATCAAGAGGGTGTAAAGTGGCATAAACACAGCAGGGAAAAGCAGCCAAGCCCGATTCTAAACATAAATTACTTTAAAAAACCCAAAAAGCAAAGACAGTGAAAGAGAGAGTAATTCTTACAAAATACGTTCAGGGTCTCTGATGCAACCTGGATTGACCATATCTAGACCCACAGCTGGATGAGACATAAGGCTGGACACTCTTGAGGCTGAGAGGATTGGTGAAGTTGGGTGAGCAAATGCAGATACTTTAAAATAATACCGCGGGGTACCCACCCCATGAGTCTCAAATCTCCAGGTACAAGGGCATCTTCATACATCAAAACATGCATGGGAAACCCAGAAGATGGTATGCTGTGAGATCGGGAAAGGCTTCTAAAACGCACCTCATTTCTCCTCTCCTTGTGCTCGGGTTCGCCATTCCAGCCGCTTGACTAACCATCTCCCTACTTGGAGAATCAGCACCTTTAACCTACTGTTTCGTCCAGGTTGCAATTTGTCCTGAGGATGAACGGGAAGACGGGGAACCAACGAAAGACTAGCCCTAGGTGTTGGGACAGGCACAGGTCACTCCATTTTCCCATCAGGAAGAAGAATGAACCACAGGCTCAGCCTGCCCCCCAGAACCAAAATAGGGCCTGAAGCAATCCTGCGCTTTTGCGGCCAGCTCCCAAAAAAGCGAGGAGACAAATGGAGCTAAGGGGCACTGCAATTCACAAACGTGCAGAGTTATAAATGGGAACTCTCGTCCACAAATATATTGAGGGAAGGCAACGAAGAGGATTTGAAAGCAAGGCAGATTTGCAGGAAACAGATTTCAGGAGGTAGATTCGACTCGACTTTAAAGCACATGAAAAGCGGCAAAACGTTGACAATGATGCCCTTGGCCAAAAAGGGCGTATGCGTTTTTTCCTGAATATATTCAGGAAAAAACGCATACGCCCTTTTTGGCCAACCAAGCAAGCCGGAAGGGCAAATCAGCGCTACAAAGAAGTCTCGCTTGCCCTCGGTCAAAAGGGCCATGCTGAACAAAGTGTAAAAACCAAAAAAGCAGGACAGGCCATGGAGACATGGGAGCCTTGCTACGCTGATGGGCGGGATGTAAATTGCCAACAGGCACTCTGGAGAAGAGTACGGTGTGTCCTGAAACAAGTAATAAACACAGCGTAGAGAGCATAGGGCACTTCCACTCAAGGGCGTATAAATTGGGAAAACTAAAAATCAACAAGACACAGGCACCCTAAAGTTTACGGCTGCTCTGTTTCCAAGAACCTCCACTTCGGTACACCTTCAATATCCCAGGAAAGAGAAAAATGGATAAAGAAATGGTGGTACTTGGCACAATGGAATATCACTCAGCCATGAAATCAATGTCATAAGGCTAGTTAGCAGCATGATGAGTGGATTTAGGCACGATGACTCTAAGTGAAATAAGTCACACAGAAAAAGACACTTATCCTAAGATATCGCTTATAGAGGGAATGTCAAAATCGCTACACTTGAACTGAATTACAAAACAGAACAGAGTCACACCTTTAGAAGACACACTATGGCTGCTTAACGGGAAAGGTGAGGTGGGGTGATGCATAAAACAAGGGTTTGGAATTAGCTCAGACACCGCTCCATAAGCCAAATATGTAATAGACAAGGCCTACTCCCTGCTCAGTGAACTGGACTCAACACCCCCTAGTCACCGCACAAGAATATATCTGACTAGTATGAATCTGAAAACCTATGTATCGATATCTCTCTGCAAGTGAATCAAGAGGGTGTAAAGCGGCATCAACACAGCAGGGAAAAGCAGCCAAGCCCGATTCTAAACATAAATTACTTTAAAAAACCCACAAAACAAAGACAGTGAAAGAGAGAGAAATTCTTACAAAATCCGTTCAGGGTCTATGATGCAACCTGGATTGACCATATCAAGACCCACAGCTGGATGAGACATAAGGCTGGACACTCTTGGGGCTGAGAGGGTTGGTGAGGTTGGGTGAGCAAATGCAGATACTTTAAAGTAACACTGCGGGGAACACACCCCATGGGTCTCAAATCTCCAGGTACAAGGGAATCTTCCTACATCAAAACATGCATGGGAAACCCAGAAGATGGTATGCCATGAGATCGGGAAAGGTTTCTAAAACGCACCTCATTTCTCCTCTCCTTGTGCTCGGGTTCGCCATTCCAGCCGCTTGACTAACCATCTCCCTACTTGGAGAATCAGCACCTTTAACCTCCTGATTGTACAGGTTGCAATTTGTCCTGAGGATTAACGGGAAGACGCGGAACCAACGAGAGACGAGCCCTAGGTGTTGGGACAGGCATAGGTCACTCCATTTTCCCATCAGGAAGAAGAATGAACCACAGGCTCAGCCTGCCCCCCAGAACCAAAATAGGGCCTGAAGCAATCCTGCGCTTTTGCGGCCAGCTCCCAAAAAAGCGAGGAGACAAATGGAGCTCAGGGGCACTGCAATTCACAAACGTGCAGAGTTATAAATGAGAACTCTCGTCCACAAATATATTGAGGGAAGGCAACGAAGAGGATTTGAAAGCAAGGCAGATTTGCAGGAAACAGATTTCAGGAGGTAGATTCGACTCGCCTTTAAAGCACATGAAAAGCGGCAAAACGTTGACAATGATGCCCTTGGCCAAAAAGGGCGTATGCGTTTTTTCCTGAATATATTCAGGAAAAAACGCATACGCCCTTTTTGGCCAACCAAGCAAGCCGGAAGGGCAAATCAGCGCTACAAAGAAGTCTCGCTTGCCCTCGGTCAAAAGGGCCATGCTGAACAAACAGTAAAAACCAGAAAAGCAGGACAGGCCATGGAGACATGGGAGCCTTGCTACACTGATGGGCGGGATGTAAATTGCCAACAGGCACTCTGGAGAAGAGTACGGTGTGTCCTGAAACAAGTAATAAACACAGCGTAGAGAGCATAGGGCACTTCCACTCAAGGGCGTATAAATTGGGAAAACTAAAAATCAACAAGACACAGGCACCCTAAAGTTTACGGCTGCTCTGTTTCCAAGAACCTCCACTTCGGTACACCTTCAATATCCCAGGAAAGAGAAAAATGGATAAAGTAATGGTGGTACTTGGCACAATGGAATATCACTCAGCCATGAAATCAATGTCATAAGGCTAGTTAGCAGCATGATGAGTGGATTTAGGTACGATGACTCTAAGTGAAATAAGTCACACAGAAAAAGACACTTATCCTAAGATATCGCTTATAGAGGGAATGTCAAAATCGCTACACTTGAACTGAATTACAAAACAGAACAGAGTCACACCTTTAGAAGACACACTATGGCTGCTTAACGGGAAAGGTGAGGTGGGGTGATGCATAAAACAAGGGTTTGGAATTAGCTCAGACACCGCTCCATAAGCCAAATATGTAATAGACAAGGCCTACTCCCTGCTCAGTGAACTGGACTCAACACCCCCTAGTCACCGCACAAGAATATATCTGACTAGTATGAATCTGAAAACCTATGTATCGATATCTCTCTGCAAGTGAATCAAGAGGGTGTAAAGCGGCATAAACACAGCAGGGAAAAGCAGCCAAACCCCATTCTAAACATACATTACTTTAAAAAACCCACAAAGCAAAGACAGTGAAAGAGAGAGAAATTCTTACAAAATCCGTTCAGGGTCTCTGATGCAACCTGGATTGACCATATCTAGACCCACAGCTGGATGAGACATAAGGCTGGACACTCTTGGGGCTGAGAGGATTGGTGAGGTTGGGTGAGCAAATGCAGATACTTTAAAGTAATACCGCTTGGTACCCACCCCATGGGTCTCAAATCTCCAGGTACAAGGGAATCTTCCTACATCAAAACATGCATGGGAAACCCAGAAGATGGTATGCCGTGAGATCGGGAAAGGTTTCTAAAACGCACCTCATTTCTCCTCTCCTTGTGCTCGGGTTCGCCATTCCAGCCGCTTGACTAACCATCTCCCTACTTGGAGAATCAGCACCTTTAACCTACTGTTTCGTCCAGGTTGCAATTTGTCCTGAGGATGAACGGGAAGACGGGGAACCAACGAAAGACTAGCCCTAGGTGTTGGGACAGGCACAGGTCACTCCATTTTCCCATCAGGAAGAAGAATGAACCACAGGCTCAGCCTGCCCCCCAGAACCAAAATAGGGCCTGAAGCAATCCTGCGCTTTTGCGGCCAGCTCCCAAAAAAGCGAGGAGACAAATGGAGCTCAGGGGCACTGCAATTCACAAAAGTGCAGAGTTATAAATGAGAACTCTCGTCCACAAATATATTGAGGGAAGGCAACGAAGAGGATTTGAAAGCAAGGCAGATTTGCAGGAAACAGATTTCAGGAGGTAGATTCGACTCACCTTTAAAGCACATGAAAAGCGGCAAAACGTTGACAATGATGCCCTTGGCCAAAAAGGGCGTATGCGTTTTTTCCTGAATATATTCAGGAAAAAACGCATACGCCCTTTTTGGCCAACCAAGCAAGCCGGAAGGGCAAATCAGCGCTACAAAGAAGTCTCGCTTGCCCTCGGTCAAAAGGGCCATGCTGAACAAAGTGTAAAAACCAGAAAAGCAGGACAGGCCATGGAGACATGGAAGCCTTGCTACGCTGATGGGCGGGATGTAAATTGCCAACAGGCACTCTGGAGAAGAGTACGGTGTGTCCTGAAACAAGTAATAAACACAGCGTTGAGAGCATAGGGCACTTCCACTCATGGGCGTATAAATTGGGAAAACTAGAAATCAACAAGACACAGGCACCCTAAAGTTTACGGCTGCTCTGTTTCCAAGAACCTCCACTTCGGTACACCTTCAATATCCCAGGAAAGAGAAAAATGGATAAAGAAATGGTGGTACTTGGCACAGTGGAATATCACTCAGCCATGAAATCAATGTCATAAGGCTAGTTAGCAGCATGATGAGTGGATTTAGATACGATGATTCTAAGTGAAATAAGTCACACAGAAAAAGACACTTATCCTAAGATATCGCTTATAGAGGGAATGTCAAAATCGCTACACTTGAACTGAATTACAAAACAGAACAGAGTCACACCTTTAGAAGACACACTATGGCTGCTTAACGGGAAAGGTGAGGTGGGGTGATGCATAAAACAAGGGTTTCAAATTAGCTCAGAGACCGCTCCATAAGCCAAATATGTAATAGACAAGGCCTACTCCCTGCTCAGTGAACTGGACTCAACACACCCTAGTCAACACACAAGAATATATCTGATTAGTAAGAATCTGAAAACCTATGTATCGATATCTCTCTGCAAGTGAATCAAGAGGGTGTAAAGCGGCATCAACACAGCAGGGAAAAGCAGCCAAGCCCGATTCTAAACATAAATTACTTTAAAAAACCCACAAAACAAAGACAGTGAAAGAGAGAGAAATTCTTACAAAATCCGTTCAGGGTCTATGATGCAACCTGGATTGACCATATCAAGACCCACAGCTGGATGAGACATAAGGCTGGACACTCTTGGGGCTGAGAGGGTTGGTGAGGTTGGGTGAGCAAATGCAGATACTTTAAAGTAACACTGCGGGGAACACACCCCATGGGTCTCAAATCTCCAGGTACAAGGGAATCTTCCTACATCAAAACATGCATGGGAAACCCAGAAGATGGTATGCCATGAGATCGGGAAAGGTTTCTAAAACGCACCTCATTTCTCCTCTCCTTGTGCTCGGGTTCGCCATTCCAGCCGCTTGACTAACCATCTCCCTACTTGGAGAATCAGCACCTTAAACCTCCTGATTGTACAGGTTGCAATTTGTCCTGAGGATGAACGGGAAGACGCGGAACCAACGAGAGACTAGCCCTAGGTGTTGGGACAGGCATAGGTCACTCCATTTTCCCATCAGGAAGAAGAATGAACCACAGGCTCAGCCTGCCCCCCAGAACCAAAATAGGGCCTGAAGCAATCCTGCGCTTTTGCGGCCAGCTCCCAAAAAAGCGAGGAGACAAATGGAGCTCAGGGGCACTGCAATTCACAAACGTGCAGAGTTATAAATGAGAACTCTCGTCCACAAATATATTGAAGGAAGGCAACGAAGAGGATTTGAAAGCAAGGCAGATTTGCAGGAAACAGATTTCAGGAGGTAGATTCGACTCGCCTTTAAAGCACATGAAAAGCGGCAAAACGTTGACAATGATGCCCTTGGCCAAAAAGGGCGTATGCGTTTTTTCCTGAATATATTCAGGAAAAAACGCATACGCCCTTTTTGGCCAACCAAGCAAGCCGGAAGGGCAAATCAGCGCTACAAAGAAGTCTCGCTTGCCCTCGGTCAAAAGGGCCATGCTGAACAAACAGTAAAAACCAGAAAAGCAGGACAGGCCATGGAGACATGGGAGCCTTGCTACGCTGATGGGCGGGATGTAAATTGCCAACAGGCACTCTGGAGAAGAGTACCGTGTGTCCTGAAACAAGTAATAAACACAGCGTTGAGAGCATAGGGCACTTCCACTCAAGGGCGTATAAATTGGGAAAACTAAAAATCAACAAGACACAGGCACCCTAAAGTTTACGGCTGCTCTGTTTCCAAGAACCTCCACTTCGGTACACCTTCAATATCCTAGGAAAGAGAAAAATGGATAAAGAAATGGTGGTACTTGGCACAATGGAATATCACTCAGCCATGAAATCAATGTCATAAGGCTAGTTAGCAGCATGATGAGTGGATTTAGGTACGATGATTCTAAGTGAAATAAGTCACACAGAAAAAGACACTTATCCTAAGATATCGCTTATAGAGGGAATGTCAAAATCGCTACACTTGAACTGAATTACAAAACAGAACAGAGTCACACCTTTAGAAGACACACTATGGCTGCTTAACGGGAAAGGTGAGGTGGGGTGATGCATAAAACAAGGGTTTGAAATTAGCTCAGACACCGCTCCATAAGCCAAATATGTAATAGACAAGGCCTACTCCCTGCTCAGTGAACTGGACTCAACACCCCCTAGTCACCGCACAAGAATATATCTGACTAGTATGAATCTGAAAACCTATGTATCGATATCTCTCTGCAAGTGAATCAAGAGGGTGTAAAGCGGCATAAACACAGCAGGGAAAAGCAGCCAAACCCCATTCTAAACATACATTACTTTAAAAAACCCACAAAGCAAAGACAGTGAAAGAGAGAGAAATTCTTACAAAATCCGTTCAGGGTCTCTGATGCAACCTGGATTGACCATATCTAGACCCACAGCTGGATGAGACATAAGGCTGGACACTCTTGGGGCTGAGAGGATTGGTGAGGTTGGGTGAGCAAATGCAGATACTTTAAAGTAATACCGCGGGGTACCCACCCCATGGGTCTCAAATCTCCAGGTACAAGGGAATCTTCCTACATCAAAACATGCATGGGAAACCCAGAAGATGGTATGCCGTGAGATCGGGAAAGGTTTCTAAAACGCACCTCATTTCTCCTCTCCTTGTGCTCGGGTTCGCCATTCCAGCCGCTTGACTAACCATCTCCCTACTTGGAGAATCAGCACCTTTAACCTACTGTTTCGTCCAGGTTGCAATTTCTCCTGAGGATGAACGGGAAGACGGGGAACCAACGAAAGACTAGCCCTAGGTGTTGGGACAGGCACAGGTCACTCCATTTTCCCATCAGGAAGAAGAATGAACCACAGGCTCAGCCTGCCCCCCAGAACCAAAATAGGGCCTGAAGCAATCCTGCGCTTTTGCGGCCAGCTCCCAAAAAAGCAAGGAGACAAATGGAGCTCAGGGGCACTGCAATTCACAAACGTGCAGAGTTATAAATGAGAACTCTCGTCCACAAATATATTGAGGGAAGGCAACGAAGAGGATTTGAAAGCAAGGCAGATTTGCAGGAAACAGATTTCAGGAGGTAGATTCGACTCTCCTTTAAAGCACATGAAAAGCGGCAAAACCTTGACAATGATGCCCTTGGCCAAAAAGGGCGTATGCGTTTTTTCCTGAATATATTCAGGAAAAAACGCATACGCCCTTTTTGGCCAACCAAGCAAGCCGGAAGGGCAAATCAGCGCTACAAAGAAGTCTCGCTTGCCCTCGGTCAAAAGGGCCATGCTGAACAAAGTGTAAAAACCAGAAAAGCAGGACAGGCCATGGAGACATGGAAGCCTTGCTACGCTGATGGGCGGGATGTAAATTGCCAACAGGCACTCTGGAGAAGAGTACGGTGTGTCCTGAAACAAGTAATAAACACAGCGTTGAGAGCATAGGGCACTTCCACTCATGGGCGTATAAATTGGGAAAACTAAAAATCAAGAAGACACAGGCACCCTAAAGTTTACGGCTGCTCTGTTTCCAAGAACCTCCACTTCGGTACACCTTCAATATCCCAGGAAAGAGAAAAATGGATAAAGAAATGGTGGTACTTGGCACAGTGGAATATCACTCAGCCATGAAATCAATGTCATAAGGCTAGTTAGCAGCATGATGAGTGGATTTAGATACGATGATTCTAAGTGAAATAAGTCACACAGAAAAAGACACTTATCCTAAGATATCGCTTATAGAGGGAATGTCAAAATCGCTACACTTGAACTGAATTACAAAACAGAACAGAGTCACACCTTTAGAAGACACACTATGGCTGCTTAACGGGAAAGGTGAGGTGGGGTGATGCATAAAACAAGGGTTTGAAATTAGCTCAGAGACCGCTCCATAAGCCAAATATGTAATAGACAAGGCCTACTCCCTGCTCAGTGAACTGGACTCAACACACCCTAGTCAACACACAAGAATATATCTGACTAGTAAGAATCTGAAAACCTATGTATCGATATCTCTCTGCAAGTGAATCAAGAGGGTGTAAAGCGGCATCAACACAGCAGGGAAAAGCAGCCAAGCCCGATTCTAAACATAAATTACTTTAAAAAACCCACAAAACAAAGACAGTGAAAGAGAGAGAAATTCTTACAAAATCCGTTCAGGGTCTATGATGCAACCTGGATTGACCATATCAAGACCCACAGCTGGATGAGACATAAGCCTGGACACTCTTGGGGCTGAGAGGGTTGGTGAGGTTGGGTGAGTAAATGCAGATACTTTAAAGTAACACTGCGGGGAACACACCCCATGGGTCTCAAATCTCCAGGTACAAGGGAATCTTCCTACATCAAAACATGCATGGGAAACCCAGAAGATGGTATGCCATGAGATCGGGAAAGGTTTCTAAAACGCACCTAATTTCTCCTCTCCTTGTGCTCGGGTTCGCCATTCCAGCCGCTTGACTAACCATCTCCCTACTTGGAGAATCAGCACCTTTAACCTCCTGATTGTACAGGTTGCAATTTGTCCTGAGAATGAACGGGAAGACGCGGAACCAACGAGAGACGAGCCCTAGGTGTTGGGACAGGCATAGGTCACTCCATTTTCCCATCAGGAAGAAGAATGAACCACAGGCTCAGCCTGCCCCCCAGAACCAAAATAGGGCCTGAAGCAATCCTGCGCTTTTGCGGCCAGCTCCCAAAAAAGCGAGGAGACAAATGGAGCTCAGGGGCACTGCAATTCACAAACGTGCAGAGTTATAAATGAGAACTCTCGTCCACAAATATATTGAGGGAAGGCAATGAAGAGGATTTGAAAGCAAGGCAGATTTGCAGGAAACAGATTTTAGGAGGTAGATTCGACTCGCCTTTAAAGCACATGAAAAGCGGCAAAACGTTGACAATGATGCCCTTGGCCAAAAAGGGCGTATGCGTTTTTTCCTGAATATATTCAGGAAAAAACGCATAAGCCCTTTTTGGCCAACCAAGCAAGCCGGAAGGGCAAATCAGCGCTACAAAGAAGTCTCGCTTGCCCTCGGTCAAAAGGGCCATGCTGAACAAACAGTAAAAACCAGAAAAGCAGGACAGGCCATGGGACATGGGAGCCTTGCTACGCTGATGGGCGGGATGTAAATTGCCAACAGGCACTCTGGAGAAGAGTACGGTGTGTCCTGAAACAAGTAATAAACACAGCGTAGAGAGCATAGGGCACTTCCACTCAAGGGCGTATAAATTGGGAAAACTAAATATCAACAAGACACAGGCACCCTAAAGTTTACGGCTGCTCTGTTTCCAAGAACCTCCACTTCGGTACACCTTCAATATCCCAGGAAAGAGAAAAATGGATAAAGAAATGGTGGTACTTGGCACAATGGAATATCACTCAGCCATGAAATCAATGTCATAAGGCTAGTTAGCAGCATGATGAGTGGATTTAGGTACGATGACTCTAAGTGAAATAAGTCACACAGAAAAAGACACTTATCCTAAGATATCGCTTATAGAGGGAATGTCAAAATCGCTACACTTGAACTGAATTACAAAACAGAACAGAGTCACACCTTTAGAAGACACACTATGGCTGCTTAACGGGAAAGGTGAGGTGGGGTGATGCATAAAACAAGGGTTTGGAATTAGCTCAGACACCGCTCCATAAGCCAAATATGTAATAGACAAGGCCTACTCCCTGCTCAGTGAACTGGACTCAACACCCCCTAGTCACCGCACAAGAATATATCTGACTAGTATGAATCTGAAAACCTATGTATCGATATCTCTCTGCAAGTGAATCAAGAGGGTGTAAAGCGGCATAAACACAGCAGGGAAAAGCAGCCAAGCCCGATTCTAAACATACATTACTTTAAAAAACCCACAAAGCAAAGACAGTGAAAGAGAGAGAAATTCTTACAAAATCCGTTCAGGGTCTCTGATGCAACCTGGATTGACCATATCTAGACCCACAGCTGGATGAGACATAAGGCTGGACACTCTTGGGGCTGAGAGGATTGGTGAGGTTGGGTGAGCAAATGCAGATACTTTAAAGTAATACCGCGGGGTACCCACCCCATGGGTCTCAAATCTCCAGGTACAAGGGAATCTTCCTACATCAAAACATGCATGGGAAACCCAGAAGATGGTATGCCGTGAGATCGGGAAAGGTTTCTAAAACGCACCTCATTTCTCCTCTCCTTGTGCTCGGGTTCGCCATTCCAGCCGCTTGACTAACCATCTCCCTACTTGGAGAATCAGCACCTTTAACCTACTGTTTCGTCCAGGTTGCAATTTGTCCTGAGGATGAACGGGAAGACGGGGAACCAACGAAAGACTAGCCCTAGGTGTTGGGACAGGCACAGGTCACTCCATTTTCCCATCAGGAAGAAGAATGAACCACAGGCTCAGCCTGCCCCCCAGAACCAAAATAGGGCCTGAAGCAATCCTGCGCTTTTGCGGCCAGCTCCCAAAAAAGCGAGGAGACAAATGGAGCTCAGGGGCACTGCAATTCACAAACGCGCAGAGTTATAAATGAGAACTCTCGTCCACAAATATATTGAGGGAAGGCAACGAAGAGGATTTGAAAGCAAGGCAGATTTGCAGGAAACAGATTTCAGGAGGTAGATTCGACTCGCCTTTAAAGCACATGAAAAGCGGCAAAACGTTGACAATGATGCCCTTGGCCAAAAAGGGCGTATGCGTTTTTTCCTGAATATATTCAGGAAAAAACGCATACGCCCTTTTTGGCCAACCAAGCAAGCCGGAAGGGCAAATCAGCGCTACAAAGAAGTCTCGCTTGCCCTCGGTCAAAAGGGCCATGCTGAACAAAGTGTAAAAACCAGAAAAGCAGGACAGGCCATGGAGACATGGAAGCCTTGCTACGCTGATGGGCGGGATGTAAATTGCCAACAGGCACTCTGGAGAAGAGTACGGTGTGTCCTGAAACAAGTAATAAACACAGCGTTGAGAGCATAGGGCACTTCCACTCATGGGCGTATAAATTGGGAAAACTAAAAATCAACAAGACACAGGCACCCTAAAGTTTACGGCTGCTCTGTTTCCAAGAACCTCCACTTCGGTACACCTTCAATATCCCAGGAAAGAGAAAAATGGATAAAGAAATGGTGGTACTTGGCACAGTGGAATATCACTCAGCCATGAAATCAATGTCATAAGGCTAGTTAGCAGCATGATGAGTGGATTTAGATACGATGATTCTAAGTGAAATAAGTCACACAGAAAAAGACACTTATCCTAAGATATCGCTTATAGAGGGAATGTCAAAATCGCTACACTTGAACTGAATTACAAAACAGAACAGAGTCACACCTTTAGAAGACACACTATGGCTGCTTAACGGGAAAGGTGAGGTGGGGTGATGCATAAAACAAGGGTTTGAAATTAGCTCAGACACCGCTCCATAAGCCAAATATGTAATAGACAAGGCCTACTCCCTGCTCAGTGAACTGGACTCAACACCCCCTAGTCACCGCACAAGAATATATCTGACTAGTAAGAATCTGAAAACCTATGTATCGATATCTCTCTGCAAGTGAATCAAGAGTGTGTAAAGCGGCATCAACACAGCAGGGAAAAGCAGCCAAGCCCGATTCTAAACATAAATTACTTTAAAAAACCCACAAAACAAAGACAGTGAAAGAGAGAGAAATTCTTACAAAATCCGTTCAGGGTCTATGATGCAACCTGGATTGACCATATCAAGACCCACAGCTGGATGAGACATAAGGCTGGGCATTCTTGGGGCTGAGAGGGTTGGTGAGGTTGGGTGAGCAAATGCAGATACTTTAAAGTAACACTGCGGGGAACACACCCCATGGGTCTCAAATCTCCAGGTACAAGGGAATCTTCCTACATCAAAACATGCATGGGAAACCCAGAAGATGGTATGCCATGAGATCGGGAAAGGTTTCTAAAACGCACCTCATTTCTCCTCTCCTTGTGCTCGGGTTCGCCATTCCAGCCGCTTGACTAACCATCTCCCTACTTGGAGAATCAGCACCTTTAACCTCCTGATTGTACAGGTTGCAATTTGTCCTGAGGATGAACGGGAAGACGCGGAACCAACGAGAGACGAGCCCTAGGTGTTGGGACAGGCATAGGTCACTCCATTTTCCCATCAGGAAGAAGAATGAACCACAGGCTCAGCCTGCCCCCCAGAACCAAAATAGGGCCTGAAGCAATCCTGCGCTTTTGCGGCCAGCTCCCAAAAAAGCGAGGAGACAAATGGAGCTCAGGGGCACTGCAATTCACAAACGTGCAGAGTTATAAATGAGAACTCTCGTCCACAAATATATTGAGGGAAGGCAACGAAGAGGATTTGAAAGCAAGGCAGATTTGCCGGAAACAGATTTCAGGAGGTAGATTCGACTCGCCTTTAAAGCACATGAAAAGCGGCAAAACGTTGACAATGATGCCCTTGGCCAAAAAGGGCGTATGCGTTTTTTCCTGAATATATTCAGGAAAAAACGCATACGCCCTTTTTGGCCAACCAAGCAAGCCGGAAGGGCAAATCAGCGCTACAAAGAAGTCTCGCTTGCCCTCGGTCAAAAGGGCCATGCTGAACAAACAGTAAAAACCAGAAAAGCAGGACAGGCCATGGAGACATGGGAGACTTGCTACGCTGATGGGCGGGATGTAAATTGCCAACAGGCACTCTGGAGAAGAGTACGGTGTGTCCTGAAACAAGTAATAAACACAGCGTAGAGAGCATAGGGCACTTCCACTCATGGGCGTATAAATTGGGAAAACTAAAAATCAACAAGACACAGGCACCCTAAAGTTTACGGCTGCTCTGTTTCCAAGAACCTCCACTTCGGTACACCTTCAATATCCCAGGAAAGAGAAAAATGGATAAAGAAATGGTGGTACTTGGCACAATGGAATATCACTCAGCCATGAAATCAATGTCATAAGGCTAGTTAGCAGCATGATGAGTGGATTTAGGTACGATGACTCTAAGTGAAATAAGTCACACAGAAAAAGACACTTATCCTAAGATATCGCTTATAGAGGGAATGTCAAAATCGCTACATTTGAACTGAATTACAAAACAGAACAGAGTCACACCTTTAGAAGACACACTATGGCTGCTTAACGGGAAAGGTGAGGTGGGGTGTTGCATAAAACAAGGGTTTGGAATTAGCTCAGACACCGCTCCATAAGCCAAATATGTAATAGACAAGGCCTACTCCCTGCTCAGTGAACTGGACTCAACACCCCCTAGTCACCGCACAAGAATATATCTGACTAGTAAGAATCTGAAAACCTATGTATCGATATCTCTCTGCAAGTGAATCAAGAGGGTGTAAAGCGGCATAAACACAGCAGGGAAAAGCAGCCAAACCCCATTCTAAACATACATTACTTTAAAAAACCCACAAAGCAAAGACAGTGAAAGAGAGAGAAATTCTTACAAAATCCGTTCAGGGTCTCTGATGCAACCTGGATTGACCATATCTAGACCCACAGCTGGATGAGACATAAGGCTGGACACTCTTGGGGCTGAGAGGATTGGTGAGGTTGGGTGAGCAAATGCAGATACTTTAAAGTAATACCGCGGGGTACCCACCCCATGGGTCTCAAATCTCCAGGTACAAGGGAATCTTCCTACATCAAAACATGCATGGGAAACCCAGAAGATGGTATGCCGTGAGATCGGGAAAGGTTTCTAAAACGCACCTCATTTCTCCTCTCCTTGTGCTCGGGTTCGCCATTCCAGCCGCTTGACTAACCATCTCCCTACTTGGAGAATCAGCACCTTTAACCTACTGTTTCGTCCAGGTTGCAATTTGTCCTGAGGATGAACGGGAAGACGGGGAACCAACGAAAGACTAGCCCTAGGTGTTGGGACAGGCACAGGTCACTCCATTTTCCCATCAGGAAGAAGAATGAACCACAGGCTCAGCCTGCCCCCCAGAACCAAAATAGGGCCTGAAGCAATCCTGCGCTTTTGCGGCCAGCTCCCAAAAAAGCGAGGAGACAAATGGAGCTCAGGGGCACTGCAATTCACAAACGTGCAGAGTTATAAATGAGAACTCTCGTCCACAAATAGATTGAGGGAAGGCAACGAAGAGGATTTGAAAGCAAGGCAGATTTGCAGGAAACAGATTTCAGGAGGTAGATTCGACTCGCCTTTAAAGCACATGAAAAGCGGCAAAACGTTGACAATGATGCCCTTGGCCAAAAAGGGCGTATGCGTTTTTTCCTGAATATATTCAGGAAAAAACGCATACGCCCTTTTTGGCCAACCAAGCAAGCCGGAAGGGCAAATCAGCGCTACAAAGAAGTCTCGCTTGCCCTCGGTCAAAAGGGCCATGCTGAACAAAGTGTAAAAACCAGAAAAGCAGGACAGGCCATGGAGACATGGAAGCCTTGCTACGCTGATGGGCGGGATGTAAATTGCCAACAGGCACTCTGGAGAAGAGTACGGTGTGTCCTGAAACAAGTAATAAACACAGCGTTGAGAGCATAGGGCACTTCCACTCATGGGCGTATAAATTGGGAAAACTAAAAATCAACAAGACACAGGCACCCTAAAGTTTACGGCTGCTCTGTTTCCAAGAACCTCCACTTCGGTACACCTTCAATATCCCAGGAAAGAGAAAAATGGATAAAGAAATGGTGGTACTTGGCACAGTGGAATATCACTCAGCCATGAAATCAATGTCATAAGGCTAGTTAGCAGCATGATGAGTGGATTTAGATACGATGATTCTAAGTGAAATAAGTCACACAGAAAAAGACACTTATCCTAAGATATCGCTTATAGAGGGAATGTCAAAATCGCTACACTTGAACTGAATTACAAAACAGAACAGAGTCACACCTTTAGAAGACACACTATGGCTGCTTAACGGGAAAGGTGAGGTGGGGTGATGCATAAAACAAGGGTTTGAAATTAGCTCAGACACCGCTCCATAAGCCAAATATGTAATAGACAAGGCCTACTCCCTGCTCAGTGAACTGGACTCAACACCCCCTAGTCACCGCACAAGAATATATCTGACTAGTAAGAATCTGAAAACCTATGTATTGATATCTCTCTGCAAGTGAATCAAGAGGGTGTAAAGCGGCATCAACACAGCAGGGAAAAGCAGCCAAGCCCGATTCTAAACATAAATTACTTTAAAAAACCCACAAAACAAAGACAGTGAAAGAGAGAGAAATTCTTACAAAATCCGTTCAGTGTCTATGATGCAACCTGGATTGATCATATGAAGACCCACAGCTGGATGAGACATAAGGCTGGACATTCTTGGGGCTGAGAGGATTGGTGAGGTTGGGTGAGCAAATGCAGATACTTTAAAGTAACACTGCGGGGAACACACCCCATGGGTCTCAAATCTCCAGGTACAAGGGAATCTTCCTACATCAAAACATGCATGGGAAACCCAGAAGATGGTATGCCATGAGATCGGGAAAGGTTTCTAAAACGCACCTCATTTCTCCTCTCCTTGTGCTCGGGTTCGCCATTCCAGCCGCTTGACTAACCATCTCCCTACTTGGAGAATCAGCACCTTTAACCTCCTGATTGTACAGGTTGCAATTTGTCCTGAGGATGAACGGGAAGACGCGGAACCAACGAGAGAGGAGCCCTAGGTGTTGGGACAGGCATAGGTCACTCCATTTTCCCATCAGGAAGAAGAATGAACCACAGGCTCAGCCTGCCCCCCAGAACCAAAATAGGGCCTGAAGCAATCCTGCGCTTTTGCGGCCAGCTCCCAAAAAAGCGAGGAGACAAATGGAGCTCAGGGGCACTGCAATTCACAAACGTGCAGAGTTATAAATGAGAACTCTCGTCCACAAATATATTGAGGGAAGGCAACGAAGAGGATTTGAAAGCAAGGCAGATTTTCAGGAAACAGATTTCAGGAGGTAGATTCGACTCGCCTTTAAAGCACATGAAAAGCGGCAAAACGTTGACAATGATGCCCTTGGCCAAAAAGGGCGTATGCGTTTTTTCCTGAATATATTCAGGAAAAAACGCATACGCCCTTTTTGGCCAACCAAGCAAGCCGGAAGGGCAAATCAGCGCTACAAAGAAGTCTCGCTTGCCCTCGGTCAAAAGGGCCATGCTGAACAAACAGTAAAAACCAGAAAAGCAGGATAGGCCATGGAGACATGGGAGCTTTGCTACGCTGATGGGCGGGATATAAATTGCCAACAGGCACTCTGGAGAAGAGTACGGTGTGTCCTGAAACAAGTAATAAACACAGCGTAGAGAGCATAGGGCACTTCCACTCATGGGCGTATAAATTGGGAAAACTAAAAATCAACAAGACACAGGCACCCTAAAGTTTACGGCTGCTCTGTTTCCAAGAACCTCCGCTTCGGTACACCTTCAATATCCCAGGAAAGAGAAAAATGGATAAAGAAATGGTGGTACTTGGCACAATGGAATATCATTCAGCCATGAAATCAATGTCATAAGGCTAGTTAGCAGCATGATGAGTGGATTTAGGTACGATGACTCTAAGTGAAATAAGTCACACAGAAAAAGACACTTATCCTAAGATATCGCTTATAGAGGGAATGTCAAAATCGCTACACTTGAACTGAATTACAAAACAGAACAGAGTCACACCTTTAGAAGACACACTATGGCTGCTTAACGGGAAAGGTGAGGTGGGGTGATGCATAAAACAAGGGTTTGGAATTAGCTCAGACACCGCTCCATAAGCCAAATATGTAATAGACAAGGCCTACTCCCTGCTCAGTGAACTGGACTCAACACACCCTAGTCAACACACAAGAATATATCTAACTAGTATGAATCTGAAAACCTATGTATCGATATCTCTCTGCAAGTGAATCAAGAGGGTGTAAAGCAGCATAAACACAGCAGGGAAAAGCAGCCAAACCCCATTCTAAACATACATTACTTTAAAAAACCCACAAAGCAAAGACAGTGAAAGAGAGAGAAATTCTTACAAAATCCGTTCAGGGTCTCTGATGCAACCTGGATTGACCATATCTAGACCCACAGCTGGATGAGACATAAGGCTGGACACTCTTGGGGCTGAGAGGATTGGTGAGGTTGGGTGAGCAAATGCAGATACTTTAAAGTAATACCGCGGGGTACCCACCCCATGGGTCTCAAATCTCCAGGTACAAGGGCATCTTCCTACATCAAAACATGCATGGGAAACCCAGAAGATGGTATGCCGTGAGATTGGGAAAGGATTCTAAAACGCACCTCATTTCTCCTCTCCTTGTGCTCGGGTTCGCCATTCCAGCCGCTTGACTAACCATCTCCCTACTTGGAGAATCAGCACCTTTAACCTACTGTTTCGTCCAGGTTGCAATTTGTCCTGAGGATGAACGGGAAGACGGGGAACCAACGAAAGACTAGCCCTAGGTGTTGGGACAGGCACAGGTCACTCCATTTTCCCATCAGGAAGAAGAATGAACCACAGGCTCAGCCTGCCCCCCAGAACCAAAATAGGGCCTGAAGCAATCCTGCGCTTTTGCGGCCAGCTCCCAAAAAAGCGAGGAGACAAATGGAGCTCAGGGGCACTGCAATTCACAAACGTGCAGAGTTATAAATGAGAACTCTCGTCCACAAATAGATTGAGGGAAGGCAACGAAGAGGATTTGAAAGCAAGGCAGATTTGCAGGAAACAGATTTCAGGAGGTAGATTCGACTCGCCTTTAAAGCACATGAAAAGCGGCAAAACGTTGACAATGATGCCCTTGGCCAAAAAGGGCGTATGCGTTTTTTCCTGAATATATTCAGGAAAAAACGCATACGCCCTTTTTGGCCAACCAAGCAAGCCGGAAGGGCAAATCAGCGCTACAAAGAAGTCTCGCTTGCCCTCGGTCAAAAGGGCCATGCTGAACAAAGTGTAAAAACCAGAAAAGCAGGACAGGCCATGGAGACATGGGAGCCTTGCTACGCTGATGGGCGGGATGTAAATTGCCAACAGGCACTCTGGAGAAGAGTACGGTGTGTCCTGAAACAAGTAATAAACACAGCGTAGAGAGCATAGGGCACTTCCACTCATGGGCGTATAAATTGGGAAAACTAAAAATCAACAAGACACAGGCACCCTAAAGTTTACGGCTGCTCTGTTTCCAAGAACCTCCGCTTCGGTACACCTTCAATATCCCAGGAAAGAGAAAAATGGATAAAGAAATGGTGGTACTTGGCACAATGGAATATCACTCAGCCATGAAATCAATGTCATAAGGCTAGTTAGCAGCATGATGAGTGGATTTAGGTACGATGACTCTAAGTGAAATAAGTCACACAGAAAAAGACACTTATCCTAAGATATCGCTTATAGAGGGAATGTCAAAATCGCTACACTTGAACTGAATTACAAAACAGAACAGAGTCACACCTTTAGAAGACACACTATGGCTGCTTAATGGGAAAGGTGAGGTGGGGTGCTGCATAAAACAAGGGTTTGGAATTAGCTCAGACACCGCTCCATAAGCCAAATATGTAATAGACAAGGCCTACTCCCTGCTCAGTGAACTGGACTCAACACCCCCTTGTCACCGCACAAGAATATATCTGACTAGTATGAATCTGAAAACCTATGTATCGATATCTCTCTGCAAGTGAATCAAGAGGGTGTAAAGCGGCATAAACACAGCAGGGAAAAGCAGCCAAACCCCATTCTAAACATACATTACTTTAAAAAACCCACAAAGCAAAGACAGTGAAAGAGAGAGAAATTCTTACAAAATCCGTTCAGGGTCTCTGATGCAACCTGGATTGACCATATCTAGACCCACAGCTGGATGAGACATAAGGCTGGACACTCTTGGGGCTGAGAGGATTGGTGAGGTTGGGTGAGCAAATGCAGATACTTTAAAGTAATACCGCGGGGTACCCACCCCATGGGTCTCAAATCTCCAGGTACAAGGGAATCTTCCTACATCAAAACATGCATGGGAAACCCAGAAGATGGTATGCCGTGAGATCGGGAAAGGTTTCTAAAACGCACCTCATTTCTCCTCTCCTTGTACTCGGGTTCGCCATTCCAGCCGCTTGACTAACCATCTCCCTACTTGGAGAATCAGCACCTTTAACCTACTGTTTCGTCCAGGTTGCAATTTGTCCTGAGGATGAACGGGAAGACGGGGAACCAACGAAAGACTAGCCCTAGGTGTTGGGACAGGCACAGGTCACTCCATTTTCCCATCAGGAAGAAGAATGAACCACAGGCTCAGCCTGCCCCCCAGAACCAAAATAGGGCCTGAAGCAATCCTGCGCTTTTGCGGCCAGCTCCCAAAAAAGCGAGGAGACAAATGGAGCTCAGGGGCACTGCAATTCACAAACGTGCAGAGTTATAAATGAGAACTCTCGTCCACAAATATATTGAGGGAAGGCAACGAAGAGGATTTGAAAGCAAGGCAGATTTGCAGGAAACAGATTTCAGGAGGTAGATTTGACTCGCCTTTAAAGCACATGAAAAGCGGCAAAACGTTGACAATGATGCCCTTGGCCAAAAAGGGCGTATGCGTTTTTTCCTGAATATATTCAGGAAAAAACGCATACGCCCTTTTTGGCCAACCAAGCAAGCCGGAAGGGCAAATCAGCGCTACAAAGAAGTCTCGCTTGCCCTCGGTCAAAAGGGCCATGCTGAACAAAGTGTAAAAACCAGAAAAGCAGGACAGGCCATGGAGACATGGAAGCCTTGCTACGCTGATGGGCGGGATGTAAATTGCCAACAGGCACTCTGGAGAAGAGTACGGTGTGTCCTGAAACAAGTAATAAACACAGCGTAGAGAGCATAGGGCACTTCCACTCATGGGCGTATAAATTGGGAAAACTAAAAATCAACAAGACACAGGCACCCTAAAGTTTACGGCTGCTCTGTTTCCAAGAACCTCCACTTCGGTACACCTTCAATATCCCAGGAAAGAGAAAAATGGATAAAGAAATGGTGGTACTTGGCACAGTGGAATATCACTCAGCCATGAAATCAATGTCATAAGGCTAGTTAGCAGCATGATGAGTGGATTTAGATACGATGATTCTAAGTGAAATAAGTCACACAGAAAAAGACACTTATCCTAAGATATCGCTTATAGAGGGAATGTCAAAATCGCTACACTTGAACTGAATTACAAAACAGAACAGAGTCACACCTTTAGAAGACACACTATGGCTGCTTAACGGGAAAGGTGAGGTGGGGTGATGCATAAAACAAGGGTTTGGAATTAGCTCAGACACCGCTCCATAAGCCAAATATGTAATAGACAAGGCCTACTCCCTGCTCAGTGAACTGGACTCAACACCCCCTAGTCACCGCACAAGAATATATCTGACTAGTAAGAATCTGAAAACCTATGTATCGATATCTCTCTGCAAGTGAATCAAGAGGGTGTAAAGCGGCATCAACACAGCAGGGAAAAGCAGCCAAGCCCGATTCTAAACATAAATTACTTTAAAAAACCCACAAAACAAAGACAGTGAAAGAGAGAGAAATTCTTACAAAATCCGTTCAGGGTCTATGATGCAACCTGGATTGACCATATCAAGACCCACAGCTGGATGAGACATAAGGCTGGACATTCTTGGGGCTGAGAGGGTTGGTGAGGTTGGGTGAGCAAATGCAGATACTTTAAAGTAACACTGCGGGGAACACACCCCATGGGTCTCAAATCTCCAGGTACAAGGGAATCTTCCTACATCAAAACATGCATGGGAAACCCAGAAGATGGTATGCCATGAGATCGGGAAAGGTTTCTAAAACGCACCTCATTTCTCCTATCCTTGTGCTCGGGTTCGCCATTCCAGCCGCTTGACTAACCATCTCCCTACTTGGAGAATCAGCACCTTTAACCTCCTGATTGTACAGGTTGCAATTTGTCCTGAGGATGAACGGGAAGACGCGGAACCAACGAGAGACGAGCCCTAGGTGTTGGGACAGGCATAGGTCACTCCATTTTCCCATCAGGAAGAAGAATGAACCACAGGCTCAGCCTGCCCCCCAGAACCAAAATAGGGCCTGAAGCAATCCTGCGCTTTTGCGGCCAGCTCCCAAAAAAGCGAGGAGACAAATGGAGCTCAGGGGCACTGCAATTCACAAACGTGCAGAGTTATAAATGAGAACTCTCGTCCACAAATATATTGAGGGAAGGCAACGAAGAGGATTTGAAAGCAAGGCAGATTTGCAGGAAACAGATTTCAGGAGGTAGATTCGACTCGCCTTTAAAGCACATGAAAAGCGGCAAAACGTTGACAATGATGCCCTTGGCCAAAAAGGGCGTATGCGTTTTTTCCTGAATATATTCAGGAAAAAACGCATACGCCCTTTTTGGCCAACCAAGCAAGCCGGAAGGGCAAATCAGCGCTACAAAGAAGTCTCGCTTGCCCTCGGTCAAAAGGGCCATGCTGAACAAACAGTAAAAACCAGAAAAGCAGGACAGGCCATGGAGACATGGGAACCTTGCTACGCTGATGGGCGGGATGTAAATTGCCAACAGGCACTCTGGAGAAGAGTACGGTGTGTCCTGAAACAAGTAATAAACACAGCGTAGAGAGCATAGGGCACTTCCACTCAAGGGCGTATAAATTGGGAAAACTAAAAATCAACAAGACACAGGCACCCTAAAGTTTACGGCTGCTCTGTTTCCAAGAACCTCCACTTCGGTACACCTTCAATATCCCAGGAAAGAGAAAAATGGATAAAGAAATGGTGGTACTTGGCACAATGGAATATCACTCAGCCATGAAATCAATGTCATAAGGCTAGTTAGCAGCATGATGAGTGGATTTAGGTACGATGACTCTAAGTGAAATAAGTCACACAGAAAAAGACACTTATCCTAAGATATCGCTTATAGAGGGAATGTCAAAATCGCTACACTTGAACTGAATTACAAAACAGAACAGAGTCACACCTTTAGAAGACACACTATGGCTGCTTAACGGGAAAGGTGAGGTGGGGTGATGCATAAAACAAGGGTTTGGAATTAGCTCAGACACCGCTCCATAAGCCAAATATGTAATAGACAAGGCCTACTCCCTGCTCAGTGAACTGGACTCAACACCCCCTAGTCACCGCACAAGAATATATCTGACTAGTATGAATCTGAAAACCTATGTATCGATATCTCTCTGCAAGTGAATCAAGAGGGTGTAAAGCGGCATAAACACAGCAGGGAAAAGCAGCCAAACCCCATTCTAAACATACATTACTTTAAAAAACCCACAAAGCAAAGACAGTGAAAGAGAGAGAAATTCTTACAAAATCCGTTCAGGGTCTCTGATGCAACCTGGATTGACCATATCTAGACCCACAGCTGGATGAGACATAAGGCTGGACACTCTTGGGGCTGAGAGGATTGGTGAGGTTGGGTGAGCAAATGCAGATACTTTAAAGTAATACCGCGGGGTACCCACCCCATGGGTCTCAAATCTCCAGGTACAAGGGAATCTTCCTACATCAAAACATGCATGGGAAACCCAGAAGATGGTATGCCGTGAGATCGGGAAAGGTTTCTAAAACGCACCTCATTTCTCCTCTCCTTGTGCTCGGGTTCGCCATTCCAGCCGCTTGACTAACCATCTCCCTACTTGGAGAATCAGCACCTTTAACCTACTGTTTCGTCCAGGTTGCAATTTGTCCTGAGGATGAACGGGAAGACGGGGAACCAACGAAACACTAGCCCTAGGTGTTGGGACAGGCACAGGTCACTCCATTTTCCCATCAGGAAGAAGAATGAACCACAGGCTCAGCCTGCCCCCCAGAACCAAAATAGGGCCTGAAGCAATCCTGCGCTTTTGCGGCCAGCTCCCAAAAAAGCGAGGAGACAAATGGAGCTCAGGGGCACTGCAATTCACAAACGTGCAGAGTTATAAATGAGAACTCTCGTCCACAAATATATTGAGGGAAGGCAACGAAGAGGATTTGAAAGCAAGGCAGATTTTCAGGAAACAGATTTCAGGAGGTAGATTCGACTCGCCTTTAAAGCACATGAAAAGCGGCAAAACGTTGACAATGATGCCCTTGGCCAAAAAGGGCGTATGCGTTTTTTCCTGAATATATTCAGGAAAAAACGCATACGCCCTTTTTGGCCAACCAAGCAAGCCGGAAGGGCAAATCAGCGCTACAAAGAAGTCTCGCTTGCCCTCGGTCAAAAGGGCCATGCTGAACAAACAGTAAAAACCAGAAAAGCAGGATAGGCCATGGAGACATGGGAGCTTTGCTACGCTGATGGGCGGGATATAAATTGCCAACAGGCACTCTGGAGAAGAGTACGGTGTGTCCTGAAACAAGTAATAAACACAGCGTAGAGAGCATAGGGCACTTCCACTCATGGGCGTATAAATTGGGAAAACTAAAAATCAACAAGACACAGGCACCCTAAAGTTTACGGCTGCTCTGCTTCCAAGAACCTCCGCTTCGGTACACCTTCAATATCCCAGGAAAGAGAAAAATGGATAAAGAAATGGTGGTACTTGGCACAATGGAATATCATTCAGCCATGAAATCAATGTCATAAGGCTAGTTAGCAGCATGATGAGTGGATTTAGGTACGATGACTCTAAGTGAAATAAGTCACACAGAAAAAGACACTTATCCTAAGATATCGCTTATAGAGGGAATGTCAAAATCGCTACACTTGAACTGAATTACAAAACAGAACAGAGTCACACCTTTAGAAGACACACTATGGCTGCTTAACGGGAAAGGTGAGGTGGGGTGATGCATAAAACAAGGGTTTGGAATTAGCTCAGACACCGCTCCATAAGCCAAATATGTAATAGACAAGGCCTACTCCCTGCTCAGTGAACTGGACTCAACACACCCTAGTCAACACACAAGAATATATCTAACTAGTATGAATCTGAAAACCTATGTATCGATATCTCTCTGCAAGTGAATCAAGAGGGTGTAAAGCAGCATAAACACAGCAGGGAAAAGCAGCCAAACCCCATTCTAAACATACATTACTTTAAAAAACCCACAAAGCAAAGACAGTGAAAGAGAGAGAAATTCTTACAAAATCCGTTCAGGGTCTCTGATGCAACCTGGATTGACCATATCTAGACCCACAGCTGGATGAGACATAAGGCTGGACACTCTTGGGGCTGAGAGGATTGGTGAGGTTGGGTGAGCAAATGCAGATACTTTAAAGTAATACCGCGGGGTACCCACCCCATGGGTCTCAAATCTCCAGGTACAAGGGCATCTTCCTACATCAAAACATGCATGGGAAACCCAGAAGATGGTATGCCGTGAGATTGGGAAAGGATTCTAAAACGCACCTCATTTCTCCTCTCCTTGTGCTCGGGTTCGCCATTCCAGCCGCTTGACTAACCATCTCCCTACTTGGAGAATCAGCACCTTTAACCTACTGTTTCGTCCAGGTTGCAATTTGTCCTGAGGATGAACGGGAAGACGGGGAACCAACGAAAGACTAGCCCTAGGTGTTGGGACAGGCACAGGTCACTCCATTTTCCCATCAGGAAGAAGAATGAACCACAGGCTCAGCCTGCCCCCCAGAACCAAAATAGGGCCTGAAGCAATCCTGCGCTTTTGCGGCCAGCTCCCAAAAAAGCGAGGAGACAAATGGAGCTCAGGGGCACTGCAATTCACAAACGTGCAGAGTTATAAATGAGAACTCTCGTCCACAAATAGATTGAGGGAAGGCAACGAAGAGGATTTGAAAGCAAGGCAGATTTGCAGGAAACAGATTTCAGGAGGTAGATTCGACTCGCCTTTAAAGCACATGAAAAGCGGCAAAACGTTGACAATGATGCCCTTGGCCAAAAAGGGCGTATGCGTTTTTTCCTGAATATATTCAGGAAAAAACGCATACGCCCTTTTTGGCCAACCAAGCAAGCCGGAAGGGCAAATCAGCGCTACAAAGAAGTCTCGCTTGCCCTCGGTCAAAAGGGCCATGCTGAACAAAGTGTAAAAACCAGAAAAGCAGGACAGGCCATGGAGACATGGAAGCCTTGCTACGCTGATGGGCGGGATGTAAATTGCCAACAGGCACTCTGGAGAAGAGTACGGTGTGTCCTGAAACAAGTAATAAACACAGCGTTGAGAGCATAGGGCATTTCCACTCATGGGCGTATAAATTGGGAAAACTAAAAATCAAGAAGACACAGGCACCCTAAAGTTTACGGCTGCTCTGTTTCCAAGAACCTCCACTTCGGTACACCTTCAATATCCCAGGAAAGAGAAAAATGGATAAAGAAATGGTGGTACTTGGCACAGTGGAATATCACTCAGCCATGAAATCAATGTCATAAGGCTAGTTAGCAGCATGATGAGTGGATTTAGATACGATGATTCTAAGTGAAATAAGTCACACAGAAAAAGACACTTATCCTAAGATATCGCTTATAGAGGGAATGTCAAAATCGCTACACTTGAACTGAATTACAAAACAGAACAGAGTCACACCTTTAGAAGACACACTATGGCTGCTTAACGGGAAAGGTGAGGTGGGGTGATGCATAAAACAAGGGTTTGAAATTAGCTCAGACACCGCTCCATAAGCCAAATATGTAATAGACAAGGCCTACTCCCTGCTCATTGAACGGGACTCAACACACCCTAGTCAACACACAAGAATATATCTGACTAGTAAGAATCTGAAAACCTATGTATCGATATCTCTCTGCAAGTGAATCAAGAGGGTGTAAAGCGGCATCAACACAGCAGGGAAAAGCAGCCAAGCCCGATTCTAAACATAAATTACTTTAAAAAACCCACAAAACAAAGACAGTGAAAGAGAGAGAAATTCTTACAAAATCCGTTCAGGGTCTATGATGCAACCTGGATTGACCATATCAAGACACACAGCTGGATGAGACATAAGGCTGGACACTCTTGGGGCTGAGAGGGTTGGTGAGGTTGGGTGAGCAAATGCAGATACTTTAAAGTAACACTGCGGGGAACACACCCCATGGGTCTCAAATCTCCAGGTACAAGGGAATCTTCCTACATCAAAACATGCATGGGAAACCCAGAAGATGGTATGCCATGAGATCGGGAAAGGTTTCTAAAACGCACCTCATTTCTCCTCTCCTTGTGCTCGGGTTCGCCATTCCAGCCACTTGACTAACCATCTCCCTACTTGGAGAATCAGCACCTTTAACCTCCTGATTGTACAGGTTGCAATTTGTCTTGAGGATGAACGGGAAGACGCGGAACCAACGAGAGACGAGCCCTAGGTGTTGGGACAGGCATAGGTCACTCCTTTTTCCCATCAGGAAGAAGAATGAACCACAGGCTCAGCCTGCCCCCCAGAACCAAAATAGGGCCTGAAGCAATCCTGCGCTTTTGCGGCCAGCTCCCAAAAAAGCGAGGAGACAAATGGAGCTCAGGGGCACTGCAATTCACAAACGTGCAGAGTTATAAATGAGAACTCTCGTCCACAAATATATTGAGGGAAGGCAACGAAGAGGATTTGAAAGCAAGGCAGATTTGCAGGAAACAGATTTCAGGAGGTAGATTCGACTCGCCTTTAAAGCACATGAAAAGCGGCAAAACGTTGACAATGATGCCCTTGGCCAAAAAGGGCGTATGCGTTTTTTCCTGAATATATTCAGGAAAAAACGCATCCGCCCTTTTTGGCCAACCAAGCAAGCCGGAAGGGCAAATCAGCGCTACAAAGAAGTCTCGCTTGCCCTCGGTCAAAAGGGCCATGCTGAACAAAGTGTAAAAACCAGAAAAGCAGGACAGGCCATGGAGACATGGGAGCCTTGCTACGCTGATGGGCGGGATGTAAATTGCCAACAGGCACTCTGGAGAAGAGTACGGTGTGTCCTGAAACAAGTAATAAACACAGCGTAGAGAGCATAGGGCACTTCCACTCATGGGCGTATAAATTGGGAAAACTAAAAATCAACAAGACACAGGCACCCTAAAGTTTACGGCTGCTCTGTTTCCAAGAACCTCCGCTTCGGTACACCTTCAATATCCCAGGAAAGAGAAAAATGGATAAAGAAATGGTGGTACTTGGCACAATGGAATATCACTCAGCCATGAAATCAATGTCATAAGGCTAGTTAGCAGCATGATGAGTGGATTTAGGTACGATGACTCTAAGTGAAATAAGTCACACAGAAAAAGACACTTATCCTAAGATATCGCTTATAGAGGGAATGTCAAAATCGCTACACTTGAACTGAATTACAAAACAGAACAGAGTCACACCTTTAGAAGACACACTATGGCTGCTTAATGGGAAAGGTGAGGTGGGGTGCTGCATAAAACAAGGGTTTGGAATTAGCTCAGACACCGCTCCATAAGCCAAATATGTAATAGACAAGGCCTACTCCCTGCTCAGTGAACTGGACTCAACACCCCCTAGTCACCGCACAAGAATATATCTGACTAGTATGAATCTGAAAACCTATGTATCGATATCTCTCTGCAAGTGAATCAAGAGGGTGTAAAGCGGCATAAACACAGCAGGGAAAAGCAGCCAAACCCCATTCTAAACATACATTACTTTAAAAAACCCACAAAGCAAAGACAGTGAAAGAGAGAGAAATTCTTACAAAATCCGTTCAGGGTCTCTGATGCAACCTGGATTGACCATATCTAGACCCACAGCTGGATGAGACATAAGGCTGGACACTCTTGGGGCTGAGAGGATTGGTGAGGTTGGGTGAGCAAATGCAGATACTTTAAAGTAATACCGCGGGGTACCCACCCCATGGGTCTCAAATCTCCAGGTACAAGGGAATCTTCCTACATCAAAACATGCATGGGAAACCCAGAAGATGGTATGCCGTGAGATCGGGAAAGGTTTCTAAAACGCACCTCATTTCTCCTCTCCTTGTGCTCGGGTTCGCCATTCCAGCCGCTTGACTAACCATCTCCCTACTTGGAGAATCAGCACCTTTAACCTACTGTTTCGTCCAGGTTGCAATTTGTCCTGAGGATGAACGGGAAGACGGGGAACCAACGAAAGACTAGCCCTAGGTGTTGGGACAGGCACAGGTCACTCCATTTTCCCATCAGGAAGAAGAATGAACCACAGGCTCAGCCTGCCCCCCAGAACCAAAATAGGGCCTGAAGCAATCCTGCGCTTTTGCGGCCAGCTCCCAAAAAAGCGAGGAGACAAATGGAGCTCAGGGGCACTGCAATTCACAAACGTGCAGAGTTATAAATGAGAACTCTCGTCCACAAATATATTGAGGGAAGGCAACGAAGAGGATTTGAAAGCAAGGCAGATTTGCAGGAAACAGATTTCAGGAGGTAGATTTGACTCGCCTTTAAAGCACATGAAAAGCGGCAAAACGTTGACAATGATGCCCTTGGCCAAAAAGGGCGTATGCGTTTTTTCCTGAATATATTCAGGAAAAAACGCATACGCCCTTTTTGGCCAACCAAGCAAGCCGGAAGGGCAAATCAGCGCTACAAAGAAGTCTCGCTTGCCCTCGGTCAAAAGGGCCCCATGCTGAACAAAGTGTAAAAACCAGAAAAGCAGGACAGGCCATGGAGACATGGAAGCCTTGCTACGCTGATGGGCGGGATGTAAATTGCCAACAGGCACTCTGGAGAAGAGTACGGTGTGTCCTGAAACAAGTAATAAACACAGCGTAGAGAGCATAGGGCACTTCCACTCATGGGCGTATAAATTGGGAAAACTAAAAATCAACAAGACACAGGCACCCTAAAGTTTACGGCTGCTCTGTTTCCAAGAACCTCCACTTCGGTACACCTTCAATATCCCAGGAAAGAGAAAAATGGATAAAGAAATGGTGGTACTTGGCACAGTGGAATATCACTCAGCCATGAAATCAATGTCATAAGGCTAGTTAGCAGCATGATGAGTGGATTTAGATACGATGATTCTAAGTGAAATAAGTCACACAGAAAAAGACACTTATCCTAAGATATCGCTTATAGAGGGAATGTCAAAATCGCTACACTTGAACTGAATTACAAAACAGAACAGAGTCACACCTTTAGAAGACACACTATGGCTGCTTAACGGGAAAGGTGAGGTGGGGTGATGCATAAAACAAGGGTTTGGAATTAGCTCAGACACCGCTCCATAAGCCAAATATGTAATAGACAAGGCCTACTCCCTGCTCAGTGAACTGGACTCAACACCCCCTAGTCACCGCACAAGAATATATCTGACTAGTAAGAATCTGAAAACCTATGTATCGATATCTCTCTGCAAGTGAATCAAGAGGGTGTAAAGCGGCATCAACACAGCAGGGAAAAGCAGCCAAGCCCGATTCTAAACATAAATTACTTTAAAAAACCCACAAAACAAAGACAGTGAAAGAGAGAGAAATTCTTACAAAATCCGTTCAGGGTCTATGATGCAACCTGGATTGACCATATCAAGACCCACAGCTGGATGAGACATAAGGCTGGACATTCTTGGGGCTGAGAGGGTTGGTGAGGTTGGGTGAGCAAATGCAGATACTTTAAAGTAACACTGCGGGGAACACACCCCATGGGTCTCAAATCTCCAGGTACAAGGGAATCTTCCTACATCAAAACATGCATGGGAAACCCAGAAGATGGTATGCCATGAGATCGGGAAAGGTTTCTAAAACGCACCTCATTTCTCCTATCCTTGTGCTCGGGTTCGCCATTCCAGCCGCTTGACTAACCATCTCCCTACTTGGAGAATCAGCACCTTTAACCTCCTGATTGTACAGGTTGCAATTTGTCCTGAGGATGAACGGGAAGACGCGGAACCAACGAGAGACGAGCCCTAGGTGTTGGGACAGGCATAGGTCACTCCATTTTCCCATCAGGAAGAAGAATGAACCACAGGCTCAGCCTGCCCCCCAGAACCAAAATAGGGCCTGAAGCAATCCTGCGCTTTTGCGGCCAGCTCCCAAAAAAGCGAGGAGACAAATGGAGCTCAGGGGCACTGCAATTCACAAACGTGCAGAGTTATAAATGAGAACTCTCGTCCACAAATATATTGAGGGAAGGCAACGAAGAGGATTTGAAAGCAAGGCAGATTTGCAGGAAACAGATTTCAGGAGGTAGATTCGACTCGCCTTTAAAGCACATGAAAAGCGGCAAAACGTTGACAATGATGCCCTTGGCCAAAAAGGGCGTATGCGTTTTTTCCTGAATATATTCAGGAAAAAACGCATACGCCCTTTTTGGCCAACCAAGCAAGCCGGAAGGGCAAATCAGCGCTACAAAGAAGTCTCGCTTGCCCTCGGTCAAAAGGGCCATGCTGAACAAACAGTAAAAACCAGAAAAGCAGGACAGGCCATGGAGACATGGGAACCTTGCTACGCTGATGGCGGGATGTAAATTGCCAACAGGCACTCTGGAGAAGAGTACGGTGTGTCCTGAAACAAGTAATAAACACAGCGTAGAGAGCATAGGGCACTTCCACTCAAGGGCGTATAAATTGGGAAAACTAAAAATCAACAAGACACAGGCACCCTAAAGTTTACGGCTGCTCTGTTTCCAAGAACCTCCACTTCGGTACACCTTCAATATCCCAGGAAAGAGAAAAATGGATAAAGAAATGGTGGTACTTGGCACAATGGAATATCACTCAGCCATGAAATCAATGTCATAAGGCTAGTTAGCAGCATGATGAGTGGATTTAGGTACGATGACTCTAAGTGAAATAAGTCACACAGAAAAAGACACTTATCCTAAGATATCGCTTATAGAGGGAATGTCAAAATCGCTACACTTGAACTGAATTACAAAACAGAACAGAGTCACACCTTTAGAAGACACACTATGGCTGCTTAACGGGAAAGGTGAGGTGGGGTGATGCATAAAACAAGGGTTTGGAATTAGCTCAGACACCGCTCCATAAGCCAAATATGTAATAGACAAGGCCTACTCCCTGCTCAGTGAACTGGACTCAACACCCCCTAGTCACCGCACAAGAATATATCTGACTAGTATGAATCTGAAAACCTATGTATCGATATCTCTCTGCAAGTGAATCAAGAGGGTGTAAAGCGGCATAAACACAGCAGGGAAAAGCAGCCAAACCCCATTCTAAACATACATTACTTTAAAAAACCCACAAAGCAAAGACAGTGAAAGAGAGAGAAATTCTTACAAAATCCGTTCAGGGTCTCTGATGCAACCTGGATTGACCATATCTAGACCCACAGCTGGATGAGACATAAGGCTGGACACTCTTGGGGCTGAGAGGATTGGTGAGGTTGGGTGAGCAAATGCAGATACTTTAAAGTAATACCGCGGGTACCCACCCCATGGGTCTCAAATCTCCAGGTACAAGGGAATCTTCCTACATCAAAACATGCGTGGGAAACCCAGAAGATGGTATGCCGTGAGATCGGGAAAGGTTTCTAAAACGCACCTCATTTCTCCTCTCCTTGTGCTCGGGTTCGCCATTCCAGCCGCTTGACTAACCATCTCCCTACTTGGAGAATCAGCACCTTTAACCTACTGTTTCGTCCAGGTTGCAATTTGTCCTGAGGATGAACGGGAAGACGGGGAACCAACGAAACACTAGCCCTAGGTGTTGGGACAGGCACAGGTCACTCCATTTTCCCATCAGGAAGAAGAATGAACCACAGGCTCAGCCTGCCCCCCAGAACCAAAATAGGGCCTGAAGCAATCCTGCGCTTTTGCGGCCAGCTCCCAAAAAAGCGAGGAGACAAATGGAGCTCAGGGGCACTGCAATTCACAAACGTGCAGAGTTATAAATGAGAACTCTCGTCCACAAATATATTGAGGGAAGGCAACGAAGAGGATTTGAAAGCAAGGCAGATTTGCAGGAAACAGATTTCAGGAGGTAGATTCGACTCGCCTTTAAAGCACATGAAAAGCGGCAAAACGTTGACAATGATGCCCTTGGCCAAAAAGGGCGTATGCGTTTTTTCCTGAATATATTCAGGAAAAAACGCATACGCCCTTTTTGGCCAACCAAGCAAGCCGGAAGGGCAAATCAGCGCTACAAAGAAGTCTCGCTTGCCCTCGGTCAAAAGGGCCATGCTGAACAAAGTATAAAAACCAGAAAAGCAGGACAGGCCATGGAGACATGGAAGCCTTGCTACGCTGATGGGCGGGATGTAAATTGCCAACAGGCACTCTGGAGAAGTGTACGGTGTGTCCTGAAACAAGTAATAAACACAGCGTTGAGAGCATAGGGCACTTCCACTCATGGGCGTATAAATTGGGAAAACTAAAAATCAACAAGACACAGGCACCCTAAAGTTTACGGCTGCTCTGTTTCCAAGAACCTCCACTTCGGTACACCTTCAATATCCCAGGAAAGAGAAAAATGGATAAAGAAATGGTGGTACTTGGCACAGTGGAATATCACTCAGCCATGAAATCAATGTCATAAGGCTAGTTAGCAGCATGATGAGTGGATTTAGATACGATGATTCTAAGTGAAATAAGTCACACAGAAAAAGACACTTATCCTAAGATATCGCTTATAGAGGGAATGTCAAAATCGCTACACTTGAACTGAATTACAAAACAGAACAGAGTCACACCTTTAGAAGACACACTATGGCTGCTTAACGGGAAAGGTGAGGTGGGGTGATGCATAAAACAAGGGTTTGAAATTAGCTCAGACACCGCTCCATAAGCCAAATATGTAATAGACAAGGCCTACTCCCTGCTCAGTGAACTGGACTCAACACCCCCTAGTCACCGCACAAGAATATATCTGACTAGTAAGAATCTGAAAACCTATGTATCGATATCTCTCTGCAAGTGAATCAAGAGGGTGTAAAGCGGCATCAACACAGCAGGGAAAAGCAGCCAAGCCCGATTCTAAACATAAATTACTTTAAAAAACCCACAAAACAAAGACAGTGAAAGAGAGAGAAATTCTTACAAAATCCGTTCAGGGTCTATGATGCAACCTGGATTGACCATATCAAGACCCACAGCTGGATGAGACATAAGGCTGGACATTCTTGGGGCTGAGAGGGTTGGTGAGGTTGGGTGAGCAAATGCAGATACTTTAAAGTAACACTGCGGGGAACACACCCCATGGGTCTCAAATCTCCAGGTACAAGGGAATCTTCCTACATCAAAACATGCATGGGAAACCCAGAAGATGGTATGCCATGAGATCGGGAAAGGTTTCTAAAACGCACCTCATTTCTCCTCTCCTTGTGCTCCGGTTCGCCATTCCAGCCACTTGACTAACCATCTCCCTACTTGGAGAATCAGCACCTTTAACCTCCTGGTTGTACAGGTTGCAATTTGTCCTGAGGATGAACGGGAAGACGCGGAACCAACGAGAGACGAGCCCTAGGTGTTGGGACAGGCATAGGTCACTCCATTTTCCCATCAGGAAGAAGAATGAACCACAGGCTCAGCCTGCCCCCCAGAACCAAAATAGGGCCTGAAGCAATCCTGCGCTTTTGCGGCCAGCTCCCAAAAAAGCGAGGAGACAAATGGAGCTCAGGGGCACTGCAATTCACAAACGTGCAGAGTTATAAATGAGAACTCTCGTCCACAAATATATTGAGGGAAGGCAACGAAGAGGATTTGAAAGCAAGGCAGATTTGCAGGAAACAGATTTCAGGAGGTAGATTCGACTCGCCTTTAAAGCACATGAAAAGCGGCAAAACGTTGACAATGATGCCCTTGGCCAAAAAGGGCGTATGCGTTTTTTCCTGAATATATTCAGGAAAAAACGCATACGCCCTTTTTGGCCAACCAAGCAAGCCGGAAGGGCAAATCAGCGCTACAAAGAAGTCTCGCTTGCCCTCGGTCAAAAGGGCCATGCTGAACAAACAGTAAAAACCAGAAAAGCAGGACAGGCCATGGAGACATGGGAGCCTTGCTACGCTGATGGGCGGGATGTAAATTGCCAACAGGCACTCTGGAGAAGAGTACGGTGTGTCCTGAAACAAGTAATAAACACAGCGTAGAGAGCATAGGGCACTTCCACTCAAGGGCGTATAAATTGGGAAAACTAAAAATCAACAAGACACAGGCACCCTAAAGTTTACGGCTGCTCTGTTTCCAAGAACCTCCACTTCGGTACACCTTCAATATCCCAGGAAAGAGAAAAATGGATAAAGAAATGTTGGTACTTGGCACAATGGAATATCACTCAGCCATGAAATCAATGTCATAAGGCTAGTTAGCAGCATGATGAGTGGATTTAGGTACAATGACTCTAAGTGAAATAAGTCACACAGAAAAAGACACTTATCCTAAGATATCACTTATAGAGGGAATGTCAAAATCGCTACACTTGAACTGAATTACAAAACAGAACAGAGTCACACCTTTAGAAGACACACTATGGCTGCTTAACGGGAAAGGTGAGGTGGGGTGATGCATAAAACAAGGGTTTGGAATTAGCTCAGACACCGCTCCATAAGCCAAATATGTAATAGACAAGGCCTACTCCCTGCTCAGTGAACTGGACTCAACACCCCCTAGTCACCGCACAAGAATATATCTGACTAGTATGAATCTGAAAACCTATGTATCGATATCTCTCTGCAAGTGAATCAAGAGGGTGTAAAGCGGCATAAACACAGCAGGGAAAAGCAGCCAAACCCCATTCTAAACATAAATTACTTTAAAAAACCCACAAAGCAAAGACAGTGAAAGAGAGAGAAATTCTTACAAAATCCGTTCAGGGTCTCTGATGCAACGTGGATTGACCATATCTAGACCCACAGCTGGATGAGACATAAGGCTGGACACTCTTGGGGCTGAGAGGATTGGTGAGGTTGGGTGAGCAAATGCAGATACTTTAAAGTAATACCGCGGGGTATCCACCCCATGGGTCTCAAATCTCCAGGTACAAGGGAATCTTCCTACATCAAAACATGCATGGGAAACCCAGAAGATGGTATGCCGTGAGATCGGGAAAGGTTTCTAAAACGCACCTCATTTCTCCTCTCCTTGTGCTCGGGTTCGCCATTCCAGCCGCTTGACTAACCATCTCCCTACTTGGAGAATCAGCACCTTTAACCTACTGTTTCGTCCAGGTTGCAATTTGTCCTGAGGATGAACGGGAAGACGGGGAACCAACGAAAGACTAGCCCTAGGTGTTGGGACAGGCACAGGTCACTCCATTTTCCCATCAGGAAGAAGAATGAACCACAGGCTCAGCCTGCCCCCCAGAACCAAAATAGGGCCTGAAGCAATCCTGCGCTTTTGCGGCCAGCTCCCAAAAAAGCGAGGAGACAAATGGAGCTCAGGGGCACTGCAATTCACAAACGTGCAGAGTTATAAATGAGAACTCTCGTCCACAAATATATTGAGGGAAGGCAACGAAGAGGATTTGAAAGCAAGGCAGATTTGCAGGAAACAGATTTCAGGAGGTAGATTTGACTCGCCTTTAAAGCACATGAAAAGCGGCAAAACGTTGACAATGATGCCCTTGGCCAAAAAGGGCGTATGCGTTTTTTCCTGAATATATTCAGGAAAAAACGCATACGCCCTTTTTGGCCAACCAAGCAAGCCGGAAGGGCAAATCAGCGCTACAAAGAAGTCTCGCTTGCCCTCGGTCAAAAGGGCCATGCTGAACAAAGTGTAAAAACCAGAAAAGCAGGACAGGCCATGGAGACATGGAAGCCTTGCTACGCTGATGGGCGGGATGTAAATTGCCAACAGGCACTCTGGAGAAGAGTACGGTGTGTCCTGAAACAAGTAATAAACACAGCGTAGAGAGCATAGGGCACTTCCACTCATGGGCGTATAAATTGGGAAAACTAAAAATCAACAAGACACAGGCACCCTAAAGTTTACGGCTGCTCTGTTTCCAAGAACCTCCACTTCGGTACACCTTCAATATCCCAGGAAAGAGAAAAATGGATAAAGAAATGGTGGTACTTGGCACAGTGGAATATCACTCAGCCATGAAATCAATGTCATAAGGCTAGTTAGCAGCATGATGAGTGGATTTAGATACGATGATTCTAAGTGAAATAAGTCACACAGAAAAAGACACTTATCCTAAGATATCGCTTATAGAGGGAATGTCAAAATCGCTACACTTGAACTGAATTACAAAACAGAACAGAGTCACACCTTTAGAAGACACACTATGGCTGCTTAACGGGAAAGGTGAGGTGGGGTGATGCATAAAACAAGGGTTTGGAATTAGCTCAGACACCGCTCCATAAGCCAAATATGTAATAGACAAGGCCTACTCCCTGCTCAGTGAACTGGACTCAACACCCCCTAGTCACCGCACAAGAATATATCTGACTAGTATGAATCTGAAAACCTATGTATCGATATCTCTCTGCAAGTGAATCAAGAGGGTGTAAAGCGGCATAAACACAGCAGGGAAAAGCAGCCAAACCCCATTCTAAACATACATTACTTTAAAAAACCCACAAAGCAAAGACAGTGAAAGAGAGAGAAATTCTTACAAAATCCGTTCAGGGTCTCTGATGCAACCTGGATTGACCATATCTAGACCCACAGCTGGATGAGACATAAGGCTGGACACTCTTGGGGCTGAGAGGATTGGTGAGGTTGGGTGAGCAAATGCAGATACTTTAAAGTAATACCGCGGGGTACCCACCCCATGGGTCTCAAATCTCCAGGTACAAGGGAATCTTCCTACATCAAAACATGCATGGGAAACCCAGAAGATGGTATGCCGTGAGATCGGGAAAGGTTTCTAAAACGCACCTCATTTCTCCTCTCCTTGTGCTCGGGTTCGCCATTCCAGCCGCTTGACTAACCATCTCCCTACTTGGAGAATCAGCACCTTTAACCTACTGTTTCGTCCAGGTTGCAATTTGTCCTGAGGATGAACGGGAAGACGGGGAACCAACGAAACACTAGCCCTAGGTGTTGGGACAGGCACAGGTCACTCCATTTTCCCATCAGGAAGAAGAATGAACCACAGGCTCAGCCTGCCCCCCAGAACCAAAATAGGGCCTGAAGCAATCCTGCGCTTTTGCGGCCAGCTCCCAAAAAAGCGAGGAGACAAATGGAGCTCAGGGGCACTGCAATTCACAAACGTGCAGAGTTATAAATGAGAACTCTCGTCCACAAATATATTGAGGGAAGGCAACGAAGAGGATTTGAAAGCAAGGCAGATTTGCAGGAAACAGATTTCAGGAGGTAGATTCGACTCGCCTTTAAAGCACATGAAAAGCGGCAAAACGTTGACAATGATGCCCTTGGCCAAAAAGGGCGTATGCGTTTTTTCCTGAATATATTCAGGAAAAAACGCATACGCCCTTTTTGGCCAACCAAGCAAGCCGGAAGGGCAAATCAGCGCTACAAAGAAGTCTCGCTTGCCCTCGGTCAAAAGGGCCATGCTGAACAAAGTATAAAAACCAGAAAAGCAGGACAGGCCATGGAGACATGGAAGCCTTGCTACGCTGATGGGCGGGATGTAAATTGCCAACAGGCACTCTGGAGAAGAGTACGGTGTGTCCTGAAACAAGTAATAAACACAGCGTTGAGAGCATAGGGCACTTCCACTCATGGGCGTATAAATTGGGAAAACTAAAAATCAACAAGACACAGGCACCCTAAAGTTTACGGCTGCTCTGTTTCCAAGAACCTCCACTTCGGTACACCTTCAATATCCCAGGAAAGAGAAAAATGGATAAAGAAATGGTGGTACTTGGCACAGTGGAATATCACTCAGCCATGAAATCAATGTCATAAGGCTAGTTAGCAGCATGATGAGTGGATTTAGATACGATGATTCTAAGTGAAATAAGTCACACAGAAAAAGACACTTATCCTAAGATATCGCTTATAGAGGGAATGTCAAAATCGCTACACTTGAACTGAATTACAAAACAGAACAGAGTCACACCTTTAGAAGACACACTATGGCTGCTTAACGGGAAAGGTGAGGTGGGGTGATGCATAAAACAAGGGTTTGAAATTAGCTCAGACACCGCTCCATAAGCCAAATATGTAATAGACAAGGCCTACTCCCTGCTCAGTGAACTGGACTCAACACCCCCTAGTCACCGCACAAGAATATATCTGACTAGTAAGAATCTGAAAACCTATGTATCGATATCTCTCTGCAAGTGAATCAAGAGGGTGTAAAGCGGCATCAACACAGCAGGGAAAAGCAGCCAAGCCCGATTCTAAACATAAATTACTTTAAAAAACCCACAAAACAAAGACAGTGAAAGAGAGAGAAATTCTTACAAAATCCGTTCAGGGTCTATGATGCAACCTGGATTGACCATATCAAGACCCACAGCTGGATGAGACATAAGGCTGGACATTCTTGGGGCTGAGAGGGTTGGTGAGGTTGGGTGAGCAAATGCAGATACTTTAAAGTAACACTGCGGGGAACACACCCCATGGGTCTCAAATCTCCAGGTACAAGGGAATCTTCCTACATCAAAACATGCATGGGAAACCCAGAAGATGGTATGCCATGAGATCGGGAAAGGTTTCTAAAACGCACCTCATTTCTCCTCTCCTTGTGCTCCGGTTCGCCATTCCAGCCACTTGACTAACCATCTCCCTACTTGGAGAATCAGCACCTTTAACCTCCTGATTGTACAGGTTGCAATTTGTCCTGAGGATGAACGGGAAGACGCGGAACCAACGAGAGACGAGCCCTAGGTGTTGGGACAGGCATAGGTCACTCCATTTTCCCATCAGGAAGAAGAATGAACCACAGGCTCAGCCTGCCCCCCAGAACCAAAATAGGGCCTGAAGCAATCCTGCGCTTTTGCGGCCAGCTCCCAAAAAAGCGAGGAGACAAATGGAGCTCAGGGGCACTGCAATTCACAAACGTGCAGAGTTATAAATGAGAACTCTCGTCCACAAATATATTGAGGGAAGGCAACGAAGAGGATTTGAAAGCAAGGCAGATTTGCAGGAAACAGATTTCAGGAGGTAGATTCGACTCGCCTTTAAAGCACATGAAAAGCGGCAAAACGTTGACAATGATGCCCTTGGCCAAAAAGGGCGTATGCGTTTTTTCCTGAATATATTCAGGAAAAAACGCATACGCCCTTTTTGGCCAACCAAGCAAGCCGGAAGGGCAAATCAGCGCTACAAAGAAGTCTCGCTTGCCCTCGGTCAAAAGGGCCATGCTGAACAAACAGTAAAAACCAGAAAAGCAGGACAGGCCATGGAGACATGGGAGCCTTGCTACGCTGATGGGCGGGATGTAAATTGCCAACAGGCACTCTGGAGAAGAGTACGGTGTGTCCTGAAACAAGTAATAAACACAGCGTAGAGAGCATAGGGCACTTCCACTCAAGGGCGTATAAATTGGGAAAACTAAAAATCAACAAGACACAGGCACCCTAAAGTTTACGGCTGCTCTGTTTCCAAGAACCTCCACTTCGGTACACCTTCAATATCCCAGGAAAGAGAAAAATGGATAAAGAAATGTTGGTACTTGGCACAATGGAATATCACTCAGCCATGAAATCAATGTCATAAGGCTAGTTAGCAGCATGATGAGTGGATTTAGGTACAATGACTCTAAGTGAAATAAGTCACACAGAAAAAGACACTTATCCTAAGATATCACTTATAGAGGGAATGTCAAAATCGCTACACTTGAACTGAATTACAAAACAGAACAGAGTCACACCTTTAGAAGACACACTATGGCTGCTTAACGGGAAAGGTGAGGTGGGGTGATGCATAAAACAAGGGTTTGGAATTAGCTCAGACACCGCTCCATAAGCCAAATATGTAATAGACAAGGCCTACTCCCTGCTCAGTGAACTGGACTCAACACCCCCTAGTCACCGCACAAGAATATATCTGACTAGTATGAATCTGAAAACCTATGTATCGATATCTCTCTGCAAGTGAATCAAGAGGGTGTAAAGCGGCATAAACACAGCAGGGAAAAGCAGCCAAACCCCATTCTAAACATACATTACTTTAAAAAACCCACAAAGCAAAGACAGTGAAAGAGAGAGAAATTCTTACAAAATCCGTTCAGGGTCTCTGATGCAACGTGGATTGACCATATCTAGACCCACAGCTGGATGAGACATAAGGCTGGACACTCTTGGGGCTGAGAGGATTGGTGAGGTTGGGTGAGCAAATGCAGATACTTTAAAGTAATACCGCGGGGTATCCACCCCATGGGTCTCAAATCTCCAGGTACAAGGGAATCTTCCTACATCAAAACATGCATGGGAAACCCAGAAGATGGTATGCCGTGAGATCGGGAAAGGTTTCTAAAACGCACCTCATTTCTCCTCTCCTTGTGCTCGGGTTCGCCATTCCAGCCGCTTGACTAACCATCTCCCTACTTGGAGAATCAGCACCTTTAACCTACTGTTTCGTCCAGGTTGCAATTTGTCCTGAGGATGAACGGGAAGACGGGGAACCAATGAAAGACTAGCCCTAGGTGTTGGGACAGGCACAGGTCACTCCATTTTCCCATCAGGAAGAAGAATGAACCACAGGCTCAGCCTGCCCCCCAGAACCAAAATAGGGCCTGAAGCAATCCTGCGCTTTTGCGGCCAGCTCCCAAAAAAGCGAGGAGACAAATGGAGCTCAGGGGCACTGCAATTCACAAACGTGCAGAGTTATAAATGAGAACTCTCGTCCACAAATAGATTGAGGGAAGGCAACGAAGAGGATTTGAAAGCAAGGCAGATTTGCAGGAAACAGATTTCAGGAGGTAGATTCGACTCGCCTTTAAAGCACATGAAAAGCGGCAAAACGTTGACAATGATGCCCTTGGCCAAAAAGGGCGTATGCGTTTTTTCCTGAATATATTCAGGAAAAAACGCATACGCCCTTTTTGGCCAACCAAGCAAGCCGGAAGGGCAAATCAGCACTACAAAGAAGTCTCGCTTGCCCTCGGTCAAAAGGGCCATGCTGAACAAAGTGTAAAAACCAGAAAAGCAGGACAGGCCATGGAGACATGGAAGCCTTGCTACGCTGATGGGCGGGATGTAAATTGCCAACAGGCACTCTGGAGAAGAGTACGGTGTGTCCTGAAAAAATAATAAACACAGCGTTGAGAGCATAGGGCACTTCCACTCATGGGCGTATAAATTGGGAAAACTAAAAATCAACAAGACACAGGCACCCTAAAGTTTACGGCTGCTCTGTTTCCAAGAACCTCGGCTTCGGTACACCTTCAATATCCCAGGAAAGAGAAAAATGGATAAAGAAATGGTGGTACTTGGCACAGTGGAATATCACTCAGCCATGAAATCAATGTCATAAGGCTAGTTAGCAGCATGATGAGTGGATTTAGATACGATGATTCTAAGTGAAATAAGTCACACAGAAAAAGACACTTATCCTAAGATATCGCTTATAGAGGGAATGTCAAAATCGCTACACTTGAACTGAATTACAAAACAGAACAGAGTCACACCTTTAGAAGACACACTATGGCTGCTTAACGGGAAAGGTGAGGTGGGGTGATGCATAAAACAAGGGTTTGAAATTAGCTCAGACACCGCTCCATAAGCCAAATATGTAATAGACAAGGCCTACTCCCTGCTCAGTGAACTGGACTCAACACCCCCTAGTCACCGCACAAGAATATATCTGACTAGTAAGAATCTGAAAACCTATGTATCGATATCTCTCTGCAAGTGAATCAAGAGGGTGTAAAGCGGCATCAACACAGCAGGGAAAAGCAGCCAAGACCGATTCTAAACATAAATTACTTTAAAAAACCCACAAAACAAAGACAGTGAAAGAGAGAGAAATTCTTACAAAATCCGTTCAGGGTCTATGATGCAACCTGGATTGACCATATCAAGACCCACAGCTGGATGAGACATAAGGCTGGACATTCTTGGGGCTGAAAGGGTTGGTGAGGTTGGGTGAGCAAATGCAGATACTTTAAAGTAACACTGCGGGGAACACACCCCATGGGTCTCAAATCTCCAGGTACAAGGGAATCTTCCTACATCAAAACATGCATGGGAAACCCAGAAGATGGTATGCCATGAGATCGGGAAAGGTTTCTAAAACGCACCTCATTTCTCCTCTCCTTGTGCTCGGGTTCGCCATTCCAGCCGCTTGACTAACCATCTCCCTACTTGGAGAATCAGCACCTTTAACCTCCTGATTGTACAGGTTGCAATTTGTCCTGAGGATGAACGGGAAGACACGGAACCAACGAGAGACGAGCCCTAGGTGTTGGGACAGGCATAGGTCACTCCATTTTCCCATCAGGAAGAAGAATGAACCACAGGCTCAGCCTGCCCCCCAGAACCAAAATAGGGCCTGAAGCAATCCTGTGCTTTTGCGGCCAGCTCCCAAAAAAGCGAGGAGACAAATGGAGCTCAGGGGCACTGCAATTCACAAACGTGCAGAGTTATAAATGAGAACTCTCGTCCACAAATATTTTGAGGGAAGGCAACGAAGAGGATTTGAAAGCAAGGCAGATTTGCAGGAAACAGATTTCAGGAGGTAGATTCGACTCGCCTTTAAAGCACATGAAAAGCGGCAAAACGTTGACAATGATGCCCTTGGCCAAAAAGGGCGTATGCGTTTTTTCCTGAATATATTCAGGAAAAAACGCATACGCCCTTTTTGGCCAACCAAGCAAGCCGGAAGGGCAAATCAGCGCTACAAAGAAGTCTCGCTTGCCCTCGGTCAAAAGGGCCATGCTGAACAAACAGTAAAAACCAGAAAAGCAGGACAGGCCATGGAGACATGGGAGCCTTGCTACGCTGATGGGCGGGATGTAAATTGCCAACAGGCACTCTGGAGAAGAGTACGGTGTGTCCTGAAACAAGTAATAAACACAGCGTAGAGAGCATAGGGCACTTCCACTCAAGGGCGTATAAATTGGGAAAAATAAAAATCAACAAGACACAGGCACCCTAAAGTTTACGGCTGCTCTGTTTCCAAGAACCTCCACTTCGGTACACCTTCAATATCCCAGGAAAGAGAAAAATGGATAAAGAAATGGTGGTACTTGGCACAATGGAATATCACTCAGCCATGAAATCAATGTCATAAGGCTAGTTAGCAGCATGATGAGTGGATTTAGGTACGATGACTCTAAGTGAAATAAGTCACACAGAAAAAGACACTTATCCTAAGATATCGCTTATAGAGGGAATGTCAAAATCGCTACACTTGAACTGAATTACAAAACAGAACAGAGTCACACCTTTAGAAGACAAACTATGGCTGCTTAACGGGAAAGGTGAGGTGGGGTGATGCATAAAACAAGGGTTTGGAATTAGCTCAGACACCGCTCCATAAGCCAAATATGTAATAGACAAGGCCTACTCCCTGCTCAGTGAACTGGACTCAACACCCCCTAGTCACCGCACAAGAATATATCTGACTAGTATGAATCTGAAAACCTATGTATCGATATCTCTCTGCAAGTGAATCAAGAGGGTGTAAAGCGGCATAAACACAGCAGGGAAAAGCAGCCAAACCCCATTCTAAACATACATTACTTTAAAAAACCCACAAAGCAAAGACAGTGAAAGAGAGAGAAATTCTTACAAAATCCGTTCAGGGTCTCTGATGCAACCTGGATTGACCATATCTAGACCCACAGCTGGATGAGACATAAGGCTGGACACTCTTGGGGCTGAGAGGATTGGTGAGGTTGGGTGAGCAAATGCAGATACTTTAAAGTAATACCGCGGGGTACCCACCCCATGGGTCTCAAATCTCCAGGTACAAGGGAATCTTCCTACATCAAAACATGCATGGGAAACCCAGAAGATGGTATGCCGTGAGATCGGGAAAGGTTTCTAAAACGCACCTCATTTCTCCTCTCCTTGTGCTCGGGTTCGCCATTCCAGCCGCTTGACTAACCATCTCCCTACTTGGAGAATCAGCACCTTTAACCTACTGTTTCGTCCAGGTTGCAATTTGTCCTGAGGATGAACGGGAAGATGGGGAACCAACGAAAGACTAGCCCTAGGTGTTGGGACAGGCACAGGTCACTTCATTTTCCCATCAGGAAGAAGAATGAACCACAGGCTCAGCCTGCCCCCCAGAACCAAAATAGGGCCTGAAGCAATCCTGCGCTTTTGCGGCCAGCTCCCAAAAAAGCGAGGAGACAAATGGAGCTCAGGGGCACTGCAATTCACAAACGTGCAGAGTTATAAATGAGAACTCTCGTCCACAAATATATTGAGGGAAGGCAACGAAGAGGATTTGAAAGCAAGGCAGATTTGCAGGAAACAGATTTCAGGAGGTAGATTCGACTCGCCTTTAAAGCACATGAAAAGCGGCAAAACGTTGACAATGATGCCCTTGGCCAAAAAGGGCGTATGCGTTTTTTCCTGAATATATTCAGGAAAAAACGCATACGCCCTTTTTGGCCAACCAAGCAAGCCGGAAGGGCAAATCAGCGCTACAAAGAAGTCTCGCTTGCCCTCGGTCAAAAGGGCCATGCTGAACAAAGTGTAAAAACCAGAAAAGCAGGACAGGCCATGGAGACATGGAAGCCTTGCTACGCTGATGGGCGGGATGTAAATTGCCAACAGGCACTCTGGAGAAGAGTACGGTGTGTCCTGAAACAAGTAATAAACACAGCGTTGAGAGCATAGGGCACTTCCACTCATGGGCGTATAAATTGGGAAAACTAAAAATCAAGAAGACACAGGCACCCTAAAGTTTACGGCTGCTCTGTTTCCAAGAACCTCCACTTCGGTACACCTTCAATATCCCAGGAAAGAGAAAAATGGATAAAGAAATGGTGGTACTTGGCACAGTGGAATATCACTCAGCCATGAAATCAATGTCATAAGGCTAGTTAGCAGCATGATGAGTGGATTTAGATACGATGATTCTAAGTGAAATAAGTCACACAGAAAAAGACACTTATCCTAAGATATCGCTTATAGAGGGAATGTCAAAATCGCTACACTTGAACTGAATTACAAAACAGAACAGAGTCACACCTTTAGAAGACACACTATGGCTGCTTAACGGGAAAGGTGAGGTGGGGTGATGCATAAAACAAGGGTTTGAAATTAGCTCAGACACCGCTCCATAAGCCAAATATGTAATAGACAAGGCCTACTCCCTGCTCAGTGAACTGGACTCAACACCCCCTAGTCACCGCACAAGAATATATCTGACTAGTAAGAATCTGAAAACCTATGTATCGATATCTCTCTGCAAGTGAATCAAGAGGGTGTAAAGCGGCATCAACACAGCAGGGAAAAGCAGCCAAGCCCGATTCTAAACATAAATTACTTTAAAAAACCCACAAAACAAAGACAGTGAAAGAGAGAGAAATTCTTACAAAATCCGTTCAGGGTCTATGATGCAACCTGGATTGACCATATCAAGACCCACAGCTGGATGAGACATAAGGCTGGACATTCTTGGGGCTGAGAGGGTTGGTGAGGTTGGGTGAGCAAATGCAGATACTTTAAAGTAACACTGCGGGGAACACACCCCATGGGTCTCAAATCTCCAGGTACAAGGGAATCTTCCTACATCAAAACATGCATGGGAAACCCAGAAGATGGTATGCCATGAGATCGGGAAAGGTTTCTAAAACGCACCTCATTTCTCCTCTCCTTGTGCTCGGGTTCGCCATTCCAGCCGCTTGACTAACCATCTCCCTACTTGGAGAATCAGCACCTTTAACCTCCTGATTGTACAGGTTGCAATTTGTCCTGAGGATGAACGGGAAGACGCGGAACCAACGAGAGACGAGCCCTAGGTGTTGGGACAGGCATAGGTCACTCCATTTTCCCATCAGGAAGAAGAATGAACCACAGGCTCAGCCTGCCCCCCAGAACCAAAATAGGGCCTGAAGCAATCCTGCGCTTTTGCGGCCAGCTCCCAAAAAAGCGAGGAGACAAATGGAGCTCAGGGGCACTGCAATTCACAAACGTGCAGAGTTATAAATGAGAACTCTCGTCCACAAATATATTGAGGGAAGGCAACGAAGAGGATTTGAAAGCAAGGCAGATTTGCAGGAAACAGATTTCAGGAGGTAGATTCGACTCGCCTTTAAAGCACATGAAAAGCGGCAAAACGTTGACAATGATGCCCTTGGCCAAAAAGGGCGTATGCGTTTTTTCCTGAATATATTCAGGAAAAAACGCATACGCCCTTTTTGGCCAACCAAGCAAGCCGGAAGGGCAAATCAGCGCTACAAAGAAGTCTCGCTTGCCCTCGGTCAAAAGGGCCATGCTGAACAAAGTGTAAAAACCAGAAAAGCAGGACAGGCCATGGAGACATGGGAGCCTTGCTACGCTGATGGGCGGGATGTAAATTGCCAACAGGCACTCTGGAGAAGAGTACGGTGTGTTCTGAAACAAGTAATAAACACAGCGTAGAGAGCATAGGGCACTTCCACTCATGGGCGTATAAATTGGGAAAACTAAAAATCAACAAGACACAGGCACCCTAAAGTTTACGGCTGCTCTGTTTCCAAGAACCTCCACTTCGGTACACCTTCAGTATCCCAGGAAAGAGAAAAATGGATAAAGAAATGGTGGTACTTGGCACAATGGAATATCACTCAGCCATGAAATCAATGTCATAAGGCTAGTTAGCAGCATGATGAGTGGATTTAGATACGATGATTCTAAGTGAAATAAGTCACACAGAAAAAGACACTTATCCTAAGATATCGCTTATAGAGGGAATGTCAAAATCGCTACACTTGAACTGAATTACAAAACAGAACAGAGTCACACCTTTAGAAGACACACTATGGCTGCTTAACGGGAAAGGTGAGGTGGGGTGATGCATAAAACAAGGGTTTGGAATTAGCTCAGACACCGCTCCATAAGCCAAATATGTAATAGACAAGGCCTACTCCCTGCTCAGTGAACTGGACTCAACACCCCCTAGTCACCGCACAAGAATATATCTGACTAGTAAGAATCTGAAAACCTATGTATCGATATCTCTCTGCAAGTGAATCAAGAGGGTGTAAAGCGGCATAAACACAGCAGGGAAAAGCAGCCAAACCCCATTCTAAACATACATTACTTTAAAAAACCCACAAAGCAAAGACAGTGAAAGAGAGAGAAATTCTTACAAAATCCGTTCAGGGTCTCTGATGCAACCTGGATTGACCATATCTAGACCCACAGCTGGATGAGACATAAGGCTGGACACTCTTGGGGCTGAGAGGATTGGTGAGGTTGGGTGAGCAAATGCAGATACTTTAAAGTAATACCGCGGCGTACCCACCCCATGGGTCTCAAATCTCCAGGTACAAGGGAATCTTCCTACATCAAAACATGCATGGGAAACCCAGAAGATGGTATGCCGTGAGATCGGGAAAGGTTTCTAAAACGCACCTCATTTCTCCTCTCCTTGTGCTCGGGTTCGCCATTCCAGCCGCTTGACTAACCATCTCCCTACTTGGAGAATCAGCACCTTTAACCTACTGTTTCGTCCAGGTTGCAATTTGTCCTGAGGATGAACGGGAAGATGGGGAACCAACGAAAGACTAGCCCTAGGTGTTGGGACAGGCACAGGTCACTCCATTTTCCCATCAGGAAGAAGAATGAACCACAGGCTCAGCCTGCCCCCTAGAACCAAAATAGGGCCTGAAGCAATCCTGCGCTTTTGCGGCCAGCTCCCAAAAAAGCGAGGAGACAAATGGAGCTCAGGGGCACTGCAATTCACAAACGTGCAGAGTTATAAATGAGAACTCTCGTCCACAAATATATTGAGGGAAGGCAACGAAGAGGATTTGAAAGCAAGGCAGATTTGCAGGAAACAGATTTCAGGAGGTAGATTCGACTCGTCTTTAAAGCACATGAAAAGCGGCAAAACGTTGACAATGATGCCCTTGGCCAAAAAGGGCGTATGCGTTTTTTCCTGAATATATTCAGGAAAAAACGCATACGCCCTTTTTGGCCAACCAAGCAAGCTGGAAGGGCAAATCAGCGCTACAAAGAAGTCTCGCTTGCCCTCGGTCAAAAGGGCCATGCTGAACAAAGTGTAAAAACCAGAAAAGCAGGACAGGCCATGGAGACATGGAAGCCTTGCTACGCTGATGGGCGGGATGTAAATTGCCAACAGGCACTCTGGAGAAGAGTACGGTGTGTCCTGAAACAAGTAATAAACACAGCGTTGAGAGCATAGGGCACTTCCACTCATGGGCGTATAAATTGGGAAAACTAAAAATCAACAAGACACAGGCACCCTAAAGTTTACGGCTGCTCTGTTTCCAAGAACCTCCACTTCGGTACACCTTCAATATCCCAGGAAAGAGAAAAATGGATAAAGAAATGGTGGTACTTGGCACAGTGGAATATCACTCAGCCATGAAATCAATGTCATAAGGCTAGTTAGCAGCATGATGAGTGGATTTAGATACGATGATTCTAAGTGAAATAAGTCACACAGAAAAAGACACTTATCCTAAGATATCGCTTATAGAGGGAATGTCAAAATCGCTACACTTGAACTGAATTACAAAACAGAACAGAGTCACACCTTTAGAAGACACACTATGGCTGCTTAACGGGAAAGGTGAGGTGGGGTGATGCATAAAACAAGGGTTTGAAATTAGCTCAGACACCGCTCCATAAGCCAAATATGTAATAGACAAGGCCTACTCCCTGCTCAGTGAACTGGACTCAACACCCTCTAGTCACCGCACAAGAATATATCTGACTAGTAAGAATCTGAAAACCTATGTATCGATATCTCTCTGCAAGTGAATCAAGAGGGTGTAAAGCGGCATCAACACAGCAGGGAAAAGCAGCCAAGCCCGATTCTAAACATAAATTACTTTAAAAAACCCACAAAACAAAGACAGTGAAAGAGAGAGAAATTCTTACAAAATCCGTTCAGGGTCTATGATGCAACCTGGATTGACCATATCAAGACCCACAGCTGGATGAGACATAAGGCTGGACATTCTTGGGGCTGAGAGGGTTGGTGAGGTTGGGTGAGCAAATGCAGATACTTTAAAGTAACACTGCGGGGAACACACCCCATGGGTCTCAAATCTCCAGGTACAAGGGAATCTTCCTACATCAAAACATGCATGGGAAACCCAGAAGATGGTATGCCATGAGATCGGGAAAGGTTTCTAAAACGCACCTCATTTCTCCTCTCCTTGTGCTCCGGTTCGCCATTCCAGCCGCTTGACTAACCATCTCCCTACTTGGAGAATCAGCACCTTTAACCTCCTGATTGTACAGGTTGCAATTTGTCCTGAGGATGAACGGGAAGACGCGGAAGCAACGAGAGACGAGCCCTAGGTGTTAGGACAGGCACAGGTCACTCCATTTTCCCATCAGGAAGAAGAATGAACCACAGGCTCAGCCTGCCCCCCAGAACCAAAATAGGGCCTGAAGCAATCCTGCGCTTTTGCGGCCAGCTCCCAAAAAAGCGAGGAGACAAATGGAGCTCAGGGGCACTGCAATTCACAAACATGCAGAGTTATAAATGAGAACTCTCGTCCACAAATATATTGAGGGAAGGCAACGAAGAGGATTTGAAAGCAAGGCAGATTTGCAGGAAACAGATTTCAGGAGGTAGATTCGACTCGCCTTTAAAGCACATGAAAAGCGGCAAAACGTTGACAATGATGCCCTTGGCCAAAAAGGGCGTATGCGTTTTTTCCTGAATATATTCAGGAAAAAACGCATACGCCCTTTTTGGCCAACCAAGCAAGCCGGAAGGGCAAATCAGCGCTACAAAGAAGTCTCGCTTGCCCTCGGTCAAAAGGGCCATGCTGAACAAACAGTAAAAACCAGAAAACAGGACAGGCCATGGAGACATGGGAGCCTTGCTACGCTGATGGGCGGGATGTAAATTGCCAACAGGCACTCTGGAGAAGAGTACGGTGTGTCCTGAAACAAGTAATAAACACAGCGTAGAGAGCATAGGGCACTTCCACTCAAGGGAGTATAAATTGGGAAAACTAAAAATCAACAAGACACAGGCACCCTAAAGTTTACGGCTGCTCTGTTTCCAAGAACCTCCGATTCGGAACACCTTCAATATCCCAGGAAAGAGAAAAATGGATAAAGAAATGGTGGTACTTGGCACAATGGAATATCACTCAGCCATGAAATCAATGTCATAAGGCTAGTTAGCAGCATGATGAGTGGATTTAGGTACGATGACTCTAAGTGAAATAAGTCACACAGAAAAAGACACTTATCCTAAGATATCGCTTATAGAGGGAATGTCAAAATCGCTACACTTGAACTGAATTACAAAACAGAACAGAGTCACACCTTTAGAAGACACACTATGGCTGCTTAACGGGAAAGGTGAGGTGGGGTGATGCATAAAACAAGGGTTTGGAATTAGCTCAGACCCCGCTCCATAAGCCAAATATGTAATAGACAAGGCCTACTCCCTGCTCAGTGAACTGGACTCAACACCCCCTAGTCACCGCACAAGAATATATCTGACTAGTATGAATCTGAAAACCTATGTATCGATATCTCTCTGCAAGTGAATCAAGAGGGTGTAAAGCGGCATAAACACAGCAGGGAAAAGCAGCCAAACCCCATTCTAAACATACATTACTTTAAAAAACCCACAAAGCAAAGACAGTGAAAGAGAGAGAAATTCTTACAAAATCCGTTCAGGGTCTCTGATGCAACCTGGATTGACCATATCTAGACCCACAGCTGGATGAGACATAAGGCTGGACACTCTTGGGGCTGAGAGGATTGGTGAGGTTGGGTGAGCAAATGCAGATACTTTAAAGTAATACCGCGGGGTACCCACCCCATGGGTCTCAAATCTCCAGGTACAAGGGAATCTTCCTACATCAAAACATGCATGGGAAACCCAGAAGATGGTATGCCGTGAGATCGGGAAAGGTTTCTAAAACGCACCTCATTTCTCCTCTCCTTGTGCTCGGGTTCGCCATTCCAGCCGCTTGACTAACCATCTCCCTACTTGGAGAATCAGCACCTTTAACCTACTGTTTCGTCCAGGTTGCAATTTGTCCTGAGGATGAACGGGAAGATGGGGAACCAACGAAAGACTAGCCCTAGGTGTTGGGACAGGCATAGGTCACTCCATTTTCCCATCAGGAAGAAGAATGAACCACAGGCTCAGCCTGCCCCCCAGAACCAAAATAGGGCCTGAAGCAATCCTGCGCTTTTGCGGCCAGCTCCCAAAAAAGCGAGGAGACAAATGGAGCTCAGGGGCACTGCAATTCACAAACGTGCAGAGTTATAAATGAGAACTCTCGTCCACAAATATATTGAGGGAAGGCAACGAAGAGGATTTGAAAGCAAGGCAGATTTGCAGGAAACAGATTTCAGGAGGTAGATTCGACTCGCCTTTAAAGCACATGAAAAGCGGCAAAACGTTGACAATGATGCCCTTGGCCAAAAAGGGCGTATGCGTTTTTTCCTGAATATATTCAGGAAAAAACGCATACGCCCTTTTTGGCCAACCAAGCAAGCCGGAAGGGCAAATCAGCGCTACAAAGAAGTCTCGCTTGCCCTCGGTCAAAAGGGCCATGCTGAACAAACAGTAAAAACCAGAAAAGCAGGACAGGCCATGGAGACATGGGAGCCTTGCTACGCTGATGGGCGGGATGTAAATTGCCAACAGGCACTCTGGAGAAGAGTACGGTGTGTCCTGAAACAAGTAATAAACACAGCGTAGAGAGCATAGGGCACTTCCACTCAAGGGAGTATAAATTGGGAAAACTAAAAATCAACAAGACACAGGCACCCTAAAGTTTACGGCTGCTCTGTTTCCAAGAACCTCCACTTCGGTACACCTTCAATATCCCAGGAAAGAGAAAAATGGATAAAGAAATGGTGGTACTTGGCACAATGGAATATCACTCAGCCATGAAATCAATGTCATAAGGCTAGTTAGCAGCATGATGAGTGGATTTAGGTACGATGACTCTAAGTGAAATAAGTCACACAGAAAAAGACACTTATCCTAAGATATCGCTTATAGAGGGAATGTCAAAATCGCTACACTTGAACTGAATTACAAAACAGAACAGAGTCACACCTTTAGAAGACACACTATGGCTGCTTAACGGGAAAGGTGAGGTGGGGTGATGCATAAAACAAGGGTTTGGAATTAGCTCAGACACCGCTCCATAAGCCAAATATGTAATAGACAAGGCCTACTCCCTGCTCAGTGAACTGGACTCAACACCCCCTAGTCACCGCACAAGAATATATCTGACTAGTATGAATCTGAAAACCTATGTATCGATATCTCTCTGCAAGTGAATCAAGAGGGTGTAAAGCGGCATCAACACAGCAGGGAAAAGCAGCCAAGCCCGATTCTAAACATAAATTACTTTAAAAAACCCACAAAACAAAGACAGTGAAAGAGAGAGAAATTCTTACAAAATCCGTTAAGGGTCTATGATGCAACCTGGATTGACCATATCTAGACCCACAGCTGGATGAGACATAAGGCTGGACACTCTTGGGGCTGAGAGGATTGGTGAGGTTGGGTGAGCAAACGCAGATACTTTAAAGTAACACTGCGGGGAACACACCCCATGGGTCTCAAATCTCCAGGTACAAGGGCATCTTCCTACATCAAAACATGCATGGGAAACCCAGAAGATGGTATGCCATGAGATCGGGAAAGGTTTCTAAAACGCACCTCATTTCTCCTCTCCTTGTGCTCGGGTTCGCCATTCCAGCCACTTGACTAACCATCTCCCTACTTGGAGAATCAACACCTTTAACCTCCTGATTGTACAGGTTGCAATTTGTCCTGAGGATGAACGGGAAGACGCGGAACCAACGAGAGACGAGCCCTAGGTGTTGGGACAGGCATAGGTCACTCCATTTTCCCATCAGGAAGAAGAATGAACCACAGGCTCAGCCTGCCCCCCAGAACCAAAATAGGGCCTGAAGCAATCCTGCGCTTTTGCGGCCAGCTCCCAAAAAAGCGAGGAGACAAATGGAGCTCAGGGGCACTGCAATTCACAAACGTGCAGAGTTATAAATGAGAACTCTCGTCCACAAATATATTGAGGGAAGGCAACGAAGAGGATTTGAAAGCAAGGCAGATTTGCAGGAAACAGATTTCAGGAGGTAGATTCGACTCGCCTTTAAAGCACATGAAAAGCGGCAAAACGTTGACAATGATGCCCTTGGCCAAAAAGGGCGTATGCGTTTTTTCCTGAATATATTCAGGAAAAAACGCATACGCCCTTTTTGGCCAACCAAGCAAGCCGGAAGGGCAAATCAGCGCTACAAAGAAGTCTCGCTTGCCCTCGGTCAAAAGGGCCATGCTGAACAAACAGTAAAAACCAGAAAAGCAGGACAGGCCATGGAGACATGGGAGCCTGGCTACGCTGATGGGCGGGATATAAATTGCCAACAGGCACTCTGGAGAAGAGTACGGTGTGTCCTGAAACAAGTAATAAACACAGCGTAGAGAGCATAGGGCACTTCCACTCATGGGCGTATAAATTGGGAAAACTAAAAATCAACAAGACACAGGCACCCTAAAGTTTACGGCTGCTCTGTTTCCAAGAACCTCCGCTTCGGTACACCTTCAATATCCCAGGAAAGAGAAAAATGGATAAAGAAATGGTGGTACTTGGCACAATGGAATATCACTCAGCCATGAAATCAATGTCATAAGGCTAGTTAGCAGCATGATGTGTGGATTTAGGTAGGATGATTCTAAGTGAAATAAGTCACACAGAAAAAGACACTTATCCTAAGATATCGCTTATAGAGATAATGTCAAAATCGCTACACTTGAACTGAATTACAAAACAGAACAGAGTCACACCTTTAGAAGACACACTATGGCTGCTTAACGGGAAAGGTGAGGTGGGGTGATGCATAAAACAAGGGTTTGAAATTAGCTCAGACACCGCTCCATAAGCCAAATATGTAATAGACAAGGCCTACTCCCTGCTCAGTGAACTGGACTCAACACCCCCTAGTCACCGCACAAGAATAATTCTGACTAGTACGAATCTGAAAACCTATGTATCGATATCTCTCTGCAAGTGAATCAAGAGGGTGTAAAGTGGCATCAACACAGCAGGGAAAAGCAGCCAAGCCCGATTCTAAACATAAATTACTTTAAAAAACCCACAAAACAAAGACCGTGAAAGAGAGAGAAATTCTTACAAAATCCGTTCAGGGTCTCTGATGCAACCTGGATTGACCATATCTAGACCCACAGCTGGATGAGACATAAGGCTGGACACTCTTGGGGCTGAGAGGATTGGTGAGGATGGGTGAGCAAACGCAGATACTTTAAAGTAACACTGCGGGGAACACACCCCATGGGTCTCAAATCTCCAGGTACAAGGGAATCTTCCTACATCAAAACATGCATGGGAAAGCCAGAAGATGGTATGCCGTGAGATCGGGAAAGGTTTCTAAAACGCACCTCATTTCTCCTCTCCTTGTGCTCGGGTTCGCCATTCCAGCCGCTTGACTAACCATCTCCCTACTTGGAGAATCAGCACATTTAACCTACTGTTTCGTCCAGGTTGCAATTTGTCCTGAGGATGAACGGGAAGACGGGGAACCAACGAGAGACGAGCCCTAGGTGTTGGGACAGGCATAGCTCACTCCATTTTCCCATCAGGAAGAAGAATGAACCACAGGCTCAGCCTGCCCCCCAGAACCAAAATAGGGCCTGAAGCAATCCTGCGCTTTTGCGGCCAGCTCCCAAAAAAGCGAGGAGACAAATGGAGCTCAGGGGCACTGCAATTCACAAACGTGCAGAGTTATAAATGAGAACTCTCGTCCACAAATATATTGAGGGAAGGCAACGAAGAGGATTTGAAAGCAAGGCAGATTTGCAGGAAACAGATTTCAGGAGGTAGATTCGACTCGCCTTTAAAGCACATGAAAAGCGGCAAAACGTTGACAATGATGCCCTTGGCCAAAAAGGGCGTATGCGTTTTTTCCTGAATATATTCAGGAAAAAACGCATACGCCCTTTTTGGCCAACCAAGCACGCCGGAAGGGCAAATCAGCGCTACAAAGAAGTCTCGCTTGCCCTCGGTCAAAAGGGCCATGCTGAACAAAGTGTAAAAACCAGAAAAGCAGGACAGGCCATGGAGACATGGGAGCCTTGCTACGCTGATGGGAGGGATGTAAATTGCCAACACGCACTCTGGAGAAGAGTACGGTGTGTCCTGAAACAAGTAATAAACACAGCGTAGAGAGCATAGGGCACTTCCACTCAAGGGCGTATAAATTGGGAAAACTAAAAATCAACAAGACACAGGCACCCTAAAGTTTACGGCTGCTCTGTTTCCAAGAACCTCCACTTCGGTACACCTTCAATATCCCAGGAAAGAGAAAAATGGATAAAGAAATGGTGGTACTTGGCACAATGGAATATCACTCAGCCATGAAATCAATGTCATAAGGCTAGTTAGCAGCATGATGAGTGGATTTAGATACGATGATTCTAAGTGAAATAAGTCACACAGAAAAAGACACTTATCCTAAGATATCGCTTATAGAGGGAATGTCAAAATCGCTACACTTGAACTGAATTACAAAACAGAACAGAGTCACACCTTTAGAAGACACACTATGGCTGCTTAACGGGAAAGGTGAGGTGGGGTGATGCATAAAACAAGGGTTTGAAATTAGCTCAGAGACCACTCCATAAGCCAAATATGTAATAGACAAGGCCTACTCCCTGCTCAGTGAACTGGACTCAACACACCCTAGTCACCACACAAGAATATATCTGACTAGTAAGAATCTGAAAACCTATGTATCGATATCTCTCTGCAAGTGAATCAAGAGGGTGTAAAGCGGCATCAACACAGCAGGGAAAAGCAGCCAAGCCCGATTCTAAACATAAATTACTTTAAAAAACCCACAAAACAAAGACAGTGAAAGAGAGAGAAATTCTTACAAAATCCGTTCAGGGTCTCTGATGCAACCTGGATTGACCATATCTAGACCCACAGCTGGATGAGACATAAGGCTGGACACTCTTGGGGCTGAGAGGATTGGTGAGGTTGGGTGAGCAAACGCAGATACTTTAAAGTAACACTGCGGGGAACACACCCCATGGGTCTCAAATCTCCAGGTACAAGGGAATCTTCCTACATCAAAACATGCATGGGAAAGCCAGAAGATGGTATGCCGTGAGATCGGGAAAGGTTTCCAAAACGCACCTCATTTCTCCTCTCCTTGTGCTCGGGTTCACCATTCCAGCCGCTTGACTAACCCTCTCCCTACTTGGAGAATCAGCACCTTTAACCTACTGTTTCGTCCAGGTTGCAATTTGTCCTGAGGATGAACGGGAAGACGGGGAACCAACGAAAGACTAGCCCTAGGTGTTGGGACAGGCACAGGTCACTCCATTTTCCCATCAGGAAGAAGAATGAACCACAGGCTCAGCCTGCCCCCCAGAACCAAAATAGGGCCTGAAGCAATCCTGCGCTTTTGCGGCCAGCTCCCAAAAAAGCGAGGAGACAAATGGAGCTCAGGGGCACTGCAATTCACAAACGTGCAGAGTTATAAATGAGAACTCTCGTCCACAAATATATTGAGGGAAGGCAACGAAGAGGATTTGAAAGCAAGGCAGATTTGCAGGAAACAGATTTCAGGAGGTAGATTCGACTCGCCTTTAAAGCACATGAAAAGCGGCAAAACGTTGACAATGATGCCCTTGGCCAAAAAGGGCGTATGCGTTTTTTCCTGAATATATTCAGGAAAAAACGCATACGCCCTTTTTGGCCAACCAAGCAAGCCGGAAGGGCAAATCAGCGCTACAAAGAAGTCTCGCTTGCCCTTGGTCAAAAGGGCCATGCTGAACAAACAGTAAAAACCAGAAAAGCAGGACAGGCCATGGAGACATGGGAGCCTTGCTACGCTGCTGGGTGGGATATAAATTGCCAACAGGCAATCTGGAGAAGAGTACGGTGTGTCCTGAAACAAGTAATAAACACAGCGTAGAGAGCATAGGGCACTTCCACTCATGGGCGTATAAATTGGGAAAACTAAAAATCAACAAGACACAGGCACCCTAAAGTTTACGGCTGCTCTGTTTCCAAGAACCTCCGATTCGGAACACCTTCAATATCCCAGGAAAGAGAAAATTGGATAAAGAAATGGTGGGATTGGCACAATGGAATATCACTCAGCCATGAAATCAATGTCATAAGGCTAGTTAGCAGCATTATGAGTGGATGTAGGTACGATGATTCTAAGTGAAATAAGTCACACAGAAAAAGACACTTATCCTAATATATCGCTTATAGAGGGAACGTCAAAATCGCTACACTTGAACTGAATTACAAAACAGAACACAGTCACACCTGTAGAAGACACACTATGGCTGCTTAACGGGAAAGGTGAGGTGGGGTGATGCATATAACAAGGGTTTGAAATTAGCTCAGAGACCGCTCCATAAGCCAAATATGTAATAGACAAGGCCTACTCCCTGCTCAGTGAACTGGACTCAACACCCCCTAGTCACCGCACAAGAATAATTCTGACTAGTACGAATCTGAAAACCTATGTATCGATATCTCTCTGCAAGTGAATCAAGAGGGTGTAAAGCGGCATCAACACAGCAGGGAAAAGCAGCCAAGCCCGATTCTAAACATAAATTACTTTAAAAAACCCACAAAACAAAGACAGTGAAAGAGAGAGAAATTCTTACAAAATCCGTTCAGGGTCTATGATGCAACCTGGATTGACCATATCTAGACCCACAGCTGGATGAGACATAAGGCTGGACACTCTTGGGGCTGAGAGGATTGGTGAGGTTGGGTGAGCAAACGCAGATACTTTAAAGTAACACTGCGGGGAACACACCCCATGGGTCTCAAATCTCCAGGTACAAGGGAATCTTCCTACATCAAAACACGCATGGGAAAGCCAGAAGATGGTATGCCAGGATATCGGGAAAGGTTTCTAAAACGCACCTCATTTCTCCTCTCCTTGTGCTCGGGTTCACCATTCCAGCCGCTTGACTAACCCTCTCCCTACTTGGAGAATCAGCACCTTTAACCTACTGTTTCGTCCAGGTTGCAATTTGTCCTGAGGATGAACGGGAAGACGGGGAACCAACGAAAGACTAGCCCTAGGTGTTGGGACAGGCACAGGTCACTCCATTTTCCCATCAGGAAGAAGAATGAACCACAGGTTCAGCCTGCCCCCCAGAACCAAAGTAGGGCCTGAAGCAATCCTGCGCTTTTGCGGCCAGCTCCCAAAAAAGCGAGGAGACAAATGGAGCTCAGGGGCACTGCAATTCACAAACGTGCAGAGTTATAAATGAGAACTCTCGTCCACAAATATATTGAGGGAAGGCAACGAAGAGGATTTGAAAGCAAGGCAGATTTGCAGGAAACAGATTTCAGGAGGTAGATTCGACTCGCCTTTAAAGCACATGAAAAGCGGCAAAACGTTGACAATGATGCCCTTGGCCAAAAAGGGCGTATGCGTTTTTTCCTGAATATATTCAGGAAAAAACGCATACGCCCTTTTTGGCCAACCAAGCAAGCCGGAAGGGCAAATCAGCGCTACAAAGATGTCTCGCTTGCCCTCGGTCAAAACGGCCATGCTGAACAAACAGTAAAAACCAGAAAAGCAGGACAGGCCATGGAGACATGGGAGCCTTGCTACGCTGATGGGCGGGATATAAATTGCCAACAGGCACTCTGGAGAAGAGTACGGTGTGTCCTGAAACAAGTAATAAACACAGCGTAGAGAGCATAGGGCACTTCCACTCATGGGCGTATAAATTGGGAAAATTAAAATCAACAGGACACAGGCACCCTAAAGTTTACGGCTGCTCTGTTTTCAAGAACCTCCGCTTTGGAACACCTTCAATATCCCAGGAAAGAGAAAAATGGATAAAGAAATGGTGGTACTTGGCACAATGGAATATGACTCAGCCATGAAATCAATGTCATAAGGCTAGTTAGCAGCATGATGAGTGGATTTAGGTACGATGATTCTAAGTGAAATAAGTCACACAGAAAAAGACACTTATCCTAAGATATCGCTTATAGAGGGAATGTCAAAATCGCTACACTTGAACTGAATTACAAAACAGAACAGAGTCACACCTTTAGAAGACACACTATGGCTGCTTAACGGGAAAGGTGAGGTGGGGTGATGCATAAAACAAGGGTTTGAAATTAGCTCAGAGACCGCTCCATAAGCCAAATATGTAATAGACAAGGCCTACTCCCTGCTCAGTGAACTGGACTCAACACACCCTAGTCACCACACAAGAATATATCTGACTAGTAAGAATCTGAAAACCTATGTATCGATATCTCTCTGCAAGTGTATCAAGAGGGTGTAAAGCGGCATCAACACAGCAGGGAAAAGCAGCCAAGCCCGATTCTAAACATAAATTACTTTAAAAAACCCACAAAACAAAGACAGTGAAAGAGAGAGAAATTCTTACAAAATCCGTTAAGGGTCTATGATGCAACCTGGATTGACCATATCTAGACCCACAGCTGGATGAGACATAAGGCTGGACACTCTTGGGGCTGAGAGGATTGGTGAGGTTGGGTGAGCAAACGCAGATACTTTAAAGTAACACTGCGGGGAACACACCCCATGGGTCTCAAATCTCCAGGTACAAGGGCATCTTCCTACATCAAAACATGCATGGGAAACCCAGAAGATGGTATGCCATGAGATCGGGAAAGGTTTCTAAAACGCACCTCATTTCTCCTCTCCTTGTGCTCGGGTTCGCCATTCCAGCCACTTGACTAACCATCTCCCTACTTGGAGAATCAACACCTTTAACCTCCTGATTGTACAGGTTGCAATTTGTCCTGAGGATGAACGGGAAGACGCGGAACCAACGAGAGACGAGCCCTAGGTGTTGGGACAGGCATAGGTCACTCCATTTTCCCATCAGGAAGAAGAATGAACCACAGGCTCAGCCTGCCCCCCAGAACCAAAATAGGGCCTGAAGCAATCCTGCGCTTTTGCGGCCAGCTCCCAAAAAAGCGAGGAGACAAATGGAGCTCAGGGGCACTGCAATTCACAAACGTGCAGAGTTATAAATGAGAACTCTCGTCCACAAATATATTGAGGGAAGGCAACGAAGAGGATTTGAAAGCAAGGCAGATTTGCAGGAAACAGATTTCAGGAGGTAGATTCGACTCGCCTTTAAAGCACATGAAAAGCGGCAAAACGTTGACAATGATGCCCTTGGCCAAAAAGGGCGTATGCGTTTTTTCCTGAATATATTCAGGAAAAAACGCATACGCCCTTTTTGGCCAACCAAGCAAGCCGGAAGGGCAAATCAGCGCTACAAAGAAGTCTCGCTTGCCCTCGGTCAAAAGGGCCATGCTGAACAAACAGTAAAAACCAGAAAAGCAGGACAGGCCATGGAGACATGGGAGCCTTGCTACGCTGATGGGCGGGATATAAATTGCCAACAGGCACTCTGGAGAAGAGTACGGTGTGTCCTGAAACAAGTAATAAACACAGCGTAGAGAGCATAGGGCACTTCCACTCATGGGCGTATAAATTGGGAAAAGTAAAAATCAACAAGACACAGGCACCCTAAAGTTTACGGCTGCTCTGTTTCCAAGAACCTCCACTTCGGTACACCTTCAATATCCCAGGAAAGAGAAAAATGGATAAAGAAATGGTGGTACTTGGCACAATGGAATATCACTCAGCCATGAAATCAATGTCATAAGGCTAGTTAGCAGCATGATGTGTGGATGTAGGTACGATGATTCTAAGTGAAATAAGTCACACAGAAAAAGACACTTATCCTAAGATATCGCTTATAGAGGGAATGTCAAAATCGCTACACTTGAACTGAATTACAAAACAGAACAGAGTCACACCTTTAGAAGACACACTATGGCTGCTTAACGGGAAAGGTGAGGTGGGGTGATGCATAAAACAAGGGTTTGAAATTAGCTCAGAGACCGCTCCATAAGCCAAATATGTAATAGACAAGGCCTACTCCCTGCTCAGTGAACTGGACTCAACACCCCCTAGTCAAGCACAAGAATAATTCTGACTAGTACGAATCTGAAAACCTATGTATCGATATCTCTCTGCAAGTGAATCAAGAGGGTGTAAAGCGGCATCAACACAGCAGGGAAAAGCAGCCAAGCCCGATTCTAAACATAAATTACTTTAAAAAACCCACAAAACAAAGACAGTGAAAGAGAGAGAAATTCTTACAAAATCCGTTCAGGGTCTATGATGCAACCTGGATTGACCATATCTAGACCCACAGCTGGATGAGACATAAGGCTGGACACTCTTGGGGCTGAGAGGATTGGTGAGGTTGGGTGAGCAAACGCAGATACTTTAAAGTAACACTGCGGGGAACACACCCCATGGGTCTCAAATCTCCAGGTACAAGGGAATCTTCCTACATCAAAACATGCATGGGAAAGCCAGAAGATGGTATGCCGTGAGATCGGGAAAGGTTTCCAAAACGCACCTCATTTCTCCTCTCCTTGTGCTCGGGTTCACCATTCCAGCCGCTTGACTAACCATCTCCCTACTTGGAGAATCAGCACCTTTAACCTACTGTTTCGTCCAGGTTGCAATTTGTCCTGAGGATGAACGGGAAGACGGGGAACCAACGAAAGACTAGCCCTAGGTGGTGGGACAGGCACAGGTCACTCCATTTTCCCATCAGGAAGAAGAATGAACCACAGGCTCAGCCTGCCCCCCAGAACCAAAATAGGGCCTGAAGCAATCCTGCGCTTTTGCGGCCAGCTCCCAAAAACGCGAGGAGACAAATGGAGCTCAGGGGCACTGCAATTCACAAACGTGCAGAGTTATAAATGAGAACTCTCGTCCACAAATATATTGAGGGAAGGCAACGAAGAGGATTTGAAAGCAAGGCAGATTTGCAGGAAACAGATTTCAGGAGGTAGATTCGACTCGCCTTTAAAGCACATGAAAAGCGGCAAAACGTTGACAATGATGCCCTTGGCCAAAAAGGGCGTATGCGTTTTTTCCTGAATATATTCAGGAAAAAACGCATACGCCCTTTTTGGCCAACCAAGCAAGCCGGAAGGGCAAATCAGCGCTACAAAGAAGTCTCGCTTGCCCTTGGTCAAAAGGGCCATGCTGAACAAACAGTAAAAACCAGAAAAGCAGGACAGGCAATGGAGACATGGGAGCCTTGCTACGCTGATGGGTGGGATATAAATTGCCAACAGGCAATCTGGAGAAGAGTACGGTGTGTCCTGAAACAAGTAATAAACACAGCGTAGAGAGCATAGGGCACTTCCACTCATGGGCGTATAAATTGGGAAAACTAAAAATCAACAAGACACAGGCAACCTAAATTTTACGGCTGCTCTGTTTCCAAGAACCTCCGATTCGGAACACCTTCAATATCCCAGGAAAGAGAAAAATGGATAAAGAAATGGTGGGATTGGCACAATGGAATATCACTCAGCCATGAAATCAATGTCATAAGGCTAGTTAGCAGCATTATGAGTGGATGTAGGTACGATGATTCTAAGTGAAATAAGTCACACAGAAAAAGACACTTATCCTAATATATCGCTTATAGAGGGAACGTCAAAATCGCTACACTTGAACTGAATTACAAAACAGAACACAGTCACACCTGTAGAAGACACACTATGGCTGCTTAACGGGAAAGGTGAGGTGGGGTGATGCATAAAACAAGGGTTTGAAATTAGCTCAGAGACCGCTCCATAAGCCAAATATGTAATAGACAAGGCCTACTCCCTGCTCAGTGAACTGGACTCAACACCCCCTAGTCACCGCACAAGAATAATTCTGACTAGTACGAATCTGAAAACCTATGTATCGATATCTCTCTGCAAGTGAATCAAGACGGTGTAAAGCGGCATCAACACAGCAGGGAAAAGCAGCCAAGCCCGATTCTAAACATAAATTACTTTAAAAAACCCACAAAACAAAGACAGTGAAAGAGAGAGAAATTCTTACAAAATCCGTTCAGGGTCTATGATGCAACCTGGATTGACCATATCTAGACCCACAGCTGGATGAGACATAAGGCTGGACACTCTTGGGGCTGAGAGGATTGGTGAGGTTGGGTGAGCAAACGCAGATACTTTAAAGTAACACAGCGGGGAACACACCCCATGGGTCTCAAATCTCCAGGTACAAGGGAATCTTCCTACATCAAAACACGCATGGGAAAGCCAGAAGATGGTATGCCAGGATATCGGGAAAGGTTTCTAAAACGCACCTCATTTCTCCTCTCCTTGTGCTCGGGTTCACCATTCCAGCCGCTTTACTAACCCTCTCCCTACTTGGAGAATCAGAACCTTTAACCTACTGTTTCGTCCAGGTTGCAAGTTTTCCTGAGGATGAACGGGAAGACGGGGAACCAACGAAAGACTAGCCCTAGGTGTTGGGACAGGCACAGGTCACTCCATTTTCCCATCAGGAAGAAGAATGAACCACAGGCTCAGCCTGCCCCCCAGAACCAAAATAGGGCCTGAAGCAATCCTGCGCTTTTGCGGCCAGCTCCCAAAAAAGCGAGGAGACAAATGGAGCTCAGGGGCACTGCAATTCACAAACGTGCAGAGTTATAAATGAGAACTCTCGTCCACAAATATATTGAGGGAAGGCAACGAAGAGGATTTGAAAGCAAGGCAGATTTGCAGGAAACAGATTTCAGGAGGTAGATTCGACTCGCCTTTAAAGCACATGAAAAGCGGCAAAACGTTGACAATGATGCCCTTGGCCAAAAAGGGCGTATGCGTTTTTTCCTGAATATATTCAGGAAAAAACGCATACGCCCTTTTTGGCCAACCAAGCAAGCCGGAAGGGCAAATCAGCGCTACAAAGATGTCTCGCTTGCCCTCGGTCAATACGGCCATGCTGAACAAACAGTAAAAACCAGAAAAGCAGGACAGGCCATGGAGACATGGGAGCCTTGCTACGCTGATGGGCGGGATATAAATTGCCAACAGGCACTCTGGAGAAGAGTACGGTGTGTCCTGAAACAAGTAATAAACACAGCGTAGAGAGCATAGGGCACTTCCACTCATGGGCGTATAAATTGGGAAAACTAAAAATCAACAAGACACAGGCACCCTAAAGTTTACGGCTGCTCTGTTTTCAAGAACCTCCGCTTTGGAACACCTTCAATATCCCAGGAAAGAGAAAAATGGATAAAGAAATGGTGGTACTTGGCACAATGGAATATGACTCAGCCATGAAATCAATGTCATAAGGCTAGTTAGCAGCATGATGAGTGGATTTAGGTACGATGATTCTAAGTGAAATAAGTCACACAGAAAAAGACACTTATCCTAAGATATCGCTTATAGAGGGAATGTCAAAATCGCTACACTTGAACTGAATTACAAAACAGAACAGAGTCACACCTTTAGAAGACACACTATGGCTGCTTAACGGGAAAGGTGAGGTGGGGTGATGCATAAAACAAGGGTTTGAAATTAGCTCAGAGACCGCTCCATAAGCCAAATATGTAATAGACAAGGCCTACTCCCTGCTCAGTGAACTGGACTCAACACACCCTAGTCACCACACAAGAATATATCTGACTAGTAAGAATCTGAAAACCTATGTATCGATATCTCTCTGCAAGTGAATCAAGAGGGTGTAAAGCGGCATCAACACAGCAGGGAAAAGCAGCCAAGCCCGATTCTAAACATAAATTACTTTAAAAAACCCACAAAACAAAGACAGTGAAAGAGAGAGAAATTCTTACAAAATCCGTTCAGGGTCTATGATGCAACCTGGATTGACCATATCTAGACCCACAGCTGGATGAGACATAAGGCTGGACACTCTTGGGGCTGAGAGGATTGGTGAGGTTGGGTGAGCAAACGCAGATACTTTAAAGTAACACTGCGGGGAACACACCCCATGGGTCTCAAATCTCCAGGTACAAGGGAATCTTCCTACATCAAAACATGCATGGGAAAGCCAGAAGATGGTATGCCGTGAGATCGGGAAAGGTTTCCAAAACGCACCTCATTTCTCCTATCCTTGTGCTCGGGTTCACCATTCCAGCCGCTTGACTAACCATCTCCCTACTTGGAGAATCAGCACCTTTAACCTACTGTTTCGTCCAGGTTGCAATTTGTCCTGAGGATGAACGGGAAGACGGGGAACCAACGAAAGACTAGCCCTAGGTATTGGGACAGGCACAGGTCACTCCATTTTCCCATCAGGAAGAAGAATGAACCACAGGCTCAGCCTGCCCCCCAGAACCAAAATAGGGCCTGAAGCAATCCTGCGCTTTTGCGGCCAGCTCCCAAAAAAGCGAGGAGACAAATGGAGCTCAGGGGCACTGCAATTCACAAACGTGCAGAGTTATAAATGAGAACTCTCGTCCACAAATATATTGAGGGAAGGCAACGAAGAGGATTTGAAAGCAAGGCAGATTTGCAGGAAACAGATTTCAGGAGGTAGATTCGACTCGCCTTTAAAGCACATGAAAAGCGGCAAAACGTTGACAATGATGCCCTTGGCCAAAAAGGGCGTATGCGTTTTTTCCTGAATATATTCAGGAAAAAACGCATACGCCCTTTTTGGCCAACCAAGCAAGCCGGAAGGGCAAATCAGCGCTACAAAGAAGTCTCGCTTGCCCTTGGTCAAAAGGGCCATGCTGAACAAACAGTAAAAACCAGAAAAGCAGGACAGGCCATGGAGACATGGGAGCCTTGCTACGCTGATGGGTGGGATATAAATTGCCAACAGGCACTCTGGAGAAGAGTACGGTGTGTCCTGAAACAAGTAATAAACACAGCGTAGAGAGCATAGGGCACTTCCACTCATGGGCGTATAAATTGGGAAAACTAAAAATCAACAAGACACAGGCACCCTAAAGTTTACGGCTGCTCTGTTTCCAAGAACCTCCGATTCGGAACACCTTCAATATCCCAGGAAAGAGAAAAATGGATAAAGAAATGGTGGGATTGGCACAATGGAATATCACTCAGCCATGAAATCAATGTCATAAGGCTAGTTAGCAGCATTATGAGTGGATGTAGGTACGATGATTCTAAGTGAAATAAGTCACACAGAAAAAGACACTTATCCTAATATATCGCTTATAGAGGGAACGTCAAAATCGCTACACTTGAACTGAATTACAAAACAGAACACAGTCACACCTGTAGAAGACACACTATGGCTGCTTAACGGGAAAGCTGAGGTGGGGTGATGCATAAAACAAGGGTTTGAAATTAGCTCAGAGACCGCTCCATAAGCCAAATATGTAATAGACAAGGCCTACTCCCTGCTCAGTGAACTGGACTCAACACCCCCTAGTCACCGCACAAGAATAATTCTGACTAGTACGAATCTGAAAACCTATGTATCGATATCTCTCTGCAAGTGAATCAAGAGGGTGTAAAGCGGCATCAACACAGCAGGGAAAAGCAGCCAAGCCCGATTCTAAACATAAATTACTTTAAAAAACCCACAAAACAAAGACAGTGAAAGAGAGAGAAATTCTTACAAAATCCGTTCAGGGTCTATGATGCAACCTGGATTGACCATATCTAGACCCACAGCTGGATGAGACATAAGGCTGGACACTCTTGGGGCTGAGAGGATTGGTGAGGTTGGGTGAGCAAACGCAGATACTTTAAAGTAACACTGCGGGGAACACACCCCATGGGTCTCAAATCTCCAGGTACAAGGGAATCTTCCTACATCAAAACACGCATGGGAAAGCCAGAAGATGGTATGCCAGGATATCGGGAAAGGTTTCTAAAACGCACCTCATTTCTCCTCTCCTTGTGCTCGGGTTCACCATTCCAGCCGCTTGACTAACCCTCTCCCTACTTGGAGAATCAGCACCTTTAACCTACTGTTTCGTCCAGGTTGCAATTTGTCCTGAGGATGAACGGGAAGACGGGGAACCAACGAAAGACTAGCCCTAGGTGTTGGGACAGGCACAGGTCACTCCATTTTCCCATCAGGAAGAAGAATGAACCACAGGCTCAGCCTGCCCCCCAGAACCAAAATAGGGCCTGAAGCAATCCTGCGCTTTTGCGGCCAGCTCCCAAAAAAGCGAGGAGACAAATGGAGCTCAGGGGCACTGCAATTCACAAACGTGCAGAGTTATAAATGAGAACTCTCGTCCACAAATATATTGAGGGAAGGCAACGAAGAGGATTTGAAAGCAAGGCAGATTTGCAGGAAACAGATTTCAGGAGGTAGATTCGACTCGCCTTTAAAGCACATGAAAAGCGGCAAAACGTTGACAATGATGCCCTTGGCCAAAAAGGGCGTATGCGTTTTTTCCTGAATATATTCAGGAAAAAACGCATACGCCCTTTTTGGCCAACCAAGCAAGCCGGAAGGGCAAATCAGCGCTACAAAGATGTCTCGCTTGCCCTCGGTCAAAACGGCCATGCTGAACAAACAGTAAAAACCAGAAAAGCAGGACAGGCCATGGAGACATGGGAGCCTTGCTACGCTGATGGGCGGGATATAAATTGCCAACAGGCACTCTGGAGAAGAGTACGGTGTGTCCTGAAACAAGTAATAAACACAGCGTAGAGAGCATAGGGCACTTCCACTCATGGGCGTATAAATTGGGAAAATTAAAATCAACAGGACACAGGCACCCTAAAGTTTACGGCTGCTCTGTTTTCAAGAACTTCCGCTTTGGAACACCTTCAATATCCCAGGAAAGAGAAAAATGGATAAAGAAATGGTGGTACTTGGCACAATGGAATATGACTCAGCCATGAAATCAATGTCATAAGGCTAGTTAGCAGCATGATGAGTGGATTTAGGTACGATGATTCTAAGTGAAATAAGTCACACAGAAAAAGACACTTATCCTAAGATATCGCTTATAGAGGGAATGTCAAAATCGCTACACTTGAACTGAATTACAAAACAGAACAGAGTCACACCTTTAGAAGACACACTATGGCTGCTTAACGGGAAAGGTGAGGTGGGGTGATGCATAAAACAAGGGTTTGAAATTAGCTCAGAGACCGCTCCATAAGCCAAATATGTAATAGACAAGGCCTACTCCCTGCTCAGTGAACTGGACTCAACACACCCTAGTCACCACACAAGAATATATCTGACTAGTAAGAATCTGAAAACCTATGTATCGATATCTCTCTGCAAGTGTATCAAGAGGGTGTAAAGCGGCATCAACACAGCAGGGAAAAGCAGCCAAGCCCGATTCTAAACATAAATTACTTTAAAAAACCCACAAAACAAAGACAGTGAAAGAGAGAGAAATTCTTACAAAATCCGTTAAGGGTCTATGATGCAACCTGGATTGACCATATCTAGACCCACAGCTGGATGAGACATAAGGCTGGACACTCTTGGGGCTGAGAGGATTGGTGAGGTTGGGTGAGCAAACGCAGATACTTTAAAGTAACACTGCGGGGAACACACCCCATGGGTCTCAAATCTCCAGGTACAAGGGCATCTTCCTACATCAAAACATGCATGGGAAACCCAGAAGATGGTATGCCATGAGATCGGGAAAGGTTTCTAAAACGCACCTCATTTCTCCTCTCCTTGTGCTCGGGTTCGCCATTCCAGCCGCTTGACTAACCATCTCCCTACTTGGAGAATCAACACCTTTAACCTCCTGATTGTACAGGTTGCAATTTGTCCTGAGGATGAACGGGAAGACGCGGAACCAACGAGAGACGAGCCCTAGGTGTTGGGACAGGCATAGGTCACTCCATTTTCCCATCAGGAAGAAGAATGAACCACAGGCTCAGCCTGCCCCCCAGAACCAAAATAGGGCCTGAAGCAATCCTGCGCTTTTGCGGCCAGCTCCCAAAAAAGCGAGGAGACAAATGGAGCTCAGGGGCACTGCAATTCACAAACGTGCAGAGTTATAAATGAGAACTCTCGTCCACAAATATATTGAGGGAAGGCAACGAAGAGGATTTGAAAGCAAGGCAGATTTGCAGGAAACAGATTTCAGGAGGTAGATTCGACTCGCCTTTAAAGCACATGAAAAGCGGCAAAACGTTGACAATGATGCCCTTGGCCAAAAAGGGCGTATGCGTTTTTTCCTGAATATATTCAGGAAAAAACGCATACGCCCTTTTTGGCCAACCAAGCAAGCCGGAAGGGCAAATCAGCGCTACAAAGAAGTCTCGCTTGCCCTCGGTCAAAAGGGCCATGCTGAACAAACAGTAAAAACCAGAAAAGCAGGACAGGCCATGGAGACATGGGAGCCTTGCTACGCTGATGGGGGGGATATAAATTGACAACAGGCACTCTGGAGAAGAGTACGGTGTGTCCTGAAACAAGTAATAAACACAGCGTAGAGAGCATAGGGCACTTCCACTCATGGGCGTATAAATTGGGAAAAGTAAAAATCAACAAGACACAGGCACCCTAAAGTTTACGGCTGCTCTGTTTCCAAGAACCTCCACTTCGGTACACCTTCAATATCCCAGGAAAGAGAAAAATGGATAAAGAAATGGTGGTACTTGGCACAATGGAATATCACTCAGCCATGAAATCAATGTCATAAGGCTAGTTAGCAGCATGATGTGTGGATGTAGGTACGATGATTCTAAGTGAAATAAGTCACACAGAAAAAGACACTTATCCTAAGATATCGCTTATAGAGGGAATGTCAAAATCGCTACACTTGAACTGAATTACAAAACAGAACAGAGTCACACCTTTAGAAGACACACTATGGCTGCTTAACGTGAAAGGTGAGGTGGGGTGATGCATAAAACAAGGGTTTGAAATTAGCTCAGAGACCGCTCCATAAGCCAAATATGTAATAGACAAGGCCTACTCCCTGCTCAGTGAACTGGACTCAACACCCCCTAGTCACCGCACAAGAATAATTCTGACTAGTACGAATCTGAAAACCTATGTATCGATATCTCTCTGCAAGTGAATCAAGAGGGTGTAAAGCGGCATCAACACAGCAGGGAAAAGCAGCCAAGCCCGATTCTAAACATAAATTACTTTAAAAAACCCACAAAACAAAGACAGTGAAAGAGAGAGAAATTCTTACAAAATCCGTTCAGGGTCTATGATGCAACCTGGATTGACCATATCTAGACCCACAGCTGGATGAGACATAAGGCTGGACACTCTTGGGGCTGAGAGGATTGGTGAGGTTGGGTGAGCAAACGCAGATACTTTAAAGTAACACTGCGGGGAACACACCCCATGGGTCTCAAATCTCCAGGTACAAGGGAATCTTCCTACATCAAAACTTGCATGGGAAAGCCAGAAGATGGTATGCCGTGAGATCGGGAAAGGTTTCCAAAACGCACCTCATTTCTCCTCTCCTTATGCTCGGGTTCACCATTCCAGCCGCTTGACTAACCATCTCCCTACTTGGAGAATCAGCACCTTTAACCTACTGTTTCGTCCAGGTTGCAATTTGTCCTGAGGATGAACGGGAAGACGGGGAACCAACGAAAGACTAGCCCTAGGTGGTGGGACAGGCACAGGTCACTCCATTTTCCCATCAGGAAGAAGAATGAACCACAGGCTCAGCCTGACCCCCAGAACCAAAATAGGGCCTGAAGCAATCCTGCGCTTTTGCGGCCAGCTCCCAAAAACGCGAGGAGACAAATGGAGCTCAGGGGCACTGCAATTCACAAACGTGCAGAGTTATAAATGAGAACTCTCGTCCACAAATATATTGAGGGAAGGCAACGAAGAGGATTTGAAAGCAAGGCAGATTTGCAGGAAACAGATTTCAGGAGGTAGATTCGACTCGCCTTTAAAGCACATGAAAAGCGGCAAAACGTTGACAATGATGCCCTTGGCCAAAAAGGGCGTATGCGTTTTTTCCTGAATATATTCAGGAAAAAACGCATACGCCCTTTTTGGCCAACCAAGCAAGCCGGAAGGGCAAATCAGCGCTACAAAGAAGTCTCGCTTGCCCTTGGTCAAAAGGGCCATGCTGAACAAACAGTAAAAACCAGAAAAGCAGGACAGGCCATGGAGACATGGGAGCCTTGCTACGCTGATGGGTGGGATATAAATTGCCAACAGGCAATCTGGAGAAGAGTACGGTGTGTCCTGAAACAAGTAATAAACACAGCGTAGAGAGCATAGGGCACTTCCACTCATGGGCGTATAAATTGGGAAAACTAAAAATCAACAAGACACAGGCACCCTAAATTTTACGGCTGCTCTGTTTCCAAGAACCTCCGATTCGGAACACCTTCAATATCCCAGGAAAGAGAAAATTGGATAAAGAAATGGTGGGATTGGCACAATGGAATATCACTCAGCCATGAAATCAATGTCATAAGGCTAGTTAGCAGCATTATGAGTGGATGTAGGTACGATGATTCTAAGTGAAATAAGTCACACAGAAAAAGACACTTATCCTAATATATCGCTTATAGAGGGAACGTCAAAATCGCTACACTTGAACTGAATTACAAAACAGAACACAGTCACACCTGTAGAAGACACACTATGGCTGCTTAACGGGAAAGGTGAGGTGGGGTGATGCATAAAACAAGGGTTTGAAATTAGCTCAGAGACCGCTCCATAAGCCAAATATGTAATAGACAAGGCCTACTCCCTGCTCAGTGAACTGGACTCAACACCCCCTAGTCACCGCACAAGAATAATTCTGACTAGTACGAATCTGAAAACCTATGTATCGATATCTCTCTGCAAGTGAATCAAGACGGTGTAAAGCGGCATCAACACAGCAGGGAAAAGCAGCCAAGCCCGATTCTAAACATAAATTACTTTAAAAAACCCACAAAACAAAGACAGTGAAAGAGAGAGAAATTCTTACAAAATCCGTTCAGGGTCTATGATGCAACCTGGATTGACCATATCTAGACCCACAGCTGGATGAGACATAAGGCTGGACACTCTTGGGGCTGAGAGGATTGGTGAGGTTGGGTGAGCAAACGCAGATACTTTAAAGTAACACTGCGGGGAACACACCCCATGGGTCTCAAATCTCCAGGTACAAGGGAATCTTCCTACATCAAAACACGCATGGGAAAGCCAGAAGATGGTATGCCAGGATATCGGGAAAGGTTTCTAAAACGCACCTCATTTCTCCTCTCCTTGTGCTCGGGTTCACCATTCCAGCCGCTTGACTAACCCTCTCCCTACTTGGAGAATCAGAACCTTTAACCTACTGTTTCGTCCAGGTTGCAAGTTGTCCTGAGGATGAACGGGAAGACGGGGAACCAACGAAAGACTAGCCCTAGGTGTTGGGACAGGCACAGGTCACTCCATTTTCCCATCAGGAAGAAGAATGAACCACAGGCTCAGCCTGCCCCCCAGAACCAAAATAGGGCCTGAAGCAATCCTGCGCTTTTGCGGCCAGCTCCCAAAAAAGCGAGGAGACAAATGGAGCTCAGGGGCACTGCAATTCACAAACGTGCAGAGTTATAAATGAGAACTCTCGTCCACAAATATATTGAGGGAAGGCAACGAAGAGGATTTGAAAGCAAGGCAGATTTGCAGGAAACAGATTTCAGGAGGTAGATTCGACTCGCCTTTAAAGCACATGAAAAGTGGCAAAACGTTGACAATGATGCCCTTGGCCAAAAAGGGCGTATGCGTTTTTTCCTGAATATATTCAGGAAAAAACGCATACGCCCTTTTTGGCCAACCAAGCAAGCCGGAAGGGCAAATCATCGCTACAAAGATGTCTCGCTTGCCCTCGGTCAAAACGGCCATGCTGAACAAACAGTAAAAACCAGAAAAGCAGGACAGGCCATGGAGACATGGGAGCCTTGCTACGCTGATGGGCGGGATATAAATTGCCAACAGGCACTCTGGAGAAGAGTACGGTGTGTCCTGAAACAAGTAATAAACACAGCGTAGAGAGCATAGGGCACTTCCACTCATGGGCGTATAAATTGGGAAAATTAAAATCAACAAGACACAGGCACCCTAAAGTTTACGGCTGCTCTGTTTTCAAGAACCTCCGCTTTGGAACACCTTCAATATCCCAGGAAAGAGAAAAATGGATAAAGAAATGGTGGTACTTGGCACAATGGAATATGACTCAGCCATGAAATCAATGTCATAAGGCTAGTTAGCAGCATGATGAGTGGATTTAGGTACGATGATTCTAAGTGAAATAAGTCACATAGAAAAAGACACTTATCCTAAGATATCGCTTATAGAGGGAATGTCAAAATCGCTACACTTGAACTGAATTACAAAACAGAACAGAGTCACACCTTTAGAAGACACACTATGGCTGCTTAACGGGAAAGGTGAGGTGGGGTGATGCATAAAACAAGGGTTTGAAATTAGCTCAGAGACCGCTCCATAAGCCAAATATGTAATAGACAAGGCCTACTCCCTGCTCAGTGAACTGGACTCAACACACCCTAGTCACCACACAAGAATATATCTGACTAGTAAGAATCTGAAAACCTATGTATCGATATCTCTCTGCAAGTGAATCAAGAGGGTGTAAAGCGGCATCAACACAGCAGGGAAAAGCAGCCAAGCCCGATTCTAAACATAAATTACTTTAAAAAACCCACAAAACAAAGACAGTGAAAGAGAGAGAAATTCTTACAAAATCCGTTCAGGGTCTCTGATGCAACCTGGATTGACCATATCTAGACCCACAGCTGGATGAGACATAAGGCTGGACACTCTTGGGGCTGAGAGGATTGGTGAGGTTGGGTGAGCAAACGCAGATACTTTAAAGTAACACTGCGGGGAACACACCCCATGGGTCTCAAATCTCCAGGTACAAGGGAATCTTCCTACATCAAAACATGCATGGGAAAGCCAGAAGATGGTATGCCGTGAGATCGGGAAAGGTTTCCAAAACGCACCTCATTTCTCCTATCCTTGTGCTCGGGTTCACCATTCCAGCCGCTTGACTAACCATCTCCCTACTTGGAGAATCAGCACCTTTAACCTACTGTTTCGTCCAGGTTGCAATTTGTCCTGAGGATGAACGGGAAGACGGGGAACCAACGAAAGACTAGCCCTAGGTATTGGGACAGGCACAGGTCACTCCATTTTCCCATCAGGAAGAAGAATGAACCACAGGCTCAGCCTGCCCCCCAGAACCAAAATAGGGCCTGAAGCAATCCTGCGCTTTTGCGGCCAGCTCCCAAAAAAGCGAGGAGACAAATGGAGCTCAGGGGCACTGCAATTCACAAACGTGCAGAGTTATAAATGAGAACTCTCGTCCACAAATATATTGAGGGAAGGCAACGAAGAGGATTTGAAAGCAAGGCAGATTTGCAGGAAACAAATTTCAGGAGGTAGATTCGACTCGCCTTTAAAGCACATGAAAAGCGGCAAAACGTTGACAATGATGCCCTTGGCCAAAAAGGGCGTATGCGTTTTTTCCTGAATATATTCAGGAAAAAACGCATACGCCCTTTTTGGCCAACCAAGCAAGCCGGAAGGGCAAATCAGCGCTACAAAGAAGTCTCGCTTGCCCTTGGTCAAAAGGGCCATGCTGAACAAACAGTAAAAACCAGAAAAGCAGGACAGGCCATGGAGACATGGGAGCCTTGCTACGCTGATGGGTGGGATATAAATTGCCAACAGGCACTCTGGAGAAGAGTACGGTGTGTCCTGAAACAAGTAATAAACACAGCGTAGAGAGCATAGGGCACTTCCACTCATGGGCGTATAAATTGGGAAAACTAAAAATCAACAAGACACAGGCACCTTAAAGTTTACGGCTGCTCTGTTTCCAAGAACCTCCGATTCGGAACACCTTCAATATCCCAGGAAAGAGAAAAATGGATAAAGAAATGGTGGGATTGGCACAATGGAATATCACTCAGCCATGAAATCAATGTCATAAGGCTAGTTAGCAGCATTATGAGTGGATGTAGGTACGATGATTCTAAGTGAAATAAGTCACACAGAAAAAGACACTTATCCTAATATATCGCTTATAGAGGGAACGTCAAAATCGCTACACTTGAACTGAATTACAAAACAGAACACAGTCACACCTGTAGAAGACACACTATGGCTGCTTAACGGGAAAGGTGAGGTGGGGTGATGCATAAAACAAGGGTTTGAAATTAGCTCAGAGACCGCTCCATAAGCCAAATATGTAATAGACAAGGCCTACTCCCTGCTCAGTGAACTGGACTCAACACCCCCTAGTCACCGCACAAGAATAATTCTGACTAGTACGAATCTGAAAACCTATGTATCGATATCTCTCTGCAAGTGAATCAAGAGGGTGTAAAGCGGCATCAACACAGCAGGGAAAAGCAGCCAAGCCCGATTCTAAACATAAATTACTTTAAAAAACCCACAAAACAAAGACAGTGAAAGAGAGAGAAATTCTTACAAAATCCGTTCAGGGTCTATGATGCAACCTGGATTGACCATATCTAGACCCACAGCTGGATGAGACATAAGGCTGGACACTCTTGTGGCTGAGAGGATTGGTGAGGTTGGGTGAGCAAACGCAGATACTTTAAAGTAACACTGCGGGGAACACACCCCATGGGTCTCAAATCTCCAGGTACAAGGGAATCTTCCTACATCAAAACACGCATGGGAAAGCCAGAAGATGGTATGCCAGGATATCGGGAAAGGTTTCTAAAACGCACCTCATTTCTCCTCTCCTTGTGCTCGGGTTCACCATTCCAGCCGCTTGACTAACCCTCTCCCTACTTGGAGAATCAGCACCTTTAACCTACTGTTTCGTCCAGGTTGCAATTTGTCCTGAGGATGAACGGGAAGACGGGGAACCAACGAAAGACTAGCCCTAGGTGTTGGGACAGGCACAGGTCACTCCATTTTCCCATCAGGAAGAAGAATGAACCACAGGCTCAGCCTGCCCCCCAGAACCAAAATAGGGCCTGAAGCAATCCTGCGCTTTTGCGGCCAGCTCCCAAAAAAGCGAGGAGACAAATGGAGCTCAGGGGCACTGCAATTCACAAACGTGCAGAGTTATAAATGAGAACTCTCGTCCACAAATATATTGAGGGAAGGCAACGAAGAGGATTTGAAAGCAATGCAGATTTGCAGGAAACAGATTTCAGGAGGTAGATTCGACTCGCCTTTAAAGCACATGAAAAGCGGCAAAACGTTGACAATGATGCCCTTGGCCAAAAAGGGCGTATGCGTTTTTTCCTGAATATATTCAGGAAAAAACGCATACGCCCTTTTTGGCCAACCAAGCAAGCCGGAAGGGCAAATCAGCGCTACAAAGAAGTCTCGCTTGCCCTCGGTCAAAAGGGCCATGCTGAACAAACAGTAAAAACCAGAAAAGCAGGACAGGCCATGGAGACATGGGAGCCTTGCTACGCTGATGGGCGGGATATAAATTGCCAACAGGCACTCTGGAGAAGAGTACGGTGTGTCCTGAAACAAGTAATAAACACAGCGTAGAGAGCATAGGGCACTTCCACTCATGGGCGTATAAATTGGGAAAATTAAAATCAACAGGACACAGGCACCCTAAAGTTTACGGCTGCTCTGTTTTCAAGAACCTCCGCTTTGGAACACCTTCAATATCCCAGGAAAGAGAAAAATGGATAAAGAAATGGTGGTACTTGGCACAATGGAATATGACTCAGCCATGAAATCAATGTCATAAGGCTAGTTAGCAGCATGATGAGTGGATTTAGGTACGATGATTCTAAGTGAAATAAGTCACACAGAAAAAGACACTTATCCTAAGATATCGCTTATAGAGGGAATGTCAAAATCGCTACACTTGAACTGAATTACAAAACAGAACAGAGTCACACCTTTAGAAGACACACTATGGCTGCTTAACGGGAAAGGTGAGGTGGGGTGATGCATAAAACAAGGGTTTGAAATTAGCTCAGAGACCGCTCCATAAGCCAAATATGTAATAGACAAGGCCTACTCCCTGCTCAGTGAACTGGACTCAACACACCCTAGTCACCACACAAGAATATATCTGACTAGTAAGAATCTGAAAACCTATGTATCGATATCTCTCTGCAAGTGTATCAAGAGGGTGTAAAGCGGCATCAACACAGCAGGGAAAAGCAGCCAAGCCCGATTCTAAACATAAATTACTTTAAAAAACCCACAAAACAAAGACAGTGAAAGAGAGAGAAATTCTTACAAAATCCGTTCAGGGTCTATGATGCAACCTGGATTGACCATATCTAGACCCACAGCTGGATGAGACATAAGGCTGGACACTCTTGGGGCTGAGAGGATTGGTGAGGTTGGGTGAGCAAACGCAGATACTTTAAAGTAACACTGCGGGGAACACACCCCATGGGTCTCAAATCTCCAGGTACAAGGGAATCTTCCTACATCAAAACATGCATGGGAAAGCCAGAAGATGGTATGCCGTGAGATCGGGAAAGGTTTCTAAAACGCACCTCATTTCTCCTCTCCTTGTGCTCGGGTTCGCCATTCCAGCCGCTTGACTAACCATCTCCCTACTTGGAGAATCAACACCTTTAACCTCCTGATTGTACAGGTTGCAATTTGTCCTGAGGATGAACGGGAAGACGCGGAACCAACGAGAGACGAGCCCTAGGTGTTGGGACAGGCATAGGTCACTCCATTTTCCCATCAGGAAGAAGAATGAACCACAGGCTCAGCCTGCCCCCCAGAACCAAAATAGGGCCTGAAGCAATCCTGCGCTTTTGCGGCCAGCTCCCAAAAAAGCGAGGAGACAAATGGAGCTCAGGGGCACTGCAATTCACAAACGTGCAGAGTTATAAATGAGAACTCTCGTCCACAAATATATTGAGGGAAGGCAACGAAGAGGATTTGAAAGCAAGGCAGATTTGCAGGAAACAGATTTCAGGAGGTAGATTCGACTCGCCTTTAAAGCACATGAAAAGCGGCAAAACGTTGACAATGATGCCCTTGGCCAAAAAGGGCGTATGCGTTTTTTCCTGAATATATTCAGGAAAAAACGCATACGCCCTTTTTGGCCAACCAAGCAAGCCGGAAGGGCAAATCAGCGCTACAAAGAAGTCTCGCTTGCCCTCGGTCAAAAGGGCCATGCTGAACAAACAGTAAAAACCAGAAAAGCAGGACAGGCCATGGAGACATGGGAGCCTTGCTACGCTGATGGGCGGGATATAAATTGCCAACAGGCACTCTGGAGAAGAGTACGGTGTGTCCTGAAACAAGTAATAAACACAGCGTAGAGAGCATAGGGCACTTCCACTCATGGGCGTATAAATTGGGAAAAGTAAAAATCAACAAGACACAGGCACCCTAAAGTTTACGGCTGCTCTGTTCCCAAGAACCTCCACTTCGGTACACCTTCAATATCCCAGGAAAGAGAAAAATGGATAAAGAAATGGTGGTACTTGGCACAATGGAATATCACTCAGCCATGAAATCAATGTCATAAGGCTAGTTAGCAGCATGATGTGTGGATTTAGGTACGATGATTCTAAGTGAAATAAGTCACACAGAAAAAGACACTTATCCTAAGATATCGCTTATAGAGGGAATGTCAAAATCGCTACACTTGAACTGAATTACAAAACAGAACAGAGTCACACCTTTAGAAGACACACTATGGCTGCTTAACGGGAAAGGTGAGGTGGGGTGATGCATAAAACAAGGGTTTGAAATTAGCTCAGACACCGCTCCATAAGCCAAATATGTAATAGACAAGGCCTACTCCCTGCTCAGTGAACTGGACTCAACACCCCCTAGTCAAGCACAAGAATAATTCTGACTAGTACGAATCTGAAAACCTATGTATCGATATCTCTCTGCAAGTGAATCAAGAGGGTGTAAAGCGGCATCAACACAGCAGGGAAAAGCAGCCAAGCCCGATTCTAAACATAAATTACTTTAAAAAACCCACAAAACAAAGACAGTGAAAGAGAGAGAAATTCTTACAAAATCCGTTCAGGGTCTATGATGCAACCTGGATTGACCATATCTAGACCAACAGCTGGATGAGACATAAGGCTGGACACTCTTGGGGCTGAGAGGATTGGTGAGGTTGGGTGAGCAAACGCAGATACTTTAAAGTAACACTGCGGGGAACACACCCCATGGGTCTCAAATCTCCAGGTACAAGGGAATCTTCCTACATCAAAACATGCATGGGAAAGCCAGAAGATGGTATGCCGTGAGATCGGGAAAGGTTTCTAAAACGCACCTCATTTCTCCTCTCCTTGTGCTCGGGTTCGCCATTCCAGCCGCTTGACTAACCATCTCCCTACTTGGAGAATCAGCACCTTTAACCTACTGTTTCGTCCAGGTTGCAATTTGTCCTGAGGATGAACGGGAAGACGGGGAACCAACGAAAGACTAGCCCAAGGTGTTGGGACAGGCACAGGTCACTCCATTTTCCCATCAGGAAGAAGAATGAACCACAGGCTCAGCCTGCCCCCCAGAACCAAAATAGGGCCTGAAGCAATCCTGCGCTTTTGCGGCCAGCTCCCAAAAAAGCGAGGAGACAAATGGAGCTCAGGGGCACTGCAATTCACAAACGTGCAGAGTTATAAATGAGAACTCTCGTCCACAAATATATTGAGGGAAGGCAACGAAGAGGATTTGAAAGCAAGGCAGATTTGCAGGAAACAGATTTCAGCAGGTAGATTCGACTCGCCTTTAAAGCACATGAAAAGCGGCAAAACGTTGACAATGATGCCCTTGGCCAAAAAGGGCGTATGCGTTTTTTCCTGAATATATTCAGGAAAAAACGCATACGCCCTTTTTGGCCAACCAAGCAAGCCGGAAGGGCAAATCAGCGCTACAAAGAAGTCTCGCTTGCCCTCGGTCAAAAGGGCCATGCTGAACAAAGTGTAAAAACCAGAAAAGCAGGACAGGCCATGGAGACATGGGAGCCTTGCTACGCTGATGGGAGGGATGTAAATTGCCAACAGGTACTCTGGAGAAGAGTACGGTGTGTCCTGAAACAAGTAATAAACACAGCGTAGAGAGCATAGGGCACTTCCACTCAAGGGCGTATAAATTCGGAAAACTAAAAATCAAAAAGACACAGGCACCCTAAAGTTTACGGCTGCTCTGTTTCCAAGAACCTCCACTTCGGTACACCTTCAATATCCCAGGAAAGAGAAAAATGGATAAAGAAATGGTGGTACTTGGCACAATGGAATATCACTCAGCCATGAAATCAATGTCATAAGGCTAGTTAGCAGCATGATGAGTGGATTTAGGTACGATGATTCTAAGTGAAATAAGTCACACAGAAAAAGACACTTATCCTAAGATATCGCTTATAGAGGGAATGTCAAAATCGCTACACTTGAACTGAATTACAAAACAGAACAGAGTCACACCTTTAGAAGACACACTATGGCTGCTTAACGGGAAAGGTGAGGTGGGGTGATGCATAAAACAAGGGTTTGAAATTAGCTCAGAGACTGCTCCATAAGCCAAATATGTAATAGACAAGGCCTACTCCCTGCTCAGTGAACTGGACTCAACACACCCTAGTCACCACACAAGAATATATCTGACTAGTAAGAATCTGAAAACCTATGTATCGATATCTCTCTGCAAGTGAATCAAGAGGGTGTAAAGCGGCATCAACACAGCAGGGAAAAGCAGCCAAGCCCGATTCTAAACATAAATTACTTTAAAAAACCGACAAAACAAAGACAGTGAAAGAGAGAGAAATTCTTACAAAATCCGTTCAGGGTCTATGATGCAACCTGGATTGACCATATCTAGACCCACAGCTGGATGAGACATAAGGCTGGACACTCTTGGGGCTGAGAGGATTGGTGAGGTTGGGTGAGCAAACGCAGATACTTTAAAGTAACACTGCGGGGAACACACCCCATGGGTCTCAAATCTCCAGGTACAAGGGAATCTTCCTACATCAAAACATGCATGGGAAAGCCAGAAGATGGTATGCCGTGAGATCGGGAAAGGTTTCCAAAACGCACCTCATTTCTCCTCTCCTTATGCTCGGGTTCACCATTCCAGCCGCTTGACTAACCATCTCCCTACTTGGAGAATCAGCACCTTTAACCTACTGTTTCGTCCAGGTTGCAATTTGTCCTGAGGATGAACGGGAAGACGGGGAACCAACGAAAGACTAGCCCTAGGTATTGGGACAGGCACAGGTCACTCCATTTTCCCATCAGGAAGAAGAATGAACCACAGGCTCAGCCTGCCCCCCAGAACCAAAATAGGGCCTGAAGCAATCCTGCGCTTTTGCGGCCAGCTCCCAAAAAAGCGAGGAGACAAATGGAGCTCAGGGGCACTGCAATTCACAAACGTGCAGAGTTATAAATGAGAACTCTCGTCCACAAATATATTGAGGGAAGGCAACGAAGAGGATTTGAAAGCAAGGCAGATTTGCAGGAAACAGATTTCAGGAGGTAGATTCGACTCGCCTTTAAAGCACATGAAAAGCGGCAAAACGTTGACAATGATGCCCATGGCCAAAAAGGGCGTATGCGTTTTTTCCTGAATATATTCAGGAAAAAACGCATACGCCCTTTTTGGCCAACCAAGCAAGCCGGAAGGGCAAATCAGCGCTACAAAGAAGTCTCGCTTGCCCTTGGTCAAAAGGGCCATGCTGAACAAACAGTAAAAACCAGAAAAGCAGGACAGGCCATGGAGACATGGGAGCCTTGCTACGCTGATGGGCGGGATATAAATTGCCAACAGGCACTCTGGAGAAGAGTACGGTGTGTCCTGAAACAAGTAATAAACACAGCGTAGAGAGCATAGGGCACTTCCACTCATGGGCGTATAAATTGGGAAAACTAAAAATCAACAAGACACAGGCACCCTAAAGTTTACGGCTGCTCTGTTTCCAAGAACCTCGGCTTCGGAACACCTTCAATATCCCAGGAAAGAGAAAAATGGATAAAGAAATGGTGGGACTTGGCACAATGGAATATCACTCAGCCATGAAATCAATGTCATAAGGCTAGTTAGCAGCATGATGAGTGGATGTAGGTACGATGATTCTAAGTGAAATAAGTCACACAGAAAAAGACACTTATCCTAATATATCGCTTATAGAGGGAACGTCAAAATCGCTACACTTGAACTGAATTACAAAACAGAACACAGTCACACCTGTAGAAGAAACACTATGGCTGCTTAACGGGAAAGGTGAGGTGGGGTGATGCATAAAACAAGGGTTTGAAATTAGCTCAGACACCGCTCCATAAGCCAAATATGTAATAGACAAGGCCTACTCCCTGCTCAGTGAACTGGACTCAACACCCCCTAGTCACCGCACAAGAATAATTCTGACTAGTACGAATCTGAAAACCTATGTATCGATATCTCTCTGCAAGTGAATCAAGAGGGTGTAAAGCGGCATCAACACAGCAGGGAAAAGCAGCCAAGCCCGATTCTAAACATAAATTACTTTAAAAAACCGACAAAACAAAGACAGTGAAAGAGAGAGAAATTCTTACAAAATCCGTTCAGGGTCTATGATGCAACCTGGATTGACCATATCTAGACCGACAGCTGGATGAGACATAAGGCTGGACACTCTTGGGGCTGAGAGGATTGGTGAGGTTGGGTGAGCAAATGCAGATACTTTAAAGTAACACTGCGGGGAACACACCCCATGGGTCTCAAATCTCCAGGTACAAGGGAATCTTCCTACATCAAAACATGCATGGGAAAGCCAGAAGATGGTATGCCGTGAGATCGGGAAAGGTTTCTAAAACGCACCTCATTTCTCCTCTCCTTGTGCTCGGGTTCACCATTCCAGCCGCTTGACTAACCCTCTCCCTACTTGGAGAATCAGCACCTTTAACCTACTGTTTCGTCCAGGTTGCAATTTGTCCTGAGGATGAACGGGAAGACGGGGAACCAACGAAAGACTAGCCCTAGGTATTGGGACAGGCACAGGTCACTCCATTTTCCCATCAGGAAGAAGAATGAACCACAGGCTCAGCCTGCCCCCCAGAACCAAAATAGGGCCTGAAGCAATCCTGCGCTTTTGCGGCCAGCTCCCAAAAAAGCGAGGAGACAAATGGAGCTCAGGGGCACTGCAATTCACAAACGTGCAGAGTTATAAATGAGAACTCTCGTCCACAAATATATTGAGGGAAGGCAACGAAGAGGATTTGAAAGCAAGGCAGATTTGCAGGAAACAGATTTCAGGAGGTAGATTCGACTCGCCTTTAAAGCACATGAAAAGCGGCAAAACGTTGACAATGATGCCCATGGCCAAAAAGGGCGTATGCGTTTTTTCCTGAATATATTCAGGAAAAAACGCATACGCCCTTTTTGGCCAACCAAGCAAGCCGGAAGGGCAAAGCAGCGCTACAAAGAAGTCTCGCTTGCCCTTGGTCAAAAGGGCCATGCTGAACAAACAGTAAAAACCAGAAAAGCAGGACAGGCCATGGAGACATGGGAGCCTTGCTACGCTGATGGGCGGGATATAAATTGCCAACAGGCACTCTGGAGAAGAGTACGGTGTGTCCTGAAACAAGTAATAAACACAGCGTAGAGAGCATAGGGCACTTCCACTCATGGGCGTATAAATTGGGAAAACTAAAAATCAACAAGACACAGGCACCCTAAAGTTTACGGCTGCTCTGTTTCCAAGAACCTCCGCTTCGGAACACCTTCAATATCCCAGGAAAGAGAAAAATGGATAAAGAAATGGTGGGACTTGGCACAATGGAATATCACTCAGCCATGAAATCAATGTCATAAGGCTAGTTAGCAGCATGATGAGTGGATGTAGGTACGATGATTCTAAGTGAAATAAGTCACACAGAAAAAGACACTTATCCTAATATATCGCTTATAGAGGGAACGTCAAAATCGCTACACTTGAACTGAATTACAAAACAGAACACAGTCACACCTGTAGAAGAAACACTATGGCTGCTTAACGGGAAAGGTGAGGTGGGGTGATGCATAAAACAAGGGTTTGAAATTAGCTCAGACACCGCTCCATAAGCCAAATATGTAATAGACAAGGCCTACTCCCTGCTCAGTGAACTGGACTCAACACCCCCTAGTCACCGCACAAGAATAATTCTGACTAGTACGAATCTGAAAACCTATGTATCGATATCTCTCTGCAAGTGAATCAAGAGGGTGTAAAGCGGCATCAACACAGCAGGGAAAAGCAGCCAAGCCCGATTCTAAACATAAATTACTTTAAAAAACCCACAAAACAAAGACAGTGAAAGAGAGAGAAATTCTTACAAAATCCGTTCAGGGTCTATGATGCAACCTGGATTGACCATATCTAGACCGACAGCTGGATGAGATATAAGGCTGGACACTCTTGGGGCTGAGAGGATTGGTGAGGTTGGGTGAGCAAACGCAGATACTTTAAAGTAACACTGCGGGGAACACACCCCATGGGTCTCAAATCTCCAGGTACAAGGGAATCTTCCTACATCAAAACATGCATGGGAAAGCCAGAAGATGGTATGCCGTGAGATCGGGAAAGGTTTCTAAAACGCACCTCATTTCTCCTCTCCTTGTGCTCGGGTTCACCATTCCAGCCGCTTGACTAACCCTCTCCCTACTTGGAGAATCAGCACCTTTAACCTACTGTTTCGTCCAGGTTGCAATTTGTCCTGAGGATGAACGGGAAGACGGGGAACCAACGAAAGACTAGCCCTAGGTATTGGGACACGCACAGGTCACTCCATTTTCCCATCAGGAAGAAGAATGAACCACAGGCTCAGCCTGCCCCCCAGAACCAAAATAGGGCCTGAAGCAATCCTGCGCTTTTGCGGCCAGCTCCCAAAAAAGCGAGGAGACAAATGGAGCTCAGGGGCACTGCAATTCACAAACGTGCAGAGTTATAAATGAGAACTCTCGTCCACAAATATATTGAGGGAAGGCAACGAAGAGGATTTGAAAGCAAGGCAGATTTGCAGGAAACAGATTTCAGGAGGTAGATTCGACTCGCCTTTAAAGCACATGAAAAGCGGCAAAACGTTGACAATGATGCCCTTGGCCAAAAAGGGCGTATGCGTTTTTTCCTGAATATATTCAGGAAAAAACGCATACGCCCTTTTTGGCCAACCAAGCAAGCCGGAAGGGCAAATCAGCGCTACAAAGAAGTCTCGCTTGTCCTCGGTCAAAAGGGCCATGCTGAACAAAGTGTAAAAACCAGAAAAGAAGGACAGGCCATGGAGACATGGGAGCCTTGCTACGCTGATGGGCGGGATATAAATTGCCAACAGGCACTCTGGAGAAGAGTACGGTGTGTCCTGAAACAAGTAATAAACACAGCGTAGACAGCATAGGGCACTTCCACTCATGGGCGTATAAATTGGGAAAACTAAAAATCAACAAGACACAGGCACCCTAAAGTTTACGGCTGCTCTGTTTCCAAAAACCTCCGCTTCGGAACACCTTCAATATCCCAGGAAAGAGAAAAATGGATAAAGAAATGGTGGGACTTGGCACAATGGAATATCACTCAGCCATGAAATCAATGTCATAAGGCTAGTTAGCAGCATTATGAGTGGATGTAGGTACGATGATTCTAAGTGAAATAAGTCACACAGAAAAAGACACTTATCCTAATATATCGCTTATAGAGGGAACGTCAAAATCGCTACACTTGAACTGAATTACAAAACAGAACACAGTCACACCTGTAGAAGACACACTATGGCTGCTTAACGGGAAAGGTGAGGTGGGGTGATGCATAAAACAAGGGTTTGAAATTAGCTCAGAGACCGCTCCATAAGCCAAATATGTAATAGACAAGGCCTACTCCCTGCTCAGTGAACTGGACTCAACACCCCCTAGTCACCGCACAAGAATAATTCTGACTAGTACGAATCTGAAAACCTATGTATCGATATCTCTCTGCAAGTGAATCAAGAGGGTGTAAAGCGGCATCAACACAGCAGGGAAAAGCAGCCAAGCCCGATTCTAAACATAAATTACTTTAAAAAACCCACAAAACAAAGACAGTGAAAGAGAGAGAAATTCTTACAAAATCCGTTCAGGGTCTATGATGCAACCTGGATTGACCATATCTAGACCCACAGCTGGATGAGACATAAGGCTGGACACTCTTGGGGCTGAGAGGATTGGTGAGGTTGGGTGAGCAAACGCAGATACTTTAAAGTAACACTGCGGGGAACACAGCCCATGGGTCTCAAATCTCCAGGTACAAGGGCATCTTCCTACATCAAAACATGCATGGGAAATCCAGAAGATGGTATGCCATGAGATCGGGAAAGGTTTCTAAAACGCACCTCATTTCTCCTCTCCTTGTGCTCGGGTTCGCCATTCCAGCCGCTTGAATAACCATCTCCCTACTTGGAGAATCAGCACCTTTAACCTCCTGATTGTACAGGTTGCAATTTGTCCTGAGGATGAACGGGAAGACGCGGAACCAACGAGAGACGAGCCCTAGGTGTTGGGACAGGCATAGGTCACTCCATTTTCCCATCAGGAAGAAGAATGAACCACAGGCTCAGCCTGCCCCCCAGAACCAAAATAGGGCCTGAAGCAATCCTGCGCTTTTGCGGCCAGCTCCCAAAAAAGCGAGGAGACAAATGGAGCTCAGGGGCACTGCAATTCACAAACGTGCAGAGTTATAAATGAGAACTCTCGTCCACAAATATATTGAGGGAAGGCAACGAAGAGGATTTGAAAGCAAGGCAGATTTGCAGGAAACAGATTTCAGGAGGTAGATTCGACTCGCCTTTAAAGCACATGAAAAGCGGCAAAACGTTGACAATGATGCCCTTGGCCAAAAAGGGCGTATGCGTTTTTTCCTGAATATATTCAGGAAAAAACGCATACGCCCTTTTTGGCCAACCAAGCAAGCCGGAAGGGCAAATCAGCGCTACAAAGAAGTCTCGCTTGCCCTCGGTCAAAAGGGCCATGCTGAACAAAGTGTAAAAACCAGAAAAGCAGGACAGGCCATGGAGACATGGGAGCCTTGCTACGCTGATGGGCGGGATGTAAATTGCCAACAGGCACTCTGGAGAAGAGTACCGTGTGTCCTGAAACAAGAAATAAACACAGCGTAGAGAGCATAGGGCACTTCCACTCAAGGGCGTATAAATTGGGAAAACTAAAAATCAACAAGACACAGGCACCCTAAAGTTTACGGCTGCTCTGTTTCCAAGAACCTCCGCTTCGGTACACCTTCAATATCCCAGGAAAGAGAAAAATGGATAAAGAAATGGTGGTACTTGGCACAATAGAATATCACTCAGCCATGAAATCAATGTCATAAGGCTAGTTAGCAGCATGATGAGTGGATTTAGGTACGATGATTCTAAGTGAAATAAGTCACACAGAAAAAGACACTTATCCTAAGATATCGCTTATAGAGGGAATGTCAAAATGGCTACACTTGAACTGAATTACAAAACAGAACAGAGTCACACCTGTAGAAGACACACTATGGCTGCTTAACGGGAAAGGTGAGGTGGGGTGATGCATAAAACAAGGGTTTGAAATTAGCTCAGAGACCGCTCCATAAGCCAAATATGTAATAGACAAGGCCTACTCCCTGCTCAGTGAACTGGACTCAACACACCCTAGTCACCACACAAGAATATATCTGACTAGTAAGAATCTGAAAACCTATGTATCGATATCTCTCTGCAAGTGAATCAAGAGGGTGTAAAGCGGCATCAACACAGCAGGGAAAAGCAGCCAAGCCCGATTCTAAACATAAATTACTTTAAAAAACCCACAAAACAAAGACAGTGAAAGAGAGAGAAATTCTTACAAAATCCGTTCAGGGTCTATGATGCAACCTGGATTGACCATATCTAGACCGACAGCTGGATGAGATATAAGGCTGGACACTCTTGGGGCTGAGAGGATTGGTGAGGTTGGGTGAGCAAACGCAGATACTTTAAAGTAACACTGCGGGGAACACACCCCATGGGTCTCAAATCTCCAGGTACAAGGGAATCTTCCTACATCAAAACATGCATGGGAAAGCCAGAAGATGGTATGCCGTGAGATCGGGAAAGGTTTCTAAAACGCACCTCATTTCTCCTCTCCTTGTGCTCGGGTTCACCATTCCAGCCGCTTGACTAACCCTCTCCCTACTTGGAGAATCAGCACCTTTAACCTACTGTTTCGTCCAGGTTGCAATTTGTCCTGAGGATGAACGGGAAGACGGGGAACCAACGAAAGACTAGCCCTAGGTATTGGGACAGGCACAGGTCACTCCATTTTCCCATCAGGAAGAAGAATGAACCACAGGCTCAGCCTGCCCCCCAGAACCAAAATAGGGCCTGAAGCAATCCTGCGCTTTTGCGGCCAGCTCCCAAAAAAGCGAGGAGACAAATGGAGCTCAGGGGCACTGCAATTCACAAACGTGCAGAGTTATAAATGAGAACTCTCGTCCACAAATATATTGAGGGAAGGCAACGAAGAGGATTTGAAAGCAAGGCAGATTTGCAGGAAACAGATTTCAGGAGGTAGATTCGACTCGCCTTTAAAGCACATGAAAAGCGGCAAAACGTTGACAATGATGCCCTTGGCCAAAAAGGGCGTATGCGTTTTTTCCTGAATATATTCAGGAAAAAACGCATACGCCCTTTTTGGCCAACCAAGCAAGCCGGAAGGGCAAATCAGCGCTACAAAGAAGTCTCGCTTGCCCTCGGTCAAAAGGGCCATGCTGAACAAAGTGTAAAAACCAGAAAAGAAGGACAGGCCATGGAGACATGGGAGCCTTGCTACGCTGATGGGCGGGATATAAATTGCCAACAGGCACTCTGGAGAAGAGTACGGTGTGTCCTGAAACAAGTAATAAACACAGCGTAGACAGCATAGGGCACTTCCACTCATGGGCGTATAAATTGGGAAAACTAAAAATCAACAAGACACAGGCACCCTAAAGTTTACGGCTGCTCTGTTTCCAAAAACCTCCGCTTCGGAACACCTTCAATATCCCAGGAAAGAGAAAAATGGATAAAGAAATGGTGGGACTTGGCACAATGGAATATCACTCAGCCATGAAATCAATGTCATAAGGCTAGTTAGCAGCATTATGAGTGGATGTAGGTACGATGATTCTAAGTGAAATAAGTCACACAGAAAAAGACACTTATCCTAATATATCGCTTATAGAGGGAACGTCAAAATCGCTACACTTGAACTGAATTACAAAACAGAACACAGTCACACCTGTAGAAGACACACTATGGCTGCTTAACGGGAAAGGTGAGGTGGGGTGATGCATAAAACAAGGGTTTGAAATTAGCTCAGAGACCGCTCCATAAGCCAAATATGTAATAGACAAGGCCTACTCCCTGCTCAGTGAACTGGACTCAACACCCCCTAGTCACCGCACAAGAATAATTCTGACTAGTACGAATCTGAAAACCTATGTATCGATATCTCTCTGCAAGTGAATCAAGAGGGTGTAAAGCGGCATCAACACAGCAGGGAAAAGCAGCCAAGCCCGATTCTAAACATAAATTACTTTAAAAAACCCACAAAACAAAGACAGTGAAAGAGAGAGAAATTCTTACAAAATCCGTTCAGGGTCTATGATGCAACCTGGATTGACCATATCTAGACCCACAGCTGGATGAGACATAAGGCTGGACACTCTTGGGGCTGAGAGGATTGGTGAGGTTGGGTGAGCAAACGCAGATACTTTAAAGTAACACTGCGGGGAACACACCCCATGGGTCTCAAATCTCCAGGTACAAGGGAATCTTCCTACATCAAAACATGCATGGGAAACCCAGAAGATGGTATGCCGTGAGATCGGGAAAGGTTTCTAAAACGCACCTCATTTCTCCTCTCCTTGTGCTCGGGTTCGCCATTCCAGCCGCTTGACTAACCATCTCCCTACTTGGAGAATCAGCACCTTTAACCTACTGTTTCGTCCAGGTTGCAATTTGTCCTGAGGATGAACGGGAAGACGGGGAACCAACGAAAGACTAGCCCTAGGTGTTGGGACAGGCACAGGTCACTCCATTTTCCCATCAGGAAGAAGAATGAACCACAGGCTCAGCCTGCCCCCCAGAACCAAAATAGGGCCTGAAGCAATCCTGCGCTTTTGCGGCCAGCTCCCAAAAAAGCGAGGAGACAAATGGAGCTCAGGGGCACTGCAATTCACAAACGTGCAGAGTTATAAATGAGAACTCTCGTCCACAAATATATTGAGGGAAGGCAACGAAGAGGATTTGAAAGCAAGGCAGATTTGCAGGAAACAGATTTCAGGAGGTAGATTCGACTCGCCTTTAAAGCACATGAAAAGCGGCAAAACGTTGACAATGATGCCCTTGGCCAAAAAGGGCGTATGCGTTTTTTCCTGAATATATTCAGGAAAAAACGCATACGCCCTTTTTGGCCAACCAAGCAAGCCGGAAGGGCAAATCAGCGCTACAAAGAAGTCTCGCTTGCCCTCGGTCAAAAGGGCCATGCTGAACAAAGTGTAAAAACCAGAAAAGCAGGACAGGCCATGGAGACATGGGAGCCTTGCTACGCTGATGGGCGGGATGTAAATTGCCAACAGGCACTCTGGAGAAGAGTACGGTGTGTCCTGAAACAAGAAATAAACACAGCGTAGAGAGCATAGGGCACTTCCACTCAAGGGCGTATAAATTGGGAAAACTAAAAATCAACAAGACACAGGCACCCTAAAGTTTACGGCTGCTCTGTTTCCAAGAACCTCCGCTTCGGTACACCTTCAATATCCCAGGAAAGAGAAAAATGGATAAAGAAATGGTGGTACTTGGCACAATAGAATATCACTCAGCCATGAAATCAATGTCATAAGGCTAGTTAGCAGCATGATGAGTGGATTTAGGTACGATGATTCTAAGTGAAATAAGTCACACAGAAAAAGACACTTATCCTAAGATATCGCTTATAGAGGGAATGTCAAAATGGCTACACTTGAACTGAATTACAAAACAGAACAGAGTCACACCTGTAGAAGACACACTATGGCTGCTTAACGGGAAAGGTGAGGTGGGGTGATGCATAAAACAAGGGTTTGAAATTAGCTCAGAGACCGCTCCATAAGCCAAATATGTAATAGACAAGGCCTACTCCCTGCTCAGTGAACTGGACTCAACACACCCTAGTCACCACACAAGAATATATCTGACTAGTAAGAATCTGAAAACCTATGTATCGATATCTGTCTGCAAGTGAATCAAGAGGGTGTAAAGCGGCATCAACACAGCAGGGAAAAGCAGCCAAGCCCGATTCTAAACATAAATTACTTTAAAAAACGCACAAAACAAAGACAGTGAAAGAGAGAGAGAAATTCTTACAAAATCCGTTCACGGTCTCTGATGCAACCTGGATTGACCATATCTAGACCCACAGCTGGATGAGACATAAGGCTGGACACTCTTAGGGCTGAGAGGTTTGGTGAGGTTGGGTGAGCAAACGCAGATACTTTAAAGTAACACTGCGGGGAACACAGCCCATGGGTCTCAAATCTCCAGGTACAAGGGCATCTTCCTACATCAAAACATGCATGGGAAATCCAGAAGATGGTATGCCATGAGATCGGGAAAGGTTTCTAAAACGCACCTCATTTCTCCTCTCCTTGTGCTCGGGTTCGCCATTCCAGCCGCTTGAATAACCATCTCCCTACTTGGAGAATCAGCACCTTTAACCTCCTGATTGTACAGGTTGCAATTTGTCCTGAGGATGAACGGGAAGACGCGGAACCAACGAGAGACGAGCCCTAGGTGTTGGGACAGGCATAGGTCACTCCATTTTCCCATCAGGAAGAAGAATGAACCACAGGCTCAGCCTGCCCCCCAGAACCAAAATAGGGCCTGAAGCAATCCTGCGCTTTTGCGGCCAGCTCCCAAAAAAGCGAGGAGACAAATGGAGCTCAGGGGCACTGCAATTCACAAACGTGCAGAGTTATAAATGAGAACTCTCGTCCACAAATATATTGAGGGAAGGCAACGAAGAGGATTTGAAAGCAAGGCAGATTTGCAGGAAACAGATTTCAGGAGGTAGATTCGACTCGCCTTTAAAGCACATGAAAAGCGGCAAAACGTTGACAATGATGCCCTTGGCCAAAAAGGGCGTATGCGTTTTTTCCTGAATATATTCAGGAAAAAACGCATACGCCCTTTTTGGCCAACCAAGCAAGCCGGAAGGGCAAATCAGCGCTACAAAGAAGTCTCGCTTGCCCTCGGTCAAAAGGGCCATGCTGAACAAAGTGTAAAAACCAGAAAAGCAGGACAGGCCATGGAGACATGGGAGCCTTGCTACGCTGATGGGCGGGATGTAAATTGCCAACAGGCACTCTGGAGAAGAGTACCGTGTGTCCTGAAACAAGAAATAAACACAGCGTAGAGAGCATAGGGCACTTCCACTCAAGGGCGTATAAATTGGGAAAACTAAAAATCAACAAGACACAGGCACCCTAAAGTTTACGGCTGCTCTGTTTCCAAGAACCTCCGCTTCGGTACACCTTCAATATCCCAGGAAAGAGAAAAATGGATAAAGAAATGGTGGTACTTGGCACAATAGAATATCACTCAGCCATGAAATCAATGTCATAAGGCTAGTTAGCAGCATGATGAGTGGATTTAGGTACGATGATTCTAAGTGAAATAAGTCACACAGAAAAAGACACTTATCCTAAGATATCGCTTATAGAGGGAATGTCAAAATGGCTACACTTGAACTGAATTACAAAACAGAACAGAGTCACACCTGTAGAAGACACACTATGGCTGCTTAACGGGAAAGGTGAGGTGGGGTGATGCATAAAACAAGGGTTTGAAATTAGCTCAGAGACCGCTCCATAAGCCAAATATGTAATAGACAAGGCCTACTCCCTGCTCAGTGAACTGGACTCAACACACCCTAGTCACCACACAAGAATATATCTGACTAGTAAGAATCTGAAAACCTATGTATCGATATCTCTCTGCAAGTGAATCAAGAGGGTGTAAAGCGGCATCAACACAGCAGGGAAAAGCAGCCAAGCCCGATTCTAAACATAAATTACTTTAAAAAACCCACAAAACAAAGACAGTGAAAGAGAGAGAAATTCTTACAAAATCCGTTCAGGGTCTATGATGCAACCTGGATTGACCATATCTAGACCGACAGCTGGATGAGATATAAGGCTGGACACTCTTGGGGCTGAGAGGATTGGTGAGGTTGGGTGAGCAAACGCAGATACTTTAAAGTAACACTGCGGGGAACACACCCCATGGGTCTCAAATCTCCAGGTACAAGGGAATCTTCCTACATCAAAACATGCATGGGAAAGCCAGAAGATGGTATGCCGTGAGATCGGGAAAGGTTTCTAAAACGCACCTCATTTCTCCTCTCCTTGTGCTCGGGTTCACCATTCCAGCCGCTTGACTAACCCTCTCCCTACTTGGAGAATCAGCACCTTTAACCTACTGTTTCGTCCAGGTTGCAATTTGTCCTGAGGATGAACGGGAAGACGGGGAACCAACGAAAGACTAGCCCTAGGTATTGGGACAGGCACAGGTCACTCCATTTTCCCATCAGGAAGAAGAATGAACCACAGGCTCAGCCTGCCCCCCAGAACCAAAATAGGGCCTGAAGCAATCCTGCGCTTTTGCGGCCAGCTCCCAAAAAAGCGAGGAGACAAATGGAGCTCAGGGGCACTGCAATTCACAAACGTGCAGAGTTATAAATGAGAACTCTCGTCCACAAATATATTGAGGGAAGGCAACGAAGAGGATTTGAAAGCAAGGCAGATTTGCAGGAAACAGATTTCAGGAGGTAGATTCGACTCGCCTTTAAAGCACATGAAAAGCGGCAAAACGTTGACAATGATGCCCTTGCCAAAAAGGGCGTATGCGTTTTTTCCTGAATATATTCAGGAAAAAACGCATACGCCCTTTTTGGCCAACCAAGCAAGCCGGAAGGGCAAATCAGCGCTACAAAGAAGTCTCGCTTGCCCTCGGTCAAAAGGGCCATGCTGAACAAAGTGTAAAAACCAGAAAAGAAGGACAGGCCATGGAGACATGGGAGCCTTGCTACGCTGATGGGCGGGATATAAATTGCCAACAGGCACTCTGGAGAAGAGTACGGTGTGTCCTGAAACAAGTAATAAACACAGCGTAGACAGCATAGGGCACTTCCACTCATGGGCGTATAAATTGGGAAAACTAAAAATCAACAAGACACAGGCACCCTAAAGTTTACGGCTGCTCTGTTTCCAAAAACCTCCGCTTCGGAACACCTTCAATATCCCAGGAAAGAGAAAAATGGATAAAGAAATGGTGGGACTTGGCACAATGGAATATCACTCAGCCATGAAATCAATGTCATAAGGCTAGTTAGCAGCATTATGAGTGGATGTAGGTACGATGATTCTAAGTGAAATAAGTCACACAGAAAAAGACACTTATCCTAATATATCGCTTATAGAGGGAACGTCAAAATCGCTACACTTGAACTGAATTACAAAACAGAACACAGTCACACCTGTAGAAGACACACTATGGCTGCTTAACGGGAAAGGTGAGGTGGGGTGATGCATAAAACAAGGGTTTGAAATTAGCTCAGAGACCGCTCCATAAGCCAAATATGTAATAGACAAGGCCTACTCCCTGCTCAGTGAACTGGACTCAACACCCCCTAGTCACCGCACAAGAATAATTCTGACTAGTACGAATCTGAAAACCTATGTATCGATATCTCTCTGCAAGTGAATCAAGAGGGTGTAAAGCGGCATCAACACAGCAGGGAAAAGCAGCCAAGCCCGATTCTAAACATAAATTACTTTAAAAAACCCACAAAACAAAGACAGTGAAAGAGAGAGAAATTCTTACAAAATCCGTTCAGGGTCTATGATGCAACCTGGATTGACCATATCTAGACCCACAGCTGGATGAGACATAAGGCTGGACACTCTTGGGGCTGAGAGGATTGGTGAGGTTGGGTGAGCAAACGCAGATACTTTAAAGTAACACTGCGGGGAACACACCCCATGGGTCTCAAATCTCCAGGTACAAGGGAATCTTCCTACATCAAAACATGCATGGGAAACCCAGAAGATGGTATGCCGTGAGATCGGGAAAGGTTTCTAAAACGCACCTCATTTCTCCTCTCCTTGTGCTCGGGTTCGCCATTCCAGCCGCTTGACTAACCATCTCCCTACTTGGAGAATCAGCACCTTTAACCTACTGTTTCGTCCAGGTTGCAATTTGTCCTGAGGATGAACGGGAAGACGGGGAACCAACGAAAGACTAGCCCTAGGTGTTGGGACAGGCACAGGTCACTCCATTTTCCCATCAGGAAGAAGAATGAACCACAGGCTCAGCCTGCCCCCCAGAACCAAAATAGGGCCTGAAGCAATCCTGCGCTTTTGCGGCCAGCTCCCAAAAAAGCGAGGAGACAAATGGAGCTCAGGGGCACTGCAATTCACAAACGTGCAGAGTTATAAATGAGAACTCTCGTCCACAAATATATTGAGGGAAGGCAACGAAGAGGATTTGAAAGCAAGGCAGATTTGCAGGAAACAGATTTCAGGAGGTAGATTCGACTCGCCTTTAAAGCACATGAAAAGCGGCAAAACGTTGACAATGATGCCCTTGGCCAAAAAGGGCGTATGCGTTTTTTCCTGAATATATTCAGGAAAAAACGCATACGCCCTTTTTGGCCAACCAAGCAAGCCGGAAGGGCAAATCAGCGCTACAAAGAAGTCTCGCTTGCCCTCGGTCAAAAGGGCCATGCTGAACAAAGTGTAAAAACCAGAAAAGCAGGACAGGCCATGGAGACATGGGAGCCTTGCTACGCTGATGGGCGGGATGTAAATTGCCAACAGGCACTCTGGAGAAGAGTACCGTGTGTCCTGAAACAAGAAATAAACACAGCGTAGAGAGCATAGGGCACTTCCACTCAAGGGCGTATAAATTGGGAAAACTAAAAATCAACAAGACACAGGCACCCTAAAGTTTACGGCTGCTCTGTTTCCAAGAACCTCCGCTTCGGTACACCTTCAATATCCCAGGAAAGAGAAAAATGGATAAAGAAATGGTGGTACTTGGCACAATAGAATATCACTCAGCCATGAAATCAATGTCATAAGGCTAGTTAGCAGCATGATGAGTGGATTTAGGTACGATGATTCTAAGTGAAATAAGTCACACAGAAAAAGACACTTATCCTAAGATATCGCTTATAGAGGGAATGTCAAAATGGCTACACTTGAACTGAATTACAAAACAGAACAGAGTCACACCTGTAGAAGACACACTATGGCTGCTTAACGGGAAAGGTGAGGTGGGGTGATGCATAAAACAAGGGTTTGAAATTAGCTCAGAGACCGCTCCATAAGCCAAATATGTAATAGACAAGGCCTACTCCCTGCTCAGTGAACTGGACTCAACACACCCTAGTCACCACACAAGAATATATCTGACTAGTAAGAATCTGAAAACCTATGTATCGATATCTGTCTGCAAGTGAATCAAGAGGGTGTAAAGCGGCATCAACACAGCAGGGAAAAGCAGCCAAGCCCGATTCTAAACATAAATTACTTTAAAAAACGCACAAAACAAAGACAGTGAAAGAGAGAGAGAAATTCTTACAAAATCCGTTCACGGTCTCTGATGCAACCTGGATTGACCATATCTAGACCCACAGCTGGATGAGACATAAGGCTGGACACTCTTAGGGCTGAGAGGTTTGGTGAGGTTGGGTGAGCAAACGCAGATACTTTAAAGTAACACTGCGGGGAACACAGCCCATGGGTCTCAAATCTCCAGGTACAAGGGCATCTTCCTACATCAAAACATGCATGGGAAATCCAGAAGATGGTATGCCATGAGATCGGGAAAGGTTTCTAAAACGCACCTCATTTCTCCTCTCCTTGTGCTCGGGTTCGCCATTCCAGCCGCTTGAATAACCATCTCCCTACTTGGAGAATCAGCACCTTTAACCTCCTGATTGTACAGGTTGCAATTTGTCCTGAGGATGAACGGGAAGACGCGGAACCAACGAGAGACGAGCCCTAGGTGTTGGGACAGGCATAGGTCACTCCATTTTCCCATCAGGAAGAAGAATGAACCACAGGCTCAGCCTGCCCCCCAGAACCAAAATAGGGCCTGAAGCAATCCTGCGCTTTTGCGGCCAGCTCCCAAAAAAGCGAGGAGACAAATGGAGCTCAGGGGCACTGCAATTCACAAACGTGCAGAGTTATAAATGAGAACTCTCGTCCACAAATATATTGAGGGAAGGCAACGAAGAGGATTTGAAAGCAAGGCAGATTTGCAGGAAACAGATTTCAGGAGGTAGATTCGACTCGCCTTTAAAGCACATGAAAAGCGGCAAAACGTTGACAATGATGCCCTTGGCCAAAAAGGGCGTATGCGTTTTTTCCTGAATATATTCAGGAAAAAACGCATACGCCCTTTTTGGCCAACCAAGCAAGCCGGAAGGGCAAATCAGCGCTACAAAGAAGTCTCGCATGCCCTCGGTCAAAAGGGCCATGCTGAACAAACAGTAAAAACCAGAAAAGCAGGACAGGCCATGGAGACATGGGAGCCTTGCTACGCTGATGGGCGGGATATAAATTGCCAACAGGCACTCTGGAGAAGAGTACGGTGTGTCCTGAAACAAGTAATAAACACAGCGTAGAGAGCATAGGGCACTTCCACTCATGGGCGTATAAATTGGGAAAACTAAAAATCAACAAGACACAGGCACCCTAAAGTTTACGGCTGCTCTGTTTCCAAGAACCTCCGCTTCGGAACACCTTCAATATCCCAGGAAAGAGAAAAATGGATAAAGAAATGGTGGTACTTGGCACAATGGAATATCACTCAGCCATGAAATCAATGTCATAAGGCTAGTTAGCAGCATGATGAGTGGATTTAGGTACGATGATTCTAAGTGAAATAAGTCACACAGAAAAAGACACTTATCCTAAGATATCGCTTATAGAGGGAATGTCAAAATCGCTACACTTGAACTGAATTACAAAACAGAACAGAGTCACACCTGTAGAAGACACACTATGGCTGCTTAACGGGAAAGCTGAGGTGGGGTGATGCATAAAACAAGGGTTTGAAATAAGCTCAGACACCGCTCCAAAAGCCAAATATGTAATAGACAAGGCCTACTCCCTGCTCAGTGAACTGGACTCAACACACCCTAGTCACCACACAAGAATATATCTGACTAGTAAGAATCTGAAAACCTATGTATCGATATCTCTCTGCAAGTGTATCAAGAGGGTGTAAAGCGGCATCAACACAGCAGGGAAAAGCAGCCAAGCCCGATTCTAAACATAAATTACTTTAAAAAACCCACAAAACAAAGACAGTGAAAGAGAGAGAAATTCTTACAAAATCCGTTCAGGGTCTATGATGCAACCTGGATTGACCATATCTAGACCCACAGCTGGATGAGACATAAGGCTGGACACTCTTGGGGCTGAGAGGATTGGTGAGGTTGGGTGAGCAAACGCAGATACTTTAAAGTAACACTGCGGGGAACACACCCCATGGGTCTCAAATCTCCAGGTACAAGGGAATCTTCCTACATCAAAACATGCATGGGAAACCCAGAAGATGGTATGCCATGAGATCGGGAAAGGTTTCTAAAACGCACCTCATTTCTCCTCTCCTTGTGCTCGGGTTCGCCATTCCAGCCGCTTGACTAACCATCTCCCTACTTGGAGAATCAGCACCTTTAACCTCCTGTTTCGTCCAGGTTGCAATTTGTCCTGAGGATGAACGGGAAGACGGGCAACCAACGAGAGACTAGCCCTAGGTGTTGGGACAGGCACAGGTCACTCCATTTTCCCATCAGGAAGAAGAATGAACCACAGGCTCAGCCTGCCCCCCAGAACCAAAATAGGGCCTGAAGCAATCCTGCGCTTTTGCGCCCAGCTCCCAAAAAAGCGAGGAGACAAATGTGAGCTCAGGGGCACTGCAATTCACAAACGTGCAGAGTTATAAATGAGAACTCTCGTCCACAAATATATTGAGGGAAGGCAACGAAGAGGATTTGAAAGCAAGGCAGATTTGCAGGAAACAGATTTCAGGAGGTAGATTCGACTCACCTTTAAAGCACATGAAAAGCGGCAAAACGTTGACAATGATGCCCTTGGCCAAAAAGGCGGTATGCGTTTTTTCCTGAATATATTCAGGAAAAAACGCATACGCCCCTTTTTGGCCAACCAAGCAAGCCGGAAGGGCAAATCAGCGCTACAAAGAAGTCTCGATGCCCTCGGTCAAAAGGGCCATGCTGAACAAACAGTAAAAACCAGAAAAGCAGGACAGGCCATGGAGACATGGGAGCCTTGCTACGCTGATGGGCGGGATGTAAATTGCCAACAGGCACTCTGGAGAAGAGTACGGTGTGTCCTGGAACAAGTAATAAACACAGCGTAGAGAGCATAGGGCACTTCCACTCATGGGCGTATAAATTGGCAAAACTAAAAATCAACAAGACACAGGCACCCCAAACTTTACGGCTGCTCTGTTTCCAAGAACCTCCGCTTCGGAACACCTTCAATATCCAGGAAAGAGAAAAATGGATAAAGAAATGGTGGTACTTGGCACAATGGAATATCACTCAGCCATGAAATCAATGTCATAAGGCTAGTTAGCAGCATGATGAGTGGATTTAGGTACGATGATTCTAAGTGAAATAAGTCACACAGAAAAAGACACTTATCCTAAGATATCGCTTATAGAGGGAATGTCAAAATCGCTACACTTGAACTGAATTACAAAACAGAACAGAGTCACACCTGTAGAAGACACACTATGGCTGCTTAACGGGAAAGCTGAGGTGGGGTGATGCATAAAACAAGGGTTTGAAATAAGCTCAGACACCGCTCCAAAAGCCAAATATGTAATAGACAAGGCCTACTCCCTGCTCAGTGAACTGGACTCAACACACCCTAGTCACCACACAAGAATATATCTGACTAGTAAGAATCTGAAAACCTATGTATCGATATCTCTCTGCAAGTGTATCAAGAGGGTGTAAAGCGGCATCAACACAGCAGGGAAAAGCAGCCAAGCCCCATTCTAAACATAAATTACTTTAAAAAACCCACAAAACAAAGACAGTGAAAGAGAGAGAAATTCTTACAAAATCCGTTCAGGGTCTATGATGCAACCTGGATTGACCATATCTAGACCCACAGCTGGATGAGACATAAGGCTGGACACTCTTGGGGCTGAGAGGATTGGTGAGGTTGGGTGAGCAAACGCAGATACTTTAAAGTAACACTGCGGGGAACACACCCCATGGGTCTCAAATCTCCAGGTACAAGGGAATCTTCCTACATCAAAACATGCATGGGAAACCCAGAAGATGGTATGCCATGAGATCGGGAAAGGTTTCTAAAACGCACCTCATTTCTCCTCTCCTTGTGCTCGGGTTCGCCATTCCAGCCGCTTGACTAACCATCTCCCTACTTGGAGAATCAGCACCTTTAACCTCCTGTTTCGTCCAGGTTGCAATTTGTCCTGAGGATGAACGGGAAGACGGGCAACCAACGAGAGACTAGCCCTAGGTGTTGGGACAGGCACAGGTCACTCCAATTTCCCATCAGGAAGAAGAATGAACCACAGGCTCAGCCTGCCCCCCAGAACCAAAATAGGGCCTGAAGCAATCCTGCGCTTTTGCGCCCAGCTCCCAAAAAAAGCGAGGAGACAAATGGAGCTCAGGGGCACTGCAATTCACAAACGTGCAGAGTTATAAATGAGAACTCTCGTCCACAAATATATTGAGGGAAGGCAACGAAGAGGATTTGAAAGCAAGGCAGATTTGCAGGAAACAGATTTCAGGAGGTAGATTCGACTCACCTTTAAAGCACATGAAAAGCGGCAAAACGTTGACAATGATGCCCTTGGCCAAAAAGGGCGTATGCGTTTTTTCCTGAATATATTCAGGAAAAAACGCATACGCCCTTTTTGGCCAACCAAGCAAGCCGGAAGGGCAAATCAGCGCTACAAAGAAGTCTCGATGCCCTCGGTCAAAAGGGCCATGCAGAACAAACAGTAAAAACCAGAAAAGCAGGACAGGCCATGGAGACATGGGAGCCTTGCTACGCTGATGGGCGGGATGTAAATTGCCAACAGGCACTCTGGAGAAGAGTACGGTGTGTCCTGGAACAAGTAATAAACACAGCGTAGAGAGCATAGGGCACTTCCACTCATGGGCGTATAAATTGGGAAAACTAAAAATCAACAAGACACAGGCACCCCAAACTTTACGGCTGCTCTGTTTCCAAGAACCTCCGCTTCGGAACACCTTCAGTATCCCAGGAAAGAGAAAAATGGATAAAGAAATGGTGGTACTTGGCACAATGGAATATCACTCAGCCATGAAATCAATGTCATAAGGCTAGTTAGCAGCATGATGTGTGGATTTAGGTACGATGATTCTAAGTGAAATAAGTCACACAGAAAAAGACACTTATCCTAAGATATCGCTTATAGAGGGAATGTCAAAATCGCTACACTTGAACTGAATTACAAAACAGAACAGAGTCACACCTTTAGAAGACACACTATGGCTGCTTAACGGGAAAGGTGAGGTGGGGTGATGCATAAAACAAGGGTTTGAAATTAGCTCAGACACCGCTCCTTAAGCCAAATATGTAATAGACAAGGCCTACTCCCTACTCAGTGAACTGGACTCAACACCCCCTAGTCACCGCACAAGAATAATTCTGACTAGTACGAATCTGAAAACCGATGTATCGATATCTCTCTGCAAGTGAATCAAGAGGGTGTAAAGCGGCATCAACACAGCAGGGAAAAGCAGCCAAGCCCGATTCTAAACATAAATTACTTTAAAAAACCCACAAAACAAAGACAGTGAAAGAGAGAGAAATTCTTACAAAATCCGTTCAGGGTCTCTGATGCAACCTGGATTGACCATATCTAGACCCACAGCTGGATGAGACATAAGGCTGGACACTCTTGGGGCTGAGAGGATTGGTGAGGTTGGGTGAGCAAACGCAGATACTTTAAAGTAACACTGCGGGGAACACACCCCATGGGTCTCAAATCTCCAGGTACAAGGGAATCTTCCTACATCAAAACATGCATGGGAAAGCCAGAAGATTGTATGCCGTGAGATCGGGAAAGGTTTCTAAAAGGCACCTCATTTCTCCTCTCCTTGAGCTCGGGTTCACCATTCCAGCCGCTTGACTAACCATCTCCCTACTTGGAGAATCAGCACCTTTAACCTACTGTTTCGTCCAGGTTGCAATTTGTCCTGAGGATGAACGGGAAGACGGGGAACCAACGAAAGACTAGCCCTAGGTGGTGGGACAGGCACAGGTCACTCCATTTTCCCATCAGGAAGAAGAATGAACCACAGGCTCAGCCTGCCCCCCAGAACCAAAATAGGGCCTGAAGCAATCCTGCGCTTTTGCGGCCAGCTCCCAAAAAAGCGAGGAGACAAATGGAGCTCAGGGGCACTGCAATTCACAAACGTGCAGAGATATAAATGAGAACTCTCGTCCACAAATATATTGAGGGAAGGCAACGAAGAGGATTTGAAAGCAAGGCAGATTTGCAGGAAACAGATTTCAGGAGGTAGATTCGACTCGCCTTTAAAGCACATGAAAAGCGGCAAAACGTTGACAATGATGCCCTTGGCCATAAAGGGCGTATGCGTTTTTTCCTGAATATATTCAGGAAAAAACGCATACGCCCTTTATGGACAACCAAGCAAGCCGGAAGGGCAAATCAGCGCTACAAAGAAGTCTCGCTTGCCCTCGGTCAAAAGGGCCATGCTGAACAAAGTGTAAAAACCAGAAAAGCAGGACAGGCCATGGAGACATGGGAGCCTTGCTACGCTGATGGGCGGGATATAAATTGCCAACAGGCACTCTGCAGAAGAGTACGGTGTGTCCTGAAACAAGTAATAAACACAGCGTAGAGAGCATAGGGCACTTCCACTCAAGGGCGTATAAATTGGGAAAACTAAAAATCAACAAGACACAGGCACCCTAAAGTTTACGGCTGCTCTGTTTCCAAGAACCTCCACTTCGGTACACCTTCAATATCCCAGGAAAGAGAAAAATGGATAAAGAAATGGTGGTACTTGGCACAATGGAATATCACTCAGCCATGAAATCAATGTCATAAGGCTAGTTAGCAGCATGATGAGTGGATTTAGGTACGATGATTCTAAGTGAAATAAGTCACACAGAAAAAGACACTTATCCTAAGATATCGCTTATAGAGGGAATGTCAAAATCGCTACACTTGAACTGAATTACAAAACAGAACAGAGTCACACCTGTAGAAGACACGCTATGGCTGCTTAACGGGAAAGCTGAGGTGGGGTGATGCATAAAACAAGGGTTTGAAATTAGCTCAGAGACCGCTCCATAAGCCAAATATGTAATAGACAAGGCCTACTCCCTGCTCAGTGAACTGGTCTCAACACCACCTAGTCACCGCACAAGAATAATTCTGACTAATACGAATCTGAAAACCGATGTATCGATATCTCTCTGCAAGTGAATCAAGAGGGTGTAAAGCGGCATCAACACAGCAGGGAAAAGCAGCCAAGCCCGATTCTAAACATAAATTACTTTAAAAAACCCACAAAACAAAGACAGTGAAAGAGAGAGAAATTCTTACAAAATCCGTTCAGGGTCTATGATGCAACCTGGATTGACCATATCTAGACCCACAGCTGGATGAGACATAAGGCTGGACACTCTTGGGGCTGAGAGGATTGGTGAGGTTGGGTGAGCAAACGCAGATACTTTAAAGTAACACTGCGGGGAACACACCCCATGGGTCTCAAATCTCCAGGTACAAGGGCATCTTCCTACATCAAAACATGCATGGGAAAGCCAGAAGATGGTATGCCATGAGATCGGGAAAGGTTTCTAAAACGCACCTCATTTCTCCTCTCCTTGTGCTCGGGTTCGCCATTCCAGCCGCTTGACTAACCATCTCCCTACTTGGAGAATCAGCACCTTTAACCTCCTGATTGTACAGGTTGCAATTTGTCCTGAGGATGAACGGGAAGACGCGGAACTAACGAGAGACGAGCCCTAGGTGTTGGGACAGGCATAGGTCACTCCATTTTCCCATCAGGAAGAAGAATGAACCACAGGCTCAGCCTGCCCCCCAGAACCAAAATAGGGCCTGAAGCAATCCTGCGCTTTTGCGGCCAGCTCCCAAAAAAGCGAGGAGACAAATGGAGCTCAGGGGCACTGCAATTCACAAACGTGCAGAGTTATAAATGAGAACTCTCGTCCACAAATATATTGAGGGAAGGCAACGAAGAGGATTTGAAAGCAAGGCAGATTTGCAGGAAACAGATTTCAGGAGGTAGATTCGACTCGCCTTTAAAGCACATGAAAAGCGGCAAAACGTTGACAATGATGCCCTTGGCCAAAAAGGGCGTATGCGTTTTTTCCTGAATATATTCAGGAAAAAACGCATACGCCCTTTTTGGCCAACCAAGCAAGCCGGAAGGGCAAATCAGCGCTACAAAGAAGTCTCGCTTGCCCTCGGTCAAAAGGGCCATGCTGAACAAACAGTAAAAACCAGAAAAGCAGGACAGGCCATGGAGACATGGGAGCCTTGCTACGCTGATGGGCGGGATATAAATTGCCAACAGGCAATCTGGAGAAGAGTACGGTGTGTCCTGAAACAAGTAATAAGCACAGCGTAGAGAGCATAGGGCACTTCCACTCATGGGCGTATAAATTGGGAAAATTAAAATCAACAAGACACAGGCACCCTAAAGTTTACGGCTGCTCTGTTTCCAAGAACCTCCGCTTCGGAACACCTTCAATATCCCAGGAAAGAGAAAAATGGATAAAGAAATGGTGGTACTTGGCACAATGGAATATCACTCAGCCATGAAATCAATGTCATAAGGCTAGTTAGCAGCATGATGAGTGGATTTAGCGACGATGATTCTAAGTGAAATAAGTCACACAGAAAAAGACACTTATCCTAAGATATCGCTTATAGAGGGAATGTCAAAATCGCTACACTTGAACTGAATTACAAAACAGAACAGAGTCACACCTTTAGAAGACACACTATGGCTGCTTAACGGGAAAGGTGAGGTGGGGTGATGCATAAAACAAGGGTTTGAAATTAGCTCAGACACCGCTCCATAAGCCAAATAAGTAATAGACAAGGCCTACTCCCTGCTCAGTGAACTGGACTCAACACCCCCTAGTCACCGCACAAGAATAATTCTGACTAGTACGAATCTGAAAACCTATGTATCGATATCTCTCTGCAAGTGAATCAAGAGGGTGTAAAGCGGCATCAACACAGCAGGGAAAAGCAGCCAAGCCCGATTCTAAACATAAATTACTTTAAAAAACCGACAAAACAAAGACAGTGAAAGAGAGAGAAATTCTTACAAAATCCGTTCAGGGTCTATGATGCAACCTGGATTGACCATATCTAGACCCACAGCTGGATGAGACATAAGGCTGGACACTCTTGGGGCTGAGAGGATTGGTGAGGTTGGGTGAGCAAACGCAGATACTTTAAAGTAACACTGCGGGGAACACACCCCATGGGTCTCAAATCTCCAGGTACAAGGGAATCTTCCTACATCAAAACATGCATGGGAAACCCAGAAGATGGTATGCCATGAGATCGGGAAAGGTTTCTAAAACGCACCTCATTTCTCCTCTCCTTGTGCTCGGGTTCGCCATTCCAGCCGCTTGACTAACCATCTCCCTACTTGGAGAATCAGCACCTTTAACCTCCTGATTGTACAGGTTGCAATTTGTCATGAGGATGAACGGGAAGACGCGGAACCAACGAGAGACGAGCCCTAGGTGTTGGGACAGGCATAGGTCACTCCATTTTCCCATCAGGAAGAAGAATGAACCACAGGCTCAGCCTGCCCCCCAGAACCAAAATAGGGCCTGAAGCAATCCTGCGCTTTTGCGGCCAGCTCCCAAAAAAGCGAGGAGACAAATGGAGCTCAGGGGCACTGCAATTCACAAACGTGCAGAGTTATAAATGAGAACTCTCGTCCACAAATATATTGAGGGAAGGCAACGAAGAGGATTTGAAAGCAAGGCAGATTTGCAGGAAACAGATTTCAGGAGGTAGATTCGACTCGCCTTTAAAGCACATGAAAAGCGGCAAAACGTTGACAATGATGCCCTTGGCCAAAAAGGGCGTATGCGTTTTTTCCTGAATATATTCAGGAAAAAACGCATACGCCCTTTTTGGCCAACCAATCAAGCCGGAAGGGCAAATCAGCGCTACAAAGAAGTCTCGCTTGCCCTCGGTCAAAAGGGCCATGCTGAACAAACAGTAAAAACCAGAAAAGCAGGACAGGCCATGGAGACATGGGAGCCTTGCTACGCTGATGGGCGGGATATAAATTGCCAACAGGCACTCTGGAGAAGAGTACGGTGTGTCCTGAAACAAGTAATAAACACAGCGTAGAGAGCATAGGGCACTTCCACTCATGGGCGTATAAATTGGCAAAAATAAAAATAAACAAGACACAGGCACCCTAAAGTTTACGGCTGCTCTGTTTCCAAGAACCTCCGCTTCGGAACACCTTCAATATCCCAGGAAAGAGAAAAATGGATAAAGAAATGGTGGTACTTGGCACAATGGAATATCACTCAGCCATGAAATCAATGTCATAAGGCTAGTTAGCAGCATGATGAGTGGATTTAGCGACGATGATTCTAAGTGAAATAAGTCACACAGAAAAAGACACTTATCCTAAGATATCGCTTATAGAGGGAATGTCAAAATCGTTACACTTGAACTGAATTACAAAACAGAACAGAGTCACACCTGTAGAAGACACACTATGGCTGCTTAACGGGAAAGGTGAGGTGGGGTGATGCATAAAACAAGGGTTTGAAATTAGCTCAGAGACCACTCCATAAGCCAAATATGTAATAGACAAGGCCTACTCCCTGCTCAGTGAACTGGACTCAACACCCCCTAGTCACCGCACAAGAATAATTCTGACTAGTACGAATCTGAAAACCTATGTATCGATATCTCTCTGCAAGTGAATCAAGAGGTTGTAAAGCGGCATCAACACAGCAGGGAAAAGCAGCCAAGCCCGATTCTAAACATAAATTACTTTAAAAAACCCACAAAACAAAGACAGTGAAAGAGAGAGAAATTCTTACAAAATCCGTTCAGGGTCTATGATGCAACCTGGATTGACCATATCTAGACCCACAGCTGGATGAGACATAAGGCTGGACACTCTTGGGGCTGAGAGGATTGGTGAGGTTGGGTGAGCAAACGCAGATACTTTAAAGTAACACTGCGGGGAACACACCCCATGGGTCTCAAATCTCCAGGTACAAGGGAATCTTCCTACATCAAAACATGCATGGGAAACCCAGAAGATGGTATGCCATGAGATTGGGAAAGGTTTCAAAAACGCACCTCATTTCTCCTCTCCTTGTGCTCGGGTTCGCCATTCCAGCCGCTTGACTAACCATCTCCGTACTTGGAGAATCAGCACCTTTAACCTCCTGATTGTACAGGTTGCAATTTGTCCTGAGGATGAACGGGAAGACGCGGAACCAACGAGAGACGAGCCCTAGGTGTTGGGACAGGCATAGGTCACTCCATTTTCCCATCAGGAAGAAGAATGAACCACAGGCTCAGCCTGCCCCCCAGAACCAAAATAGGGCCTGAAGCAATCCTGCGCTTTTGCGGCCAGCTCCCAAAAAAGCGAGGAGACAAATGGAGCTCAGGGGCACTGCAATTCACAAACGTGCAGAGTTATAAATGAGAACTCTCGTCCACAAATATATTGAGGGAAGGCAACGAAGAGGATTTGAAAGCAAGGCAGATTTGCAGGAAACAGATTTCAGGAGGTAGATTCGACTCTCCTTTAAAGCACATGAAAAGCGGCAAAACGTTGACAATGATGCCCTTGGCCAAAAAGGGCGTATGCGTTTTTTCCTGAATATATTCAGGAAAAAACGCATACGCCCTTTTTGGCCAACCAAGCAAGCCGGAAGGGCAAATCAGCGCTACATAGAAGTCTCGCTTGCCCTCGGTCAAAAGGGCCATGCTGAACAAACAGTAAAAACCAGAAAAGCAGGACAGGCCATGGAGACATGGGAGCCTTGCTACGCTGATGGGCGGGATATAAATTGCCAACAGGCAATCTGGAGAAGAGTACGGTGTGTCCTGAAACAAGTAATAAACACAGCGTAGAGAGCATAGGGCACTTCCACTCATGGGCGTATAAATTGGGAAAACTAAAAATCAACAAGACACAGGCACCCTAAAGTTTACGGCTGCTCTGTTTCCAAGAACCTCCGCTTCGGTACACCTTCAATATCCCAGGAAAGAGAAAAATGGATAAAGAAATGGTGGTACTTGGCACAATGGAATATCACTCAGCCATGAAATCAATGTCATAAGGCTAGTTAGCAGCATGATGTGTGGATTTAGGTACGATGATTCTAAGTGAAATAAGTCACACAGAAAAAGACACTTATCCTAAGATATCGCTTATAGAGGGAATGTCAAAATCGCTACACTTGAACTGAATTACAAAACAGAACAGAGTCACACCTTTAGAAGACACACTATGGCTGCTTAACGGGAAAGGTGAGGTGGGGTGATGCATAAAACAAGTGTTTGAAATTAGCTCAGACACCGCTCCATAAGCCAAATATGTAATAGACAAGGCCTACTCCCTGCTCAGTGAACTGGACTCAACACCCCCTAGTCACCGCACAAGAATAATTCTGACTAGTACGAATCTGAAAACCTATGTATCGATATCTCTCTGCAAGTGAATCAAGAGGGTGTAAAGCGGCATCAACACAGCAGGGAAAAGCAGCCAAGCCCGATTCTAAACATAAATTACTTTAAAAAACCGACAAAACAAAGACAGTGAAAGAGAGAGAAATTCTTACAAAATCCGTTCAGGGTCTATGATGCAACCTGGATTGACCATATCTAGACCCACAGCTGGATGAGACATAAGGCTGGACACTCTTGGGGCTGAGAGGATTGGTGAGGTTGCGTGAGCAAACGCAGATACTTTAAAGTAACACTGCGGGGAACACACCCCATGGGTCTCAAATCTCCAGGTACAAGGGCATCTTCCTACATCAAAACATGCATGGGAAAGCCAGAAGATGGTATGCCGTGAGATCGGGAAAGGTTTCTAAAACGCCCCTCATTTCTCCTCTCCTTGTGCTCGGGTTCACCATTCCAGCCGCTTGACTAACCATCTCCCTACTTGGAGAATCAGCACCTTTAACCTCCTGATTGTACAGGTTGCAATTTGTCCTGAGGATGAACGGGAAGACGCAGAACCAACGAGAGACGAGCCCTAGGTGTTGGGACAGGCATAGGTCACTCCATTTTCCCATCAGGAAAAGAATGAACCACAGGCTCAGCCTGCCCCCCAGAACCAAAATAGGGCCTGAAGCAATCCTGCGCTTTTGCGCCCAGCTCCCAAAAAAGCGAGGAGACAAATGGAGCTCAGGGGCACTGCAATTCACAAACGTGCAGAGTTATAAATGAGAACTCTCGTCCACAAATATATTGAGGGAAGGCAACGAAGAGGATTTGAAAGCAAGGCAGATTTGCAGGAAACAGATTTCAGGAGGTAGATTCGACTCTCCTTTAAAGCACATGAAAAGCGGCAAAACGTTGACAATGATGCCCTTGGCCAAAAACGGCGTATGCGTTTTTTCCTGAATATATTCAGGAAAAAACGCATACGCCCTTTTTGGCCAACCAAGCAAGCCGGAAGGGCAAATCAGCGCTACAAAGAAGTCTCGCTTGCCCTCGGTCAAAAGGGCCATGCTGAACAAACAGTAAAAACCAGAAAAGCAGGACAGGCCATGGAGACATGGGAGCCTTGCTACGCTGATGGGCGGGATATAAATTGCCAACAGGCACTCTGGAGAAGAGTACGGTGTGTCCTGAAACAAGTAATAAACACAGCGTAGAGAGCATAGGGCACTTCCACTCATGGGCGTATAAATTGGCAAAACTAAAAATAAACAAGACACAGGCACCCTAAAGTTTACGGCTGCTCTGTTTCCAAGAACCTCCGCTTCGGAACACCTTCAATATCCCAGGAAAGAGAAAAATGGATAAAGAAATGGTGGTACTTGGCACAATGGAATATCACTCAGCCATGAAATCAATGTCATAAGGCTAGTTAGCAGCATGATGAGTGGATTTAGCGACGATGATTCTAAGTGAAATAAGTCACACAGAAAAAGACACTTATCCTAAGATATCGCTTATAGAGGGAATGTCAAAATCGCTACACTTGAACTGAATTACAAAACAGAACAGAGTCACACCTTTAGAAGACACACTATGGCTGCTGAACGGGAAAGGTGAGGTGGGGTGATGCATAAAACAAGGGTTTGAAATTAGCTCAGACACCGCTCCATAAGCCAAATATGTAATAGACAAGGCCTACTCCCTGCTCAGTGAACTGGACTCAACACCCCCTAGTCACCGCACAAGAATATATCTGACTAGTATGAATCTGAAAACCTATGTATTGATATCTCTCTGCAAGTGAAACAAGAGGGTGTAAAGCGGCATAAACACAGCAGGGAAAAGCAGCCAAACCCCATTCTAAAAATACATTACTTTAAAAAACTCACAAAGCAAAGACAGTGAAAGAGAGAGAAATTCTTACAAAATCCGTTCAGGGTCTCTGATGCAACCTGGATTGACCATATCTAGACCCACAGCTGGATGAGACATAAGGCTGGACACTCTTGGGGCTGAGAGGATTGGTGAGGTTGGGTGAGCAAATGCAGATAGTTTAAAGTAATACCGCGGGGTACCCACCGCATGGGTCTCAAATCTCAAGGTACAAGGGAATCTTCCTACATCAAAACATGCATGGGAAACCCAGAAGATGGTATGCCGTGAGATCGGGAAAGGTTTCTAAAACGCACCTCATTTCTCCTCTCCTTGTGCTCGGGTTCGCCATTCCAGTCGCTTGACTAACCATCTCTCTACTTGGAGAATCAGCACCTTTAACCTACTGTTTCGTCCAGGTTGCAATTTGTCCTGAGGATGAACGGGAAGACGGGGAACCAACGAAAGACTAGCCCTAGGTGTTGGGACAGGCACAGGTCACTCCATTTTCCCATCAGGAAGAAGAATGAACCACAGGCTCAGCCTGCCCCCCAGAACCAAAATAGGGCCTGAAGCAATCCTGCGCTTTTGCGGCCAGCTCCCAAAAAAGCGAGGAGACAAATGGAGCTCAGGGGCACTGCAATTCACAAACGTGCAGAGTTATAAATGAGAACTCTCGTCCACAAATATATTGAGGGAAGGCAACGAAGAGGATTTGAAAGCAAGGCAGATTTGCAGGAAACAGATTTCAGGAGGTAGATTCGTCTCGCCTTTAAAGCACATGAAAAGCGGCAAAACGTTGACAATGATGCCCTTGGCCAAAAAGGGCGTATGCGTTTTTTCCTGAATATATTCAGGAAAAAACGCATACGCCCTTTTTGGCCAACCAAGCAAGCCGGAAGGGCAAATCAGCGCTACAAAGAAGTCTCGCTTGCCCTCGGTCAAAAGGGCCATGCTGAACAAAGTGTAAAAACCAGAAAAGCAGGACAGGCCATGGAGACATGGGAGCCTTGCTACGCTGATGGGCGGGATGTAAATTGCCAACAGGCACTCTGGAGAAGAGTACGGTGTGTCCTGAAACAAGTAATAAACACAGCGTAGAGAGCATAGGGCACTTCCACTCAAGGGCGTATAAATTGGGAAAACTAAAAATCAACAAGACACAGGCACCCTAAAGTTTACGGCTGCTCTGTTTCCAAGAACCTCCACTTCGGTACACCTTCAATATCCCAAGAAAGAGAAAAATGGATAAAGAAATGGTGGTACTTGGCACAATGGAATATCACTCAGCCATGAAATCAATGTCATAAGGCTAGTTAGTAGCATGATGAGTGGATTTAGGTACGATGATTCTAAGTGAAATAAGTCACACAGAAAAAGACACTTATCCTAAGATATCGCTTATAGAGGGAATGTCAAAATCGCTACACTTGAACTGAATTACAAAACAGAACAGAGTCACACCTTTAGAAGACACACTATGGCTGCTTAACGGGAAAGGTGAGGTGGGGTGATGCATAAAACAAGGGTTTGAAATTAGCTCAGAGACCGCTCCATAAGCCAAATATGTAATAGACAAGGCCTACTCCCTGCTCAGTGAACTGGACTCAACACACCCTAGACACCACACAAGAATATATCTGACTAGTACGAATCTGAAAACCTATGTATCGATATCTCTCTGCAAGTGAATCAAGAGGGTGTAAAGCGGCATCAACACAGCAGGGAAAAGCAGCCAAGCCCGATTCTAAACATAAATTACTTTAAAAAACCCACAAAACAAAGACAGTGAAAGAGAGAGAAATTCTTACAAAATCCATTCAGGGTCTATGATGCAACCTGGATTGACCATATCTAGACCCACAGCTGGATGAGACATAAGGCTGGACACTCTTGGGGCTGAGAGGATTGGTGAGGTTGGGTGAGCAAACGCAGATACTTTAAAGTAACACTGCGGGGAACACACCCCATGGGTCTCAAATCTCCAGGTACAAGGGCATCTTCCTACATCAAAACATGCATGGGAAACCCAGAAGATGGTATGCCATGAGATCGGGAAAGGTTTCTAAAACGCACCTCATTTCTCCTCTCCTTGTGCTCGGGTTCGCCATTCCAGCCGCTTGACTAACCATCTCCCTACTTGGAGAATCAGCACCTTTAACCTCCTGATTGTACAGGTTGCAATTTGTCCTGAGGATGGACGGGAAGATGCGGAACCAACGAGAGACGAGCCCTAGGTGTTGGGACAGGCATAGGTCACTCCATTTTCCCATCAGGAAGAAGAATGAACCACAGGCTCAGCCTGCCCCCCAGAACCAAAATAGGGCCTGAAGCAATCCTGCGCTTTTGCGGCCAGCTCCCAAAAAAGCGAGGAGACAAATGGAGCTCAGGGGCACTGCAATTCACAAACGTGCAGAGTTATAAATGAGAACTCTCGTCCACAAATATATTGAGGGAAGGCAACGAAGAGGATTTGAAAGCAAGGCAGATTTGCAGGAAACAGATTTCAGCAGGTAGATTCGACTCGCCTTTAAAGCACATGAAAAGCGGCAAAACGTTGACAATGATGCCCTTGGCCAAAAAGGGCGTATGCGTTTTTTCCTGAATATATTCAGGAAAAAACGCATACGCCCTTTTTGGCCAACCAAGCAAGCCGGAAGGGCAAATCAGCGCTACAAAGAAGTCTCGCTTGCCCTCGGTCAAAAGGGCCATGCTGAACAAACAGTAAAAACCAGAAAAGCAGGACAGGCCATGGAGACATGGGAGCCTTGCTACGCTGATGGGCGGGATATAAATTGCCAACAGGCACTCTGGAGAAGAGTACGGTGTGTCCTGAAACAAGTAATAAACACAGCGTAGAGAGCATAGGGCACTTCCACTCATGGGCGTATAAATTGGCAAAACTAAAAATCAACAAGACACAGGCACCCTAAAGTTTACGGCTGCTCTGTTTCCAAGAACCTCCGCTTCGGAACACCTTCAATATCCCAGGAAAGAGAAAAATGGATAAAGAAATGGTGGTACTTGGCACAATGGAATATCACTCAGCCATGAAATCAATGTCATAAGGCTAGTTAGCAGCATGATGAGTGGATTTAGCGACGATGATTCTAAGTGAAATAAGTCACACAGAAAAAGACACTTATCCTAAGATATCGCTTATAGAGGGAATGTCAAAATCGCTACACTTGAACTGAATTACAAAACAGAACAGAGTCACACCTGTAGAAGACACACTATGGCTGCTTAACGGGAAAGCTGAGGTGGGGTGATGCATAAAACAAGGGTTTGAAATTAGCTCAGAGACCGCTCCATAAGCCAAATATGTAATAGACAAGGCCTACTCCCTGCTCAGTGAACTGGACTCAACACCCCCTAGTCACCACACAAGAATAATTCTGACTAGTACGAATCTGAAAACCTATGTATCGATATCTCTCTGCAAGTGAATCAAGAGGGTGTAAAGCGGCATCAACACAGCAGGGAAAAGCAGCCAAGCCCGATTCTAAACATAAATTACTTTAAAAAACCCACAAAACAAAGACAGTGAAAGAGAGAGAAATTCTTACAAAATCCATTCAGGGTCTATGATGCAACCTGGGTTGACCATATCTAGACCTACAGCTGGATGAGACATAAGGCTGGACACTCTTGGGGCTGAGAGGATTGGTGAGGTTGGGTGAGCAAACGCAGATACTTTAAAGTAACACTGCGGGGAACACACCCCATGGGTCTCAAATCTCCAGGTACAAGGGCATCTTCCTACATCAAAACATGCATGGGAAAGCCAGAAGATGGTATGCCGTGAGATCGGGAAAGGTTTCTAAAACGCACCTCATTTCTCCTCTCCTTGTGCTCGGGTTCACCATTCCAGCCGCTTGACTACCCATCTCCCTACTTGGAGAATCAGCACCTTTAACCTACTGTTTCGTCCAGGTTGCAATTTGTCCTGAGGATGAACGGGAAGACGGGGAACCAACGACAGACTAGCCCTAGGTGTTGGGACAGGCACAGGTCACTCCATTTTCCCATCAGGAAGAAGAATGAACCACAGGCTCAGCCTGCCCCCCAGAACCAAAATAGGGCCTGAAGCAATCCTGCGCTTTTGCGGCCAGCTCCCAAAAAAGCGAGGAGACAAATGGAGCTCAGGGGCACTGCAATTCACAAACGGGCAGAGTTATCAATGAGAACTCTCGTCCACAAATATATTGAGGGAAGGCAACGAAGAGGATTTGAAAGCAAGGCAGATTTGCAGGAAACAGATTTCAGGAGGTAGATTCGACTCGCCTTTAAAGCACATGAAAAGCGGCAAAAGGTTGACAATGATGCCCTTGGCCAAAAAGGGCGTATGCGTTGTTTCCTGAATATATTCAGGAAACAACGCATACGCCCTTTATGGCCAAACAAGCAAGCCGGAAGGGCAAATCAGCACTACAAAGAAGTCTCGCTTGCCCTCGGTCAAAAGGGCCATGCTGAACAAAGTGTAAAAACCAGAAAAGCAGGACAGGCCATGGAGACATGGGAGCCTTGCTACTCTGATGGGCGGGATGTAAATTGCCAACAGGCACTCTGGAGAAGAGTACCGTGTGTCCTGAAACAAGTAATAAACACAGCGTAGAGAGCATAGGGCACTTCCACTCAAGGGCGTATAAATTGGGAAAACTAAAAATCAACAAGACACAGGCACCCTAAAGTTTACGGCTGCTCTGTTTCCAAGAACCTCCACTTCGGTACACCTTCAATATCCCAGGAAAGAGAAAAATGGATAAAGAAATGGTGGTACTTGGCACAGTGGAATATCACTCAGCCATGAAATCAATGTCATAAGGCTAGTTAGCAGCATGATGAGTGGATTTAGGTACGATGATTCTAAGTGAAATAAGTCACACAGAAAAAGACACTTATCCTAAGATATCGCTTATAGAGGGAATGTCAAAATCGCTACACTTGAACTGAATTACAAAACAGAACAGAGTCACACCTTTAGAAGACACACTATGGCTGCTTAACGGGAAAGGTGAGGTGGGGTGATGCATAAAACAAGGGTTTGAAATTAGCTCAGAGACCGCTCCATAAGCCAAATATGTAATAGACAAGGCCTACTCCCTGCTCAGTGAACTGGACTCAACACACCCTAGTCACCACACAAGAATATATCTGACTAGTAAGAATCTGAAAACCTATGTATCGATATCTCTCTGCAAGTGAATCAAGAGGGTGTAAAGCGGCATCAACACAGCAGGGAAAAGCAGCCAAGCCCGATTCTAAACATAAATTACTTTAAAAAACCGACAAAACAAAGACAGTGAAAGAGAGAGAAATTCTTACAAAATCTGTTCAGGGTCTATGATGCAAACTGGATTGACCATATCTAGACCCACAGCTGGATGAGACATAAGGCTGGACACTCTTGGGGCTGAGAGGATTGGTGAGGTTGGGTGAGCAAACGCAGATACTTTAAAGTAACACTGCGGGGAACACACCCCATGGGTCTCAAATCTCCAGGTACAAGGGCATCTTCCTACATCAAAACATGCATGGGAAACCCAGAAGATGGTATGCCATGAGATCGGGAAAGGTTTCTAAAACGCACCTCATTTCTCCTCTCCTTGTGCTCGGGTTCGCCATTCCAGCCGCTTGACTAACCATCTCCCTACTTGGAGAATCAGCACCTTTAACCTCCTGATTGTACAGGTTGCAATTTGTCCTGAGGATGAACGGGAAGACGCGGAACCAACGAGAGACGAGCCCTAGGTGTTGGGACAGGCATAGGTCACTCCATTTTCCCATCAGGAAGAAGAATGAACCACAGGCTCAGCCTGCCCCCCAGAACCAAAATAGGGCCTGAAGCAATCCTGCGCTTTTGCGGCCAGCTCCCAAAAAAGCGAGGAGACAAATGGAGCTCAGGGGCACTGCAATTCACAAACGTGCAGAGTTATCAATGAGAACTCTCGTCCACAAATATATTGAGGGAAGGCAACGAAGAGGATTTGAAAGCAAGGCAGATTTGCAGGAAACAGATTTCAGGAGGTAGATTCGACTCGCCTTTAAAGCACATGAAAAGCGGCAAAACGTTGACAATGATGCCCTTGGCCAAAAAGGGCGTATGCGTTTTTTCCTGAATATATTCAGGAAAAAACGCATACGCCCTTTTTGGCCAACCAAGCAAGCCGGAAGGGCAAATCAGCGCTACAAAGAAGTCTCGCTTGCCCTCGGTCAAAAGGGCCATGCTGAACAAAGTGTAAAAACCAGAAAAGCAGGACAGGCCATGGAGACATGGGAGCCTTGCTACGCTGATGGGCAGGATATAAATTACCAACAGGCACTCTGGAGAAGAGTACGGTGTGTCCTGAAACAAGTAATAAACACAGCGTAGAGAGCATAGGGCACTTCCACTCATGGGCGTATAAATTGGGAAAACTAAAAATCAACAAGACACAGGCACCCTAAAGTTTACGGCTGCTCTGTTTCCAAGAACCTCCGCTTCGGTACACCTTCAATATCCCAGGAAAGAGAAAAATGGATAATGAAATGGTGGTACTTGGCACAATGGAATATCACTCAGCCATGAAATCAATGTCATAAGGCTAGTTAGCAGCATGATGAGTGGATTTAGGTACGATGATTCTAAGTGAAATAAGTCACACAGAAAAAGACACTTATCCTAAGATATCGCTTATAGAGGGAATGTCAAAATCGCTACACTTGAACTGAATTACAAAACAGAACAGAGTCACACCTTTAGAAGACACACTATGGCTGCTAAATCGGAAAGGTGAGGTGGGGTGATGCATAAAACAAGGGTTTGAAATTAGCTCAGACACCGCTCCATAAGCCAAATATGTAATAGACAAGGCCTACTCCCTGCTCAGTGAACTGGACTCAACACCCCCTAGTCACCGCACAAGAATATATCTGACTAGTATGAATCTGAAAACCTATGTATTGATATCTCTCTGCAAGTGAATCAAGAGGGTGTAAAGCGGCATAAACACAGCAGGGAAAAGCAGCCAAACCCCATTCTAAAAATACATTACTTTAAAAAACTCACAAAGCAAAGACAGTGAAAGAGAGAGAAATTCTTACAAAATCCGTTCAGGGTCTCTGATGCAACCTGGATTGACCATATCTAGACCCACAGCTGGATGAGACATAAGGCTGGACACTCTTGGGGCTGAGAGGATTGGTGAGGTTGGGTGAGCAAATGCAGATAGTTTAAAGTAATACCGCGGGGTACCCACCCCATGGGTCTCAAATCTCAAGGTACAAGGGAATCTTCCTACATCAAAACATGCATGGGAAACCCAGAAGATGGTATGCCGTGAGATCGGGAAAGGTTTCTAAAACGCACCTCATTTCTCCTCTCCTTGTGCTCGGGTTCGCCATTCCAGTCGCTTGACTAACCATCTCTCTACTTGGAGAATCAGCACCTTTAACCTACTGTTTCGTCCAGGTTGCAATTTGTCCTGAGGATGAACGGGAAGACGGGGAACCAACGAAAGACTAGCCCTAGGTGTTGGGACAGGCACAGGTCACTCCATTTTCCCATCAGGAAGAAGAATGAACCACAGGCTCAGCCTGCCCCCCAGAACCAAAATAGGGCCTGAAGCAATCCTGCGCTTTTGCGGCCAGCTCCCAAAAAAGCGAGGAGACAAATGGAGCTCAGGGGCACTGCAATTCACAAACGTGCAGAGTTATAAATGAGAACTCTCGTCCACAAATATATTGAGGGAAGGCAACGAAGAGGATTTGAAAGCAAGGCAGATTTGCAGGAAACAGATTTCAGGAGGTAGATTCGTCTCGCCTTTAAAGCACATGAAAAGCGGCAAAACGTTGACAATGATGCCCTTGGCCAAAAAGGGCGTATGCGTTTTTTCCTGAATATATTCAGGAAAAAACGCATACGCCCTTTTTGGCCAACCAAGCAAGCCGGAAGGGCAAATCAGCGCTACAAAGAAGTCTCGCTTGCCCTCGGTCAAAAGGGCCATGCTGAACAAAGTGTAAAAACCAGAAAAGCAGGACAGGCCATGGAGACATGGGAGCCTTGCTACGCTGATGGGCGGGATGTAAATTGCCAACAGGCACTCTGGAGAAGAGTACGGTGTGTCCTGAAACAAGTAATAAACACAGCGTAGAGAGCATAGGGCACTTCCACTCAAGGGCGTATAAATTGGGAAAACTAAAAATCAACAAGACACAGGCACCCTAAAGTTTACGGCTGCTCTGTTTCCAAGAACCTCCACTTCGGTACACCTTCAATATCCCAGGAAAGAGAAAAATGGATAAAGAAATGGTGGTACTTGGCACAATGGAATATCACTCAGCCATGAAATCAATGTCATAAGGCTAGTTAGCAGCATGATGAGTGGATTTAGGTACGATGATTCTAAGTGAAATAAGTCACACAGAAAAAGACACTTATCCTAAGATATCGCTTATAGAGGGAATGTCAAAATCGCTACACTTGAACTGAATTACAAAACAGAACAGAGTCACACCTTTAGAAGACACACTATGGCTGCTTAACGGGAAAGGTGAGGTGGGGTGATGCATAAAACAAGGGTTTGAAATTAGCTCAGAGACCGCTCCATAAGCCAAATATGTAATAGACAAGGCCTACTCCCTGCTCAGTGAACTGGACTCAACACACCCTAGTCACCACACAAGAATATATCTGACTAGTAAGAATCTGAAAACCTATGTATCGATATCTCTCTGCAAGTGAATCAAGAGGGTGTAAAGCGGCATCAATACAGCAGGGAAAAGCAGCCAAGCCCGATTCTAAACATAAATTACTTTAAAACACCCACAAAACAAAGACAGTGAAAGAGAGAGAAATTCTTACAAAATCCGTTCAGGGTCTATGATGCAACCTGGATTGACCATATCTAGACCCACAGCTGGATGAGACATAAGGCTGGACACTCTTGGGGCTGAGAGGATTGGTGAGGTGGGGTGAGCAAACGCAGATACTTTAAAGTAACACTGCGGGGAACACACCCCATGGGTCTCAAATCTCCAGGTACAAGGGCATCTTCCTACATCAAAACATGCATTGGAAACCCAGAAGATGGTATGCCATGAGATCGGGAAAGGTTTCTAAAACGCACCTCATTTCTCCTCTCCTTGTGCTCGGGTTCGCCATTCCAGCCGCTTGACTAACCATCTCCCTACTTGGAGAATCAGCACCTTTAACCTCCTGATTGTACAGGTTGCAATTTGTCCTGAGGATGAACGGGAAGACGCGGAACCAACGAGAGACGAGCCCTAGGTGTTGGGACAGGCATAGGTCACTCCATTTTCCCATCAGGAAGAAGAATGAACCACAGGCTCAGCCTGCCCCCCAGAACCAAAATAGGGCCTGAAGCAATCCTGCGCTTTTGCGGCCAGCTCCCAAAAAAGCGAGGAGACAAATGGAGCTCAGGGGCACTGCAATTCACAAACGTGCAGAGTTATAAATGAGAACTCTCGTCCACAAATATATTGAGGGAAGGCAACGAAGAGGATTTGAAAGCAAGGCAGATTTGCAGGAAACAGATTTCAGGAGGTAGATTCGACTCGCCTTTAAAGCACATGAAAAGCGGCAAAACGTTGACAATGATGCCCTTGGCCAAAAAGGGCGTATGCGTTTTTTCCTGAATATATTCAGGAAAAAACGCATACGCCCTTTTTGGCCAACCAAGCAAGCCGGAAGGGCAAATCAGCGCTACAAAGAAGTCTCGCTTGCCCTCGGTCAAAAGGGCCATGCTGAACAAAGTGTAAAAACCAGAAAAGCAGGACAGGCCATGGAGACATGGGAGCCTTGCTACGCTGATGGGCAGGATATAAATTGCCAACAGGCACTCTGGAGAAGAGTACGGTGTGTCCTGAAACAAGTAATAAACACAGCGTAGAGAGCATAGGGCAGTTCCACTCATGGGCGTATAATTGGGAAAACTAAAAATCAACAAGACACAGGCACCCTAAAGTTTACGGCTGCTCTGTTTCCAAGAACCTCCGCTTCGGTACACCTTCAATATCCCAGGAAAGAGAAAAATGGATAATGAAATCGTAGTACTTGGCACAATGGAATATCACTCAGCCATGAAATCAATGTCATAAGGCTAGTTAGCAGCATGATGTGTGGATTTAGGTACGATGATTCTAAGTGAAATAAGTCACACAGAAAAAGACACTTATCCTAAGATATCGCTTATAGAGGGAATGTCAAAATGGCTACACTTGAACTGAATTACAAAACAGAACACAGTCACACCTTTAGAAGACACACTATGGCTGCTTAACGGGAAAGGTGAGGTGGGGTGATGCATAAAACAAGGGTTTGAAATTAGCTCAGACACCGCTCCATAAGCCAAATATGTAATAGACAAGGCCTACTCCCTGCTCAGTGAACTGGACTCAACACCCCCTAGTCACCGCACAAGAATATATCTGACTAGTAAGAATCTGAAAACCTATGTATCGATATCTCTCTGCAAGTGAATCAAGAGGGTGTAAAGCGGCATAAACACAGCAGGGAAAAGCAGCCAATCCCCATTCTAAACATACATTACTTTAAAAAACCCACAAAGCAAAGACAGTGAAAGAGAGAGAAATTCTTACAAAATCCGTTTAGGGTCTCTGATGCAACCTGGATTGACCATATCTAGACCCACAGCTGGATGAGACATAAGGCTGGACACTCTTGGGGCTGAGAGGATTGGTGAGGTTGGGTGAGCAAATGCAGATACTTTAAAGTAATACCGCGGGGTACCCACCCCATGGGTCTCAAATCTCAAGGTACAAGGGAATCTTCCTACATCAAAACATGCATGGGAAACCCAGAAGATGGTATGCCGTGAGATCGGGAAAGGTTTCTAAAACGCACCTCATTTCTCCTCTCCTTGTGCTCGGGTTCGCCATTCCAGCCACTTGACTAACCATCTCCCTACTTGGAGAATCAGCACCTTTAACCTACTGTTTCGTCCAGGTTGCAATTTGTCCTGAGGATGAACGGGAAGACGGGGAACCAACGAGAGACTAGCCCTAGGTGTTGGGACAGGCACAGGTCACTCCATTTTCCCATCAGGAAGAAGAATGAACCACAGGCTCAGCCTGCCCCCCAGAACCAAAATAGGGCCTGAAGCAATCCTGCGCTTTTGCGGCCAGCTCCCAAAAAAGCGAGGAGACAAATGGAGCTCAGGGGCACTGCAATTCACAAACGTGCAGAGTTATAAATGAGAACTCTCGTCCACAAATATATTGAGGGAAGGCAACGAAGAGGATTTGAAAGCAAGGCAGATTTGCAGGAAACAGATTTCAGCAGGTAGATTCGACTCGCCTTTAAAGCACATGAAAAGCGGCAAAACGTTGACAATGATGCCCTTGGCCAAAAAGGGCGTATGCGTTTTTTCCTGAATATATTCAGGAAAAAACGCATACGCCCTTTTTGGCCAACCAAGCAAGCCGGAAGGGCAAATCAGCGCTACAAAGAAGTCTCGCTTGCCCTCGGTCAAAAGGGCCATGCTGAACAAACAGTAAAAACCAGAAAAGCAGGACAGGCCATGGAGACATGGGAGCCTTGCTACGCTGATGGGCGCGATATAAATTGCCAACAGGCACTCTGGAGAAGAGTACGGTGTGTCCTGAAACAAGTAATAAACACAGCGTAGAGAGCATAGGGCACTTCCACTCATGGGCGTATAAATTGGCAAAACTAAAAATCAACAAGACACAGGCACCCTAAAGTTTACGGCTGCTCTGTTTCCAAGAACCTCCGCTTCGGAACACCTTCAATATCCCAGGAAAGAGAAAAATGGATAAAGAAATGGTGGTACTTGGCACAATGGAATATCACTCAGCCATGAAATCAATGTCATAAGGCTAGTTAGCAGCATGATGAGTGGATTTAGCGACGATGATTCTAAGTGAAATAAGTCACACAGAAAAAGACACTTATCCTAAGATATCGCTTATAGAGGGAATGTCAAAATCGCTACACTTGAACTGAATTACAAAACAGAACAGAGTCACACCTGTAGAAGACACACTATGGCTGCTTAACGGGAAAGCTGAGGTGGGGTGATGCATAAAACAAGGGTTTGAAATTAGCTCAGAGACCGCTCCATAAGCCAAATATGTAATAGACAAGGCCTACTCCCTGCTCAGTGAACTGGACTCAACACCCCCTAGTCACCACACAAGAATAATTCTGACTAGTACGAATCTGAAAACCTATGTATCGATATCTCTCTGCAAGTGAATCAAGAGGGTGTAAAGCGGCATCAACACAGCAGGGAAAAGCAGCCAAGCCCGATTCTAAACATAAATTACTTTAAAAAACCCACAAAACAAAGACAGTGAAAGAGAGAGAAATTCTTACAAAATCCGTTCAGGGTCTATGATGCAACCTGGGTTGACCATATCTAGACCCACAGCTGGATGAGACATAAGGCTGGACACTCTTGGGGCTGAGAGGATTGGTGAGGTTGGGTGAGCAAACGCAGATACTTTAAAGTAACACTGCGGGGAACACACCCCATGGGTCTCAAATCTCCAGGTACAAGGGCATCTTCCTACATCAAAACATGCATGGGAAAGCCAGAAGATGGTATGCCGTGAGATCGGGAAAGGTTTCTAAAACGCACCTCATTTCTCCTCTCCTTGTGCTCGGGTTCACCATTCCAGCCGCTTGACTACCCATCTCCCTACTTGGAGAATCAGCACCTTTAACCTACTGTTTCGTCCAGGTTGCAATTTGTCCTGAGGATGAACGGGAAGACGGGGAACCAACGACAGACTAGCCCTAGGTGTTGGGACAGGCACAGGTCACTCCATTTTCCCATCAGGAAGAAGAATGAACCACAGGCTCAGCCTGCCCCCCAGAACCAAAATAGGGCCTGAAGCAATCCTGCGCTTTTGCGGCCAGCTCCCAAAAAAGCGAGGAGACAAATGGAGCTCAGGGGCACTGCAATTCACAAACGGGCAGAGTTATCAATGAGAACTCTCGGCCACAAATATATTGAGGGAAGGCAACGAAGAGGATTTGAAAGCAAGGCAGATTTGCAGGAAACAGATTTCAGGAGGTAGATTCGACTCGCCTTTAAAGCACATGAAAAGCGGCAAAAGGTTGACAATGATGCCCTTGGCCAAAAAGGGCGTATGCGTTGTTTCCTGAATATATTCAGGAAACAACGCATACGCCCTTTATGGCCAAACAAGCAAGCCGGAAGGGCAAATCAGCACTACAAAGAAGTCTCGCTTGCCCTCGGTCAAAAGGGCCATGCTGAACAAAGTGTAAAAACCAGAAAAGCAGGACAGGCCATGGAGACATGGGAGCCTTGCTACTCTGATGGGCGGGATGTAAATTGCCAACAGGCACTCTGGAGAAGAGTACCGTGTGTCCTGAAACAAGTAATAAACACAGCGTAGAGAGCATAGGGCACTTCCACTCAAGGGCGTATAAATTGGGAAAACTAAAAATCAACAAGACACAGGCACCCTAAAGTTTACGGCTGCTCTGTTTCCAAGAACCTCCACTTCGGTACACCTTCAATATCCCAGGAAAGAGAAAAATGGATAAAGAAATGGTGGTACTTGGCACAGTGGAATATCACTCAGCCATGAAATCAATGTCATAAGGCTAGTTAGCAGCATGATGAGTGGATTTAGGTACGATGATTCTAAGTGAAATAAGTCACACAGAAAAAGACACTTATCCTAAGATATCGCTTATAGAGGGAATGTCAAAATCGCTACACTTGAACTGAATTACAAAACAGAACAGAGTCACACCTTTAGAAGACACACTATGGCTGCTTAACGGGAAAGGTGAGGTGGGGTGATGCATAAAACAAGGGTTTGAAATTAGCTCAGAGACCGCTCCATAAGCCAAATATGTAATAGACAAGGCCTACTCCCTGCTCAGTGAACTGGACTCAACACACCCTAGTCACCACACAAGAATATATCTGACTAGTAAGAATCTGAAAACCTATGTATCGATATCTCTCTGCAAGTGAATCAAGAGGGTGTAAAGCGGCATCAACACAGCAGGGAAAAGCAGCCAAGCCCGATTCTAAACATAAATTACTTTAAAAAACCGACAAAACAAAGACAGTGAAAGAGAGAGAAATTCTTACAAAATCTGTTCAGGGTCTATGATGCAAACTGGATTGACCATATCTAGACCCACAGCTGGATGAGACATAAGGCTGGACACTCTTGGGGCTGAGAGGATTGGTGAGGTTGGGTGAGCAAACGCAGATACTTTAAAGTAACACTGCGGGGAACACACCCCATGGGTCTCAAATCTCCAGGTACAAGGGCATCTTCCTACATCAAAACATGCATGGGAAACCCAGAAGATGGTATGCCATGAGATCGGGAAAGGTTTCTAAAACGCACCTCATTTCTCCTCTCCTTGTGCTCGGGTTCGCCATTCCAGCCGCTTGACTAACCATCTCCCTACTTGGAGAATCAGCACCTTTAACCTCCTGATTGTACAGGTTGCAATTTGTCCTGAGGATGAACGGGAAGACGCGGAACCAACGAGAGACGAGCCCTAGGTGTTGGGACAGGCATAGGTCACTCCATTTTCCCATCAGGAAGAAGAATGAACCACAGGCTCAGCCTGCCCCCCAGAACCAAAATAGGGCCTGAAGCAATCCTGCGCTTTTGCGGCCAGCTCCCAAAAAAGCGAGGAGACAAATGGAGCTCAGGGGCACTGCAATTCACAAACGTGCAGAGTTATAAATGAGAACTCTCGTCCACAAATATATTGAGGGAAGGCAACGAAGAGGATTTGAAAGCAAGGCAGATTTGCAGGAAACAGATTTCAGGAGGTAGATTCGACTCGCCTTTAAAGCACATGAAAAGCGGCAAAACGTTGACAATGATGCCCTTGGCCAAAAAGGGCGTATGCGTTTTTTCCTGAATATATTCAGGAAAAAACGCATACGCCCTTTTTGGCCAACCAAGCAAGCCGGAAGGGCAAATCAGCGCTACAAAGAAGTCTCGCTTGCCCTCGGTCAAAAGGGCCATGCTGAACAAAGTGTAAAAACCAGAAAAGCAGGACAGGCCATGGAGACATGGGAGCCTTGCTACGCTGATGGGCAGGATATAAATTACCAACAGGCACTCTGGAGAAGAGTACGGTGTGTCCTGAAACAAGTAATAAACACAGCGTAGAGAGCATAGGGCACTTCCACTCATGGGCGTATAAATTGGGAAAACTAAAAATCAACAAGACACAGGCACCCTAAAGTTTACGGCTGCTCTGTTTCCAAGAACCTCCGCTTCGGTACACCTTCAATATCCCAGGAAAGAGAAAAATGGATAATGAAATGGTGGTACTTGGCACAATGGAATATCACTCAGCCATGAAATCAATGTCATAAGGCTAGTTAGCAGCATGATGAGTGGATTTAGGTACGATGATTCTAAGTGAAATAAGTCACACAGAAAAAGACACTTATCCTAAGATATCGCTTATAGAGGGAATGTCAAAATCGCTACACTTGAACTGAATTACAAAACAGAACAGAGTCACACCTTTAGAAGACACACTATGGCTGCTAAATCGGAAAGGTGAGGTGGGGTGATGCATAAAACAAGGGTTTGAAATTAGCTCAGACACCGCTCCATAAGCCAAATATGTAATAGACAAGGCCTACTCCCTGCTCAGTGAACTGGACTCAACACCCCCTAGTCACCGCACAAGAATATATCTGACTAGTATGAATCTGAAAACCTATGTATTGATATCTCTCTGCAAGTGAATCAAGAGGGTGTAAAGCGGCATAAACACAGCAGGGAAAAGCAGCCAAACCCCATTCTAAAAATACATTACTTTAAAAAACTCACAAAGCAAAGACAGTGAAAGAGAGAGAAATTCTTACAAAATCCGTTCAGGGTCTCTGATGCAACCTGGATTGACCATATCTAGACCCACAGCTGGATGAGACATAAGGCTGGACACTCTTGGGGCTGAGAGGATTGGTGAGGTTGGGTGAGCAAATGCAGATAGTTTAAAGTAATACCGCGGGGTACCCACCCCATGGGTCTCAAATCTCAAGGTACAAGGGAATCTTCCTACATCAAAACATGCATGGGAAACCCAGAAGATGGTATGCCGTGAGATCGGGAAAGGTTTCTAAAACGCACCTCATTTCTCCTCTCCTTGTGCTCGGGTTCGCCATTCCAGTCGCTTGACTAACCATCTCTCTACTTGGAGAATCAGCACCTTTAACCTACTGTTTCGTCCAGGTTGCAATTTGTCCTGAGGATGAACGGGAAGACGGGGAACCAACGAAAGACTAGCCCTAGGTGTTGGGACAGGCACAGGTCACTCCATTTTCCCATCAGGAAGAAGAATGAACCACAGGCTCAGCCTGCCCCCCAGAACCAAAATAGGGCCTGAAGCAATCCTGCGCTTTTGCGGCCAGCTCCCAAAAAAGCGAGGAGACAAATGGAGCTCAGGGGCACTGCAATTCACAAACGTGCAGAGTTATAAATGAGAACTCTCGTCCACAAATATATTGAGGGAAGGCAACGAAGAGGATTTGAAAGCAAGGCAGATTTGCAGGAAACAGATTTCAGGAGGTAGATTCGTCTCGCCTTTAAAGCACATGAAAAGCGGCAAAACGTTGACAATGATGCCCTTGGCCAAAAAGGGCGTATGCGTTTTTTCCTGAATATATTCAGGAAAAAACGCATACGCCCTTTTTGGCCAACCAAGCAAGCCGGAAGGGCAAATCAGCGCTACAAAGAAGTCTCGCTTGCCCTCGGTCAAAAGGGCCATGCTGAACAAAGTGTAAAAACCAGAAAAGCAGGACAGGCCATGGAGACATGGGAGCCTTGCTACGCTGATGGGCGGGATGTAAATTGCCAACAGGCACTCTGGAGAAGAGTACGGTGTGTCCTGAAACAAGTAATAAACACAGCGTAGAGAGCATAGGGCACTTCCACTCAAGGGCGTATAAATTGGGAAAACTAAAAATCAACAAGACACAGGCACCCTAAAGTTTACGGCTGCTCTGTTTCCAAGAACCTCCACTTCGGTACACCTTCAATATCCCAGGAAAGAGAAAAATGGATAAAGAAATGGTGGTACTTGGCACAATGGAATATCACTCAGCCATGAAATCAATGTCATAAGGCTAGTTAGCAGCATGATGAGTGGATTTAGGTACGATGATTCTAAGTGAAATAAGTCACACAGAAAAAGACACTTATCCTAAGATATCGCTTATAGAGGGAATGTCAAAATCGCTACACTTGAACTGAATTACAAAACAGAACAGAGTCACACCTTTAGAAGACACACTATGGCTGCTTAACGGGAAAGGTGAGGTGGGGTGATGCATAAAACAAGGGTTTGAAATTAGCTCAGAGACCGCTCCATAAGCCAAATATGTAATAGACAAGGCCTACTCCCTGCTCAGTGAACTGGACTCAACACACCCTAGTCACCACACAAGAATATATCTGACTAGTAAGAATCTGAAAACCTATGTATCGATATCTCTCTGCAAGTGAATCAAGAGGGTGTAAAGCGGCATCAATACAGCAGGGAAAAGCAGCCAAGCCCGATTCTAAACATAAATTACTTTAAAACACCCACAAAACAAAGACAGTGAAAGAGAGAGAAATTCTTACAAAATCCGTTCAGGGTCTATGATGCAACCTGGATTGACCATATCTAGACCCACAGCTGGATGAGACATAAGGCTGGACACTCTTGGGGCTGAGAGGATTGGTGAGGTGGGGTGAGCAAACGCAGATACTTTAAAGTAACACTGCGGGGAACACACCCCATGGGTCTCAAATCTCCAGGTACAAGGGCATCTTCCTACATCAAAACATGCATTGGAAACCCAGAAGATGGTATGCCATGAGATCGGGAAAGGTTTCTAAAACGCACCTCATTTCTCCTCTCCTTGTGCTCGGGTTCGCCATTCCAGCCGCTTGACTAACCATCTCCCTACTTGGAGAATCAGCACCTTTAACCTCCTGATTGTACAGGTTGCAATTTGTCCTGAGGATGAACGGGAAGACGCGGAACCAACGAGAGACGAGCCCTAGGTGTTGGGACAGGCATAGGTCACTCCATTTTCCCATCAGGAAGAAGAATGAACCACAGGCTCAGCCTGCCCCCCAGAACCAAAATAGGGCCTGAAGCAATCCTGCGCTTTTGCGGCCAGCTCCCAAAAAAGCGAGGAGACAAATGGAGCTCAGGGGCACTGCAATTCACAAACGTGCAGAGTTATAAATGAGAACTCTCGTCCACAAATATATTGAGGGAAGGCAACGAAGAGGATTTGAAAGCAAGGCAGATTTGCAGGAAACAGATTTCAGGAGGTAGATTCGACTCGCCTTTAAAGCACATGAAAAGCGGCAAAACGTTGACAATGATGCCCTTGGCCAAAAAGGGCGTATGCGTTTTTTCCTGAATATATTCAGGAAAAAACGCATACGCCCTTTTTGGCCAACCAAGCAAGCCGGAAGGGCAAATCAGCGCTACAAAGAAGTCTCGCTTGCCCTCGGTCAAAAGGGCCATGCTGAACAAAGTGTAAAAACCAGAAAAGCAGGACAGGCCATGGAGACATGGGAGCCTTGCTACGCTGATGGGCAGGATATAAATTGCCAACAGGCACTCTGGAGAAGAGTACGGTGTGTCCTGAAACAAGTAATAAACACAGCGTAGAGAGCATAGGGCAGTTCCACTCATGGGCGTATAATTGGGAAAACTAAAAATCAACAAGACACAGGCACCCTAAAGTTTACGGCTGCTCTGTTTCCAAGAACCTCCGCTTCGGTACACCTTCAATATCCCAGGAAAGAGAAAAATGGATAATGAAATCGTAGTACTTGGCACAATGGAATATCACTCAGCCATGAAATCAATGTCATAAGGCTAGTTAGCAGCATGATGTGTGGATTTAGGTACGATGATTCTAAGTGAAATAAGTCACACAGAAAAAGACACTTATCCTAAGATATCGCTTATAGAGGGAATGTCAAAATCGCTACACTTGAACTGAATTACAAAACAGAACACAGTCACACCTTTAGAAGACACACTATGGCTGCTTAACGGGAAAGGTGAGGTGGGGTGATGCATAAAACAAGGGTTTGAAATTAGCTCAGACACCGCTCCATAAGCCAAATATGTAATAGACAAGGCCTACTCCCTGCTCAGTGAACTGGACTCAACACCCCCTAGTCACCGCACAAGAATATATCTGACTAGTAAGAATCTGAAAACCTATGTATCGATATCTCTCTGCAAGTGAATCAAGAGGGTGTAAAGCGGCATAAACACAGCAGGGAAAAGCAGCCAATCCCCATTCTAAACATACATTACTTTAAAAAACCCACAAAGCAAAGACAGTGAAAGAGAGAGAAATTCTTACAAAATCCGTTTAGGGTCTCTGATGCAACCTGGATTGACCATATCTAGACCCACAGCTGGATGAGACATAAGGCTGGACACTCTTGGGGCTGAGAGGATTGGTGAGGTTGGGTGAGCAAATGCAGATACTTTAAAGTAATACCGCGGGGTACCCACCCCATGGGTCTCAAATCTCAAGGTACAAGGGAATCTTCCTACATCAAAACATGCATGGGAAACCCAGAAGATGGTATGCCGTGAGATCGGGAAAGGTTTCTAAAACGCACCTCATTTCTCCTCTCCTTGTGCTCGGGTTCGCCATTCCAGCCACTTGACTAACCATCTCCCTACTTGGAGAATCAGCACCTTTAACCTACTGTTTCGTCCAGGTTGCAATTTGTCCTGAGGATGAACGGGAAGACGGGGAACCAACGAGAGACTAGCCCTAGGTGTTGGGACAGGCACAGGTCACTCCATTTTCCCATCAGGAAGAAGAATGAACCACAGGCTCAGCCTGCCCCCCAGAACCAAAATAGGGCCTGAAGCAATCCTGCGCTTTTGCGGCCAGCTCCCAAAAAAGCGAGTAGACAAATGGAGCTCAGGGGCACTGCAATTCACAAACGTGCAGAGTTATAAATGAGAACTCTCGTCCACAAATATATTGAGGGAAGGCAACGAAGAGGATTTGAAAGCAAGGCAGATTTACAGGAAACAGATTTCAGGAGGTAGATACGACTCGCCTTTAAAGCACATGAAAAGCGGCAAAACGTTGACAATGATGCCCTTGGCCAAAAAGGGCGTATGCGTTTTTTCCTGAATATATTCAGGAAAAAACGCATACGCCCTTTTTGGCCAACCAAGCAGGCCGGAAGGGCAAATCAGCGCTACAAAGAAGTCTCGCTTGCCCTCGGTCAAAAGGGCCATGCTGAACAAAGTGTAAAAACCAGAAAAGCAGGACAGGCCATGGAGACATGGGAGCCTTGCTACGCTGATGGGCGGGATGTAAATTGCCAACAGGCACTCTGGAGAAGAGTACGGTGTGTCCTGAAACAAGTAATAAACACAGCGTAGAGAGCATAGGGCACTTCCACTCATGGGCGTATAAATTGGGAAAACTAAAAATCAACAAGACATAGGCACCCCAAACTTTACGGCTGCTCTGTTGCCAAGAACCTACGCTTCGGTACACCTTCAATATCCCAGGAAAGAGAAAAATGGATAAAGAAATGGTGGTACTTGGCACAATGGAATATCACTCAGCCATGAAATCAATGTCATAAGGCTAGTTAGCAGCATGATGAGTGGATTTAGGTACGATGATTCTAAGTGAAATAAGTCACACAGAAAAAGACACTTATCCTAAGATATCGCTTATAGAGGGAATGTCAAAATCGCTACACTTGAACTGAATTACAAAACAGAACAGAGTCACACCTTTAGAAGACACACTATGGCTGCTTAACGGGAAAGGTGAGGTGGGGTGATGCATAAAACAAGTGTTTGAAATTAGCTCAGAGACCACTCCATAAGCCAAATATGTAATAGACAAGGCCTACTCCCTGCTCAGTGAACTGGACTCAACACACCCTAGTCACCACACAAGAATATATCTGACTAGTAAGAATCTGAAAACCTATGTATCGATATCTCTCTGCAAGTGAATCAAGAGGGTTTAAAGCGGCATCAACACAGCAGGGAAAAGCAGCCAAGCCCGATTCTAAACATAAATTACTTTAAAAAACCCACAAAACAAAGACAGTGAAAGAGAGAGAAATTCTTACAAAATCCGTTCAGTGTCTATGATGCAAACTGGATTGACCATATCTAGACCCACAGCTGGATGAGACATAAGGCTGGACACTCTTGGGGCTGAGAGGATTGGTGAGGTTGGGTGAGCAAAAGCAGATACTTTAAAGTAACACTGCGGGGAACACACCCCATGGGTCTCAAATTTCCAGGTACAAGGGCATCTTCCTACATCAAAACATGCATGGGAAACCCAGAAGATGGTATGCCATGAGATCGGGAAAGGTTTCTAAAACGCACCTCATTTCTCCTCTCCTTGTGCTCGGGTTCGCCATTCCAGCCGCTTGACTAACCATCTCCCTACTTGGAGAATCAGCACCTTTAACCTCCTGATTGTACAGGTTGCAATTTGTCCTGAGGATGAACGGGAAGACGCGGAACCAACGAGAGACGAGCCCTAGGTGTTGGGACAGGCATAGGTCACTCCATTTTCCCATCAGGAAGAAGAATGAACCACAGGCTCAGCCTGCCCCCCAGAACCAAAATGGGGCCTGAAGCAATCCTGCGCTTTTGCGGCCAGCTCCCAAAAATGCGAGGAGACAAATGGAGCTCAGGGGCACTGCAATTCACAAACGTGCAGAGTTATAAATGAGAACTCTCGTCCACAAATATATTGAGGGAAGGCAACGAAGAGGATTTGAAAGCAAGGCAGATTTGCAGGAAACAGATTTCAGGAGGTAGATTCGACTCGCCTTTAAAGCACATGAAAAGCGGCCAAACGTTGACAATGATGCCCTTGGCCAAAAAGGGCGTATACGTTTTTTCCTGAATATATTCAGGAAAAAACGCATACGCCCTTTTAGGGCAACCAAGCAAGCCGGAAGAGCAAATCAGCGCTACAAAGAAGTCTCGCTTGCCCTCGGTCAAAAAGGCCATGCTGAACAAATGGTAAAAACCAGAAAAGCAGGACAGGCCATGGAGACATGGGAGCCTTGCTACGCTGATGGGCGGGATGTAAATTGCCAACAGGCACTCTGGAGAAGAGTACGGTGTGTCCTGAAACAAGTAATAAACACAGCGTAGAGAGCATAGGGCACTTCCACTCATGGGCGTATAAATTGGGAAAACTAAAAATCAACAAGACACAGGCACCCTAAAGTTTACGGCTGCTCTGTTTCCAAGAACCTCCGCTTCGGTACACCTTCAATATCCCAGGAAAGAGAAAAATGGATAAAGAAATGGTGGTACTTGGCACAATGGAATATCACTCAGCCATGAAATCAATGTCATAAGGCTAGTTAGCAGCATGATGAGTGGATTTAGGTACGATGATTCTAAGTGAAATAAGTCACACAGAAAAAGACACTTATCCTAAGATATCGCTTATAGAGGGAATGTCAAAATCGCTACACTTGAACTGAATTACAAAACAGAACAGAGTCACACCTTTAGAAGACACACTATGGCTGCTTAACCGGAAAGGTGAGGTGGGGTGATGCATAAAACAAGGGTTTGAAATTAGCTCAGACACCGCTCCATAAGCCAAATATGTAATAGACAAGGCCTACTCCCTGCTCAGTGAACTGGACTCAACACCCCCTAGTCACCGCACAAGAATATATCTGACTAGTATGAATCTGAAAACCTATGTATTGATATCTCTCTCCAAGTGAAACAAGAGGGTGTAAAGCGGCATAAACACAGCAGGGAAAAGCAGCCAAACCCCATTCTAAAAATACATTACTTTAAAAAACTCACAAAGCAAAGACAGTGAAAGAGAGAGAAATTCTTACAAAATCCGTTCAGGGTCTCTGATGCAACCTGGATTGACCATATCTAGACCCACAGCTGGATGAGACATAAGGCTGGACACTCTTGGGGCTGAGAGGATTGGTGAGGTTGGGTGAGCAAATGCAGATAGTTTAAAGTAATACCGCGGGGTACCCACCCCATGGGTCTCAAATCTCAAGGTACAAGGGAATCTTCCTACATCAAAACATGCATGGGAAACCCAGAAGATGGTATGCCGTGAGATCGGGAAAGGTTTCTAAAACGCACCTCATTTCTCCTCTCCTTGTGCTCGGGTTCGCCATTCCAGTCGCTTGACTAACCATCTCTCTACTTGGAGAATCAGCACCTTTAACCTACTGTTTCGTCCAGGTTGCAATTTGTCCTGAGGATGAACGGGAAGACGGGGAACCAACGAAAGACTAGCCCTAGGTGTTGGGACAGGCACAGGTCACTCCATTTTCCCATCAGGAAGAAGAATGAACCACAGGCTCAGCCTGCCCCCCAGAACCAAAATAGGGCCTGAAGCAATCCTGCGCTTTTGCGGCCAGCTCCCAAAAAAGCGAGGAGACAAATGGAGCTCAGGGGCACTGCAATTCACAAACGTGCAGAGTTATAAATGAGAACTCTCGTCCACAAATATATTGAGGGAAGGCAACGAAGAGGATTTGAAAGCAAGGCAGATTTGCAGGAAACAGATTTCAGGAGGTAGATTCGTCTCGCCTTTAAAGCACATGAAAAGCGGCAAAACGTTGACAATGATGCCCTTGGCCAAAAAGGGCGTATGCGTTTTTTCCTGAATATATTCAGGAAAAAACGCATACGCCCTTTTTGGCCAACCAAGCAAGCCGGAAGGGCAAATCAGCGCTACAAAGAAGTCTCGCTTGCCCTCGGTCAAAAGGGCCATGCTGAACAAAGTGTAAAAACCAGAAAAGCAGGACAGGCCATGGAGACATGGGAGCCTTGCTACGCTGATGGGCGGGATGTAAATTGCCAACAGGCACTCTGGAGAAGAGTACGGTGTGTCCTGAAACAAGTAATAAACACAGCGTAGAGAGCATAGGGCACTTCCACTCAAGGGCGTATAAATTGGGAAAACTAAAAATCAACAAGACACAGGCACCCTAAAGTTTACGGCTGCTCTGTTTCCAAGAACCTCCACTTCGGTACACCTTCAATATCCCAGGAAAGAGAAAAATGGATAAAGAAATGGTGGTACTTGGCACAATGGAATATCACTCAGCCATGAAATCAATGTCATAAGGCTAGTTAGCAGCATGATGAGTGGATTTAGGTACGATGATTCTAAGTGAAATAAGTCACACAGAAAAAGACACTTATCCTAAGATATCGCTTATAGAGGGAATGTCAAAATCGCTACACTTGAACTGAATTACAAAACAGAACAGAGTCACACCTTTAGAAGACACACTATGGCTGCTTAACGGGAAAGGTGAGGTGGGGTGATGCATAAAACAAGGGTTTGAAATTAGCTCAGAGACCGCTCCATAAGCCAAATATGTAATAGACAAGGCCTACTCCCTGCTCAGTGAACTGGACTCAACACACCCTAGTCACCACACAAGAATATATCTGACTAGTAAGAATCTGAAAACCTATGTATCGATATCTCTCTGCAAGTGAATCAAGAGGGTGTAAAGCGGCATCAATACAGCAGGGAAAAGCAGCCAAGCCCGATTCTAAACATAAATTACTTTAAAACACCCACAAAACAAAGACAGTGAAAGAGAGAGAAATTCTTACAAAATCCGTTCAGGGTCTATGATGCAACCTGGATTGACCATATCTAGACCCACAGCTGGATGAGACATAAGGCTGGACACTCTTGGGGCTGAGAGGATTGGTGAGGTGGGGTGAGCAAACGCAGATACTTTAAAGTAACACTGCGGGGAACACACCCCATGGGTCTCAAATCTCCAGGTACAAGGGCATCTTCCTACATCAAAACATGCATTGGAAACCCAGAAGATGGTATGCCATGAGATCGGGAAAGGTTTCTAAAACGCACCTCATTTCTCCTCTCCTTGTGCTCGGGTTCGCCATTCCAGCCGCTTGACTAACCATCTCCCTACTTGGAGAATCAGCACCTTTAACCTCCTGATTGTACAGGTTGCAATTTGTCCTGAGGATGAACGGGAAGACGCGGAACCAACGAGAGACGAGCCCTAGGTGTTGGGACAGGCATAGGTCACTCCATTTTCCCATCAGGAAGAAGAATGAACCACAGGCTCAGCCTGCCCCCCAGAACCAAAATAGGGCCTGAAGCAATCCTGCGCTTTTGCGGCCAGCTCCCAAAAAAGCGAGGAGACAAATGGAGCTCAGGGGCACTGCAATTCACAAACGTGCAGAGTTATAAATGAGAACTCTCGTCCACAAATATATTGAGGGAAGGCAACGAAGAGGATTTGAAAGCAAGGCAGATTTGCAGGAAACAGATTTCAGGAGGTAGATTCGACTCGCCTTTAAAGCACATGAAAAGCGGCAAAACGTTGACAATGATGCCCTTGGCCAAAAAGGGCGTATGCGTTTTTTCCTGAATATATTCAGGAAAAAACGCATACGCCCTTTTTGGCCAACCAAGCAAGCCGGAAGGGCAAATCAGCGCTACAAAGAAGTCTCGCTTGCCCTCGGTCAAAAGGGCCATGCTGAACAAAGTGTAAAAACCAGAAAAGCAGGACAGGCCATGGAGACATGGGAGCCTTGCTACGCTGATGGGCAGGATATAAATTGCCAACTGGCACTCTGGAGAAGAGTACGGTGTGTCCTGAAACAAGTAATAAACACAGCGTAGAGAGCATAGGGCACTTCCACTCATGGGCGTATAATTGGGAAAACTAAAAATCAACAAGACACAGGCACCCTAAAGTTTACGGCTGCTCTGTTTCCAAGAACCTCCGCTTCGGTACACCTTCAATATCCCAGGAAAGAGAAAAATCGATAATGAAATGGTGGTACTTGGCACAATGGAATATCACTCAGCCATGAAATCAATGTCATAAGGCTAGTTAGCAGCATGATGTGTGGATTTAGGTACGATGATTCTAAGTGAAATAAGTCACACAGAAAAAGACACTTATCCTAAGATATCGCTTATAGAGGGAATGTCAAAATCGCTACACTTGAACTGAATTACAAAACAGAACACAGTCACACCTTTAGAAGACACACTATGGCTGCTTAACGGGAAAGGTGAGGTGGGGTGATGCATAAAACAAGGGTTTGAAATTAGCTCAGACACCGCTCCATAAGCCAAATATGTAATAGACAAGGCCTACTCCCTGCTCAGTGAACTGGACTCAACACCCCCTAGTCACCGCACAAGAATATATCTGACTAGTAAGAATCTGAAAACCTATGTATCGATATCTCTCTGCAAGTGAATCAAGAGGGTGTAAAGCGGCATAAACACAGCAGGGAAAAGCAGCCAATCCCCATTCTAAACATACATTACTTTAAAAAACCCACAAAGCAAAGACAGTGAAAGAGAGAGAAATTCTTACAAAATCCGTTTAGGGTCTCTGATGCAACCTGGATTGACCATATCTAGACCCACAGCTGGATGAGACATAAGGCTGGACACTCTTGGGGCTGAGAGGATTGGTGAGGTTGGGTGAGCAAATGCAGATACTTTAAAGTAATACCGCGGGGTACCCACCCCATGGGTCTCAAATCTCAAGGTACAAGGGAATCTTCCTACATCAAAACATGCATGGGAAACCCAGAAGATGGTATGCCGTGAGATCGGGAAAGGTTTCTAAAACGCACCTCATTTCTCCTCTCCTTGTGCTCGGGTTCGCCATTCCAGCCACTTGACTAACCATCTCCCTACTTGGAGAATCAGCACCTTTAACCTACTGTTTCGTCCAGGTTGCAATTTGTCCTGAGGATGAACGGGAAGACGGGGAACCAACGAGAGACTAGCCCTAGGTGTTGGGACAGGCACAGGTCACTCCATTTTCCCATCAGGAAGAAGAATGAACCACAGGCTCAGCCTGCCCCCCAGAACCAAAATAGGGCCTGAAGCAATCCTGCGCTTTTGCGGCCAGCTCCCAAAAAAGCGAGTAGACAAATGGAGCTCAGGGGCACTGCAATTCACAAACGTGCAGAGTTATAAATGAGAACTCTCGTCCACAAATATATTGAGGGAAGGCAACGAAGAGGATTTGAAAGCAAGGCAGATTTACAGGAAACAGATTTCAGGAGGTAGATACGACTCGCCTTTAAAGCACATGAAAAGCGGCAAAACGTTGACAATGATGCCCTTGGCCAAAAAGGCCGTATGCGTTTTTTCCTGAATATATTCAGGAAAAAACGCATACGCCCTTTTTGGCCAACCAAGCAGGCCGGAAGGGCAAATCAGCGCTACAAAGAAGTCTCGCTTGCCCTCGGTCAAAAGGGCCATGCTGAACAAAGTGTAAAATCCAGAAAAGCAGGACAGGCCATGGAGACATGGGAGCCTTGCTACGCTGATGGGCGGCATGTAAATTGCCAACAGGCACTCTGGAGAAGAGTACGGTGTGTCCTGAAACAAGTAATAAACACAGCGTAGAGAGCATAGGGCACTTCCACTCATGGGCGTATAAATTGGGAAAACTAAAAATCAACAAGACATAGGCACCCCAAACTTTACGGCTGCTCTGTTGCCAAGAACCTACGCTTCGGTACACCTTCAATATCCCAGGAAAGAGAAAAATGGATAAAGAAATGGTGGTACTTGGCACAATGGAATATCACTCAGCCATGAAATCAATGTCATAAGGCTAGTTAGCAGCATGATGAGTGGATTTAGGTACGATGATTCTAAGTGAAATAAGTCACACAGAAAAAGACACTTATCCTAAGATATCGCTTATAGAGGGAATGTCAAAATCGCTACACTTGAACTGAATTACAAAACAGAACAGAGTCACACCTTTAGAAGACACACTATGGCTGCTTAACGGGAAAGGTGAGGTGGGGTGATGCATAAAACAAGGGTTTGAAATTAGCTCAGAGACCACTCCATAAGCCAAATATGTAATAGACAAGGCCTACTCCCTGCTCAGTGAACTGGACTCAACACACCCTAGTCACCACACAAGAATATATCTGACTAGTAAGAATCTGAAAACCTATGTATCGATATCTCTCTGCAAGTGAATCAAGAGGGTTTAAAGCGGCATCAACACAGCAGGGAAAAGCAGCCAAGCCCGATTCTAAACATAAATTACTTTAAAAAACCCACAAAACAAAGACAGTGAAAGAGAGAGAAATTCTTACAAAATCCGTTCAGTGTCTATGATGCAAACTGGATTGACCATATCTAGACCCACAGCTGGATGAGACATAAGGCTGGACACTCTTGGGGCTGAGAGGATTGGTGAGGTTGGGTGAGCAAAAGCAGATACTTTAAAGTAACACTGCGGGGAACACACCCCATGGGTCTCAAATTTCCAGGTACAAGGGCATCTTCCTACATCAAAACATGCATGGGAAACCCAGAAGATGGTATGCCATGAGATCGGGAAAGGTTTCTAAAACGCACCTCATTTCTCCTCTCCTTGTGCTCGGGTTCGCCATTCCAGCCGCTTGACTAACCATCTGCCTACTTGGAGAATCAGCACCTTTAACCTCCTGATTGTACAGGTTGCAATTTGTCCTGAGGATGAACGGGAAGACGCGGAACCAACGAGAGACGAGCCCTAGGTGTTGGGACAGGCATAGGTCACTCCATTTTCCCATCAGGAAGAAGAATGAACCACAGGCTCAGCCTGCCCCCCAGAACCAAAATGGGGCCTGAAGCAATCCTGCGCTTTTGCGGCCAGCTCCCAAAAATGCGAGGAGACAAATGGAGCTCAGGGGCACTGCAATTCACAAACGTGCAGAGTTATAAATGAGAACTCTCGTCCACAAATATATTGAGGGAAGGCAATGAAGAGGATTTGAAAGCAAGGCAGATTTGCAGGAAACAGATTTCAGGAGGTAGATTCGACTCGCCTTTAAAGCACATGAAAAGCGGCCAAACGTTGACAATGATGCCCTTGGCCAAAAAGGGCGTATACGTTTTTTCCTGAATATATTCAGGAAAAAACGCATACGCCCTTTTAGGGCAACCAAGCAAGCCGGAAGAGCAAATCAGCGCTACAAAGAAGTCTCGCTTGCCCTCGGTCAAAAAGGCCATGCTGAACAAATGGTAAAAACCAGAAAAGCAGGACAGGCCATGGAGACATGGGAGCCTTGCTACGCTGATGGGCGGGATGTAAATTGCCAACAGGCACTCTGGAGAAGAGTACGGTGTGTCCTGAAACAAGTAATAAACACAGCGTAGAGAGCATAGGGCACTTCCACTCATGGGCGTATAAATTGGGAAAACTAAAAATCAACAAGACACAGGCACCCTAAAGTTTACGGCTGCTCTGTTTCCAAGAACCTCCGCTTCGGTACACCTTCAATATCCCAGGAAAGAGAAAAATGGATAAAGAAATGGTGGTACTTGGCACAATGGAATATCACTCAGCCATGAAATCAATGTCATAAGGCTAGTTAGCAGCATGATGAGTGGATTTAGGTACGATGATTCTAAGTGAAATAAGTCACACAGAAAAAGACACTTATCCTAAGATATCGCTTATAGAGGGAATGTCAAAATCGCTACACTTGAACTGAATTACAAAACAGAACAGAGTCACACCTTTAGAAGACACACTATGGCTGCTTAACGGGAAAGGTGAGGTGGGGTGATGCATAAAACAAGGGTTTGAAATTAGCTCAGACACCGCTCCATAAGCCAAATATGTAATAGACAAGGCCTACTCCCTGCTCAGTGAACTGGACTCAACACCCCCTAGTCACCGCACAAGAATATATCTGACTAGTATGAAGCTGAAAACCTATGTATTGATATCTCTCTGCAAATGAATCAAGAGGGTGTAAAGCGGCATAAACACAGCAGGGAAAAGCAGCCAAACCCCATTCTAAAAATACATTACTTTAAAAAACCCACAAAGCAAAGACAGTGAAAGAGAGAGAAATTCTTACAAAATCCGTTCAGGGTCTCTGATGCAACCTGGATTGACCATATGTAGACCCACAGCTGGATGAGACATAAGGCTGGACACTCTTGGGGCTGAGAGGATTGGTGAGGTTGGGTGAGCAAACGCAGATACTTTAAAGTAACACTGCGGGGAACACACCAGATGGGTCTCAAATCTCCAGGTAAAAGGGCATCTTCCTACATCAAAACATGCATGGGAAATCCAGAAGATGGTATGCCGTGAGATCGGGAAAGGTTTCTAAAACGCACATCATTTCACCTCTCCTTGTGCTCCGGTTCGCCATTGCAGCCACTGGACTAACCACCTCCCTACTTGGAGAATCAGCACCTTTAACCTACTGTTTCGTCCAGGTTGCAATTTGTCCTGAGGATGAACGGGAAGACGGGGAACCAACGAGAGACTAGCCCTAGGTGTTGGGACAGGCACAGGTCACTCCATTTTCCCATCAGGAAGAAGAATGAACCACAGGCTCAGCCTGCCCCCCAGAACCAAAATAGGGCCTGAAGCAATCCTGCGCTTTTGCGGCCAGCTCCCAAAAAAGCGAGGAGACAAATGGAGCTCAGGGGCACTGCAATTCACAAACGTGCAGAGTTATAAATGAGAACTCTCGTCCACAAATATATTGAGGGAAGGCAACGAAGAGGATTTGAAAGCAAGGCAGATTTGCAGGAAACAGATTTCAGGAGGTAGATTCGACTCGCCTTTAAAGCACATGAAAAGCGGCAAAACGTTGACAATGATGCCCTTGGCCAAAAAGGGCGTATGCGTTTTTTCCTGAATATATTCAGGAAAAAACGCATACGCCCTTTTTGGCCAACCAAGCAGGCCGGAAGGGCAAATCAGCGCTACAAAGAAGTCTCGCTTGCCCTCGGTCAAAAGGGCCATGCTGAACAAAGTGTAAAAACCAGAAAAGCAGGACAGGCCATGGAGACATGGGAGCCTTGCTACGCTGATGGGCGGGATGTAAATTGCCAACAGGCACTCTGGAGAAGAGTACGGTGTGTCCTGAAACAAGTAATAAACACAGCGTAGAGAGCATAGGGCACTTCCACTCAAGGGCGTATAAATTGGGAAAACTAAAAATCAACAAGACACAGGCACCCTAAAGTTTACGGCTGCTCTGTTTCCAAGAACCTCCGCTTCGGTACACCTTCAATATCCCAGGAAAGAGAAAAATGGATAAAGAAATGGTGGTACTTGGCACAATGGAATATCACTCAGTCATGAAATCAATGTCATAAGGCTAGTTAGCAGCATGATGAGTGGATTTAGATACGATGATTCTAAGTGAAATAAGTCACACAGAAAAAGACAATTATCCTAAGATATCGCTTATAGAGGGAATTTCAAAATCGCTACACATGAACTGAATTACAAAACAGAACAGAGTCACACCTTTAGAAGACACACTATGGCTGCTTAACGGGAAAGGTGAGGTGGGGTGATGCATAAAACAAGGGTTTGAAATTAGCTCAGAGACCGCTCCATAAGCCAAATATGTAATAGACAAGGCCTACTCCCTGCTCAGTGAACTGGACTCAACACACCCTAGTCACCACACAAGAATATATCTGACTAGTAAGAATCTGAAAACCTATGTATCGATATCTCTCTGCAAGTGAATCAAGAGGGTGTAAAGCGGCATAAACACAGCAGGGAAAAGCAGCCAATCCCCATTCTAAACATACATTACTTTAAAAAACCCACAAAGCAAAGACAGTGAAAGAGAGAGAAATTCTTACAAAATCCGTTTAGGGTCTCTGATGCAACCTGGATTGACCATATCTAGACCCACAGCTGGATGAGACATAAGGCTGGACACTCTTGGGGCTGAGAGGATTGGTTAGGTTGGGTGAGCAAATGCAGATACTTTAAAGTAATACCGCGGGGTACCCACCCCATGGGTCTCAAATCTCAAGGTACAAGGGAATCTTCCTACATCAAAACATGCATGGGAAACCCAGATGATGGTATGCCGTGAGATCGGGAAAGGTTTCTAAAACGCACCTCATTTCTCCTCTCCTTGTGCTCGGGTTCGCCATTCCAGCCACTTGACTAACCATCTCCCTACTTGGAGAATCAGCACCTTTAACCTACTGTTTCGTCCAGGTTGCAATTTGTCCTGAGGATGAACGGGAAGACGGGGAACCAACGAGAGACTAGCCCTAGGTGTTGGGACAGGCACAGGTCACTCCATTTTCCCATCAGGAAGAAGAATGAACCACAGGCTCAGCCTGCCCCCCAGAACCAAAATAGGGCCTGAAGCAATCCTGCGCTTTTGCGGCCAGCTCCCAAAAAAGCGAGTAGACAAATGGAGCTCAGGGGCACTGCAATTCACAAACGTGCAGAGTTATAAATGAGAACTCTCGTCCACAAATATATTGAGGGAAGGCAACGAAGAGGATTTGAAAGCAAGGCAGATTTGCAGGAAACAGATTTCAGGAGGTAGATTCGACTCGCCTTTAAAGCACATGAAAAGCGGCAAAACGTTGACAATGATGCCCTTGGCCAAAAAGGGCGTATGCGTTTTTTCCTGAATATATTCAGGAAAAAACGCATACGCCCTTTTTGGCCAACCAAGCAGGCCGGAAGGGCAAATCAGCGCTACAAAGAAGTCTCGCTTGCCCTCGGTCAAAAGGGCCATGCTGAACAAAGTGTAAAAACCAGAAAAGCAGGACAGGCCATGGAGACATGGGAGCCTTGCTACGCTGATGGGCGGGATGTAAATTGCCAACAGGCACTCTGGAGAAGAGTACGGTGTGTCCTGAAACAAGTAATAAACACAGCGTAGAGAGCATAGGGCACTTCCACTCAAGGGCGTATAAATTGGGAAAACTAAAAATCAACAAGACACAGGCACCCTAAAGTTTACGGCTGCTCTGTTTCCAAGAACCTCCGCTTCGGTACACCTTCAATATCCCAGGAAAGAGAAAAATGGATAAAGAAATGGTGGTACTTGGCACAATGGAATATCACTCAGTCATGAAATCAATGTCATAAGGCTAGTTAGCAGCATGATGAGTGGATTTAGATACGATGATTCTAAGTGAAATAAGTCACACAGAAAAAGACAATTATCCTAAGATATCGCTTATAGAGGGAATTTCAAAATCGCTACACATGAACTGAATTACAAAACAGAACAGAGTCACACCTTTAGAAGACACACTATGGCTGCTTAACGGGAAAGGTGAGGTGGGGTGATGCATAAAACAAGGGTTTGAAATTAGCTCAGAGACCGCTCCATAAGCCAAATATGTAATAGACAAGGCCTACTCCCTGCTCAGTGAACTGGACTCAACACACCCTAGTCACCACACAAGAATATATCTGACTAGTAAGAATCTGAAAACCTATGTATCGATATCTCTCTGCAAGTGAATCAAGAGGGTGTAAAGCGGCATAAACACAGCAGGGAAAAGCAGCCAATCCCCATTCTAAACATACATTACTTTAAAAAACCCACAAAGCAAAGACAGTGAAAGAGAGAGAAATTCTTACAAAATCCGTTTAGGGTCTCTGATGCAACCTGGATTGACCATATCTAGACCCACAGCTGGATGAGACATAAGGCTGGACACTCTTGGGGCTGAGAGGATTGGTTAGGTTGGGTGAGCAAATGCAGATACTTTAAAGTAATACCGCGGGGTACCCACCCCATGGGTCTCAAATCTCCAGGTATAAGGGCATCTTCCTACATCAAAACATGCATGGGAAACCCAGAAGATGGTATGCCATGAGATCGGGAAAGGTTTCTAAAACGCACCTCATTTCTCCTCTCCTTGTGCTCGGGTTCGCCATTCCAGCCACTTGACTAACCATCTCCCTACTTGGAGAATCAGCACCTTTAACCTACTGTTTCGTCCAGGTTGCAATTTGTCCTGAGGATGAACGGGAAGACGGGGAACCAACGAGAGACTAGCCCTAGGTGTTGGGACAGGCACAGGTCACTCCATTTTCCCATCAGGAAGAAGAATGAACCACAGGCTCAGCCTGCCCCCCAGAACCAAAATAGGGCCTGAAGCAATCCTGCGCTTTTGCGGCCAGCTCCCAAAAAAGCGAGGAGACAAATGGAGCTCAGGGGCACTGCAATTCACAAACGTGCAGAGTTATAAATGAGAACTCTCGTCCACAAATATATTGAGGGAAGGCAACGAAGAGGATTTGAAAGCAAGGCAGATTTGCAGGAAACAGATTTCAGGAGGTAGATTCGACTCGCCTTTAAAGCACATGAAAAGCGGCAAAACGTTGACAATGATGCCCTTGGCCAAAAAGGGCGTATGCGTTTTTTCCTGAATATATTCAGGAAAAAACGCATACGCCCTTTTTGGCCAACCAAGCAGGCCGGAAGGGCAAATCAGCGCTACAAAGAAGTCTCGCTTGCCCTCGGTCAAAAGGGCCATGCTGAACAAAGTGTAAAAACCAGAAAAGCAGGACAGGCCATGGAGACATGGGAGCCTTGCTACGCTGATGGGCGGGATGTAAATTGCCAACAGGCACTCTGGAGAAGAGTACGGTGTGTCCTGAAACAAGTAATAAACACAGCGTAGAGAGCATAGGGCACTTCCACTCATGGGCGTATAAATTGGGAAAACTAAAAATCAACAAGACATAGGCACCCCAAACTTTACGGCTGCTCTGTTGCCAAGAACCTACGCTTCGGTACACCTTCAATATCCCAGGAAAGAGAAAAATGGATAAAGAAATGGTGGTACTTGGCACAATGGAATATCACTCAGCCATGAAATCAATGTCATAAGGCTAGTTAGCAGCATGATGAGTGGATTTAGCGACGATGATTCTAAGTGAAATAAGTCACACAGAAAAAGACACTTATCCTAAGATATCGCTTATAGAGCGAATGTCAAAATCGCTACACTTGAACTGAATTACAAAACAGAACAGAGTCACACCTTTAGAAGACACACTATGGCTGCTTAACCGGAAAGGTGAGGTGGGGTGATGCATAAAACAAGGGTTTGAAATTAGCTCAGAGACCGCTCCATAAGCCAAATATGTAATAGACAAGGCCTACTCCCTGCTCAGTGAAGTGGACTCAACACACCCTAGTCACCACACAAGAATATATCTGACTAGTAAGAATCTGAAAACCTATGTATCGATATCTCTCTGCAAGTGAATCAAGAGGGTGTAAAGCGGCATCAACACAGCAGGGAAAAGCAGCCAAGACCCATTCTAAACATAAATTACTTTAAAAAACCCACAAAACAAAGACAGTGAAAGAGAGAGAAATTCTTACAAAATCCGTTCAGGGTCTCTGATGCAACCTGGATTGACCATATCTAGACCCACAGCTGGATGAGACATAAGGCTGGACACTCTTGGGGCTGAGAGGATTGGTGAGGTTGGGTGAGCAAACGCAGATACTTTAAAGTAACACTGCGGGGAACACACCCCATGGGTCTCAAATCTCCAGGTACAAGGGCATCTTCCTACATCAAAACATGCATGGGAAACCCAGAAGATGGTATGCCATGAGATCGGGAAAGGTTTCTAAAACGCACCTCATTTCTCCTCTCCTTGTGCTCGGGTTCGCCATTCCAGCCGCTTGACTAACCATCTGCCTAGTTGAGAATCAGCACCTTTAACCTCCTGATTGTACAGGTTGCAATTTGTCCTGAGGATGAACGGGAAGACGCGGAACCAACGAGAGACGAGCCCTAGGTGTTGGGACAGGCATAGGTCACTCCATTTTCCCATCAGGAAGAAGAATGAACCACAGGCTCAGCCTGCCCCCCAGAACCAAAATGGGGCCTGAAGCAATCCTGCGCTTTTGCGGCCAGCTCCCAAAAATGCGAGGAGACAAATGGAGCTCAGGGGCACTGCAATTCACAAACGTGCAGAGTTATAAATGAGAACTCTCGTCCACAAATATATTGAGGGAAGGCAACGAAGAGGATTTGAAAGCAAGGCAGATTTGCAGGAAACAGATTTCAGGAGGTAGATTCGACTCGCCTTTAAAGCACATGAAAAGCGGCAAAACGTTGACAATGATGCCCTTGGCCAAAAAGGGCGTATGCGTTTTTTCCTGAATATATTCAGGAAAAAACGCATACGCCCTTTTAGGGCAACCAAGCAAGCCGGAAGGGCAAATCAGCGCTACAAAGAAGTCTCGCTTGCCCTCGGTCAAAAAGGCCATGCTGAACAAATGGTAAAAACCAGAAAAGCAGGACAGGCCATGGAGACATGGGAGCCTTGCTACGCTGATGGGCGGGATGTAAATTGCCAACAGGCACTCTGGAGAAGAGTACGGTGTGTCCTGAAACAAGTAATAAACACAGCGTAGAGAGCATAGGGCACTTCCACTCATGGGCGTATAAATTGGGAAAACTAAAAATCAACAAGACACAGGCACCCTAAAGTTTACGGCTGCTCTGTTTCCTAGAACCTCCGCTTCGGTACACCTTCAATATCCCAGGAAAGAGAAAAATGGATAAAGAAATGGTGGTACTTGGCACAATGGAATATCACTCAGCCATGAAATCAATGTCATAAGGCTAGTTAGCAGCATGATGAGTGGATTTAGGTAAGATGATTCTAAGTGAAATAAGTCACACAGAAAAAGACACTTATCCTAAGATATCGCTTATAGAGGGAATGTCAAAATCGCTACACTTGAACTGAATTACAAAACAGAACAGAGTCACACCTTTAGAAGACACACTATGGCTGCTTAACGGGAAAGGTGAGGTGGGGTGATGCATAAAACAAGGGTTTGAAATTAGCTCAGACACCGCTCCATAAGCCAAATATGTAAAAGACAAGGCCTACTCCCTGCTCAGTGAACTGGACTCAACACACCCTAGTCACCACACAAGAATATATCTGACTAGTAAGAATCTGAAAACTTATGTATCGATATCTCTCTGCAAGTGAATCAAGAGGGTGTAAAGCGGCATCAACACAGCAGGGAAAAGCAACCAAGCCCGATTCTAAACATAAATTACTTTAAAAAACCCACAAAACAAAGACAGTGAAAGAGAGAGAAATTCTTACAAAATCCGTTCAGGGTTTATGATGCAAACTGGATTGACCATATCTAGACCCACAGCTGGATGAGACATAAGGCTGGACACTCTTGGGGCTGAGAGGATTGGTGAGGTTGGGTGAGCAAAAGCAGATACTTTAAAGTAACACTGCGGGGAACACACCCCATGGGTCTCAAATCTCCAGGTACAAGGGAATCTTCCTACATCAAAACATGCATGGGAAACCCAGAAGATGGTATGCCATGAGATCGGGAAAGGTTTCTAAAACGCACCTCATTTCTCCTCTCCTTGTGCTCGGGTTCGCCATTCCAGCCGCTTGAATAACCATCTGCCTACTTGGAGAATCAGCACCTTTAACCTCCTGATTGTACAGGTTGCAATTTGTCCTGAGGATGAACGGGAAGAAGCGGAACCAACGAGAGACGAGCCCTAGGTGTTGGGACAGGCATAGGTCACTCCATTTTCCCATCAGGAAGAAGAATGAACCACAGGCTCAGCCTGCCCCCCAGAACCAAAATGGGGCCTGAAGCAATCCTGCGCTTTTGCGGCCAGCTCCCAAAAATGCGAGGAGACAAATGGAGCTCAGGGGCACTGCAATTCACAAACGTGCAGAGTTATAAATGAGAACTCTCGTCCACAAATATATTGAGGGAAGGCAACGAAGAGGATTTGAAAGCAAGGCAGATTTGCAGGAAACAGATTTCAGGAGGTAGATTCGACTCGCCTTTAAAGCACATGAAAAGCGGCAAAACGTTGACAATGATGCCCTTGGCCAAAAAGGGCGTATACGTTTTTTCCTGAATATATTCAGGAAAAAACGCATACGCCCTTTTAGGGCAACCAATCAAGCCGGAAGGGCAAATCAGCGCTACAAAGAAGTCTCGCTTGCCCTCGGTCAAAAAGGCCATGCTGTACAAATGGTAAAAACCAGAAAAGCAGGACAGGCCATGGAGACATGGGAGCCTTGCTATGCTGATGGGCAGGATGTAAATTGCCAACAGGCACTCTGGAGAAGAGTACGGTGTGTCCTGAAACAAGTAATAAACACAGCGTAGAGAGCATAGGGCACTTCCACTCATGGGCGTATAAATTGGGAAAACTAAAAATCAACAAGACACAGGCACCCTAAAGTTTACGGCTGCTCTGTTTCCAAGAACCTCCGCTTCGGTACACCTTCAATATCCCAGGAAAGAGAAAAATGGATAAAGAAATGGTGGTACTTGGCACAATGGAATATCACTCAGCCATGAAATCAATGTCATAAGGCTAGTTAGCAGCATGATGAGTGGATTTAGGTACGATGATTCTAAGTGAAATAAGTCACACAGAAAAAGACACTTATCCTAAGATATCGCTTATAGAGGGAATGTCAAAATCGCTACACTTGAACTGAATTACAAAACAGAACAGAGTCACACCTTTAGAAGACACACTATGGCTGCTTAACGGGAAAGGTGAGGTGGGGTGATGCATAAAACAAGGGTTTGAAATTAGCTCAGAGACCACTCCATAAGCCAAATATGTAATAGACAAGGCCTACTCCCTGCTCAATGAACTGGACTCAACACACCCTAGTCACCACACAAGAATATATCTGACTAGTAAGAATCTGAAAACCTATGTATCGATATCTCTCTGCAAGTGAATCAAGATGGTTTAAAGCGGCATCAACACAGCAGGGAAAAGCAGCCAAGCCCGATTCTAAACATAAATTACTTTAAAAAACCCACAAAACAAAGACAGTGAAAGAGAGAGAAATTCTTACAAAATCCGTTCAGTGTCTATGATGCAAACTGGATTGACCATATCTAGACCCACAGCTGGATGAGACATAAGGCTGGACACTCTTGGGGCTGAGAGGATTGGTGAGGTTGGGTGAGCAAACGCAGATACTTTAAAGTAACACTGCGGGGAACACACCCCATGGGTCTCAAATTTCCAGGTACAAGGGCATCTTCCTACATCAAAACATGCATGGGAAACCCAGAAGATGGTATGCCATGAGATCGGGAAAGGTTTCTAAAACGCACCTCATTTCTCCTCTCCTTGTGCTCGGGTTCGCCATTCCAGCCGCTTGACTAACAATCTGCCTACTTGGAGAATCAGCACCTTTAACCTCCTGATTGTACAGGTTGCAATTTGTCCTGAGGATGAACGGGAAGACGCGGAACCAACGAGAGACGAGCCCTAGGTGTTGGGACAGGCATAGGTCACTCCATTTTCCCATCAGGAAGAAGAATGAACCACAGGCTCAACCTGCCCCCCAGAACCAAAATGGGGCCTGAAACAATCCTGCGCTTTTGCGGCCATCTCCCAAAAATGCGAGGAGACAAATGGAGCTCAGGGGCACTGTAATTCACAAACGTGCAGAGTTATAAATGAGAACTCTCATCCACAAATATATTGAGGGAAGGCAACGAAGAGGATTTGAAAGCAAGGCAGATTTGCAGGAAACAGATTTCAGGAGGTAGATTCGACTCGCCTTTAAAGCACATGAAAAGCGGCAAAACGTTGACAATGATGCCCTTGGCCAAAAAGGGCGTATACGTTTTTTCCTGAATATATTCAGGAAAAAACGCATACGCCCTTTTAGGGCAACCAAGCAAGCCGGAAGGGCAAATCAGCGCTACAAAGAAGTCTCGCTTGCCCTCGGTCAAAAAGGCCATGCTGAACAAATGGTAAAAACCAGAAAAGCAGGACAGGCCATGGAGACATGGGAGCCTTGCTACACTGATGGGCGGGATGTAAATTGCCAACAGGCACTCTGGAGAAGAGTACGGTGTGTCCTGAAACAAGTAATAAACACAGCGTAGAGAGCATAGGGCACTTCCACTCATGGGCGTATAAATTGGGAAAACTAAAAATCAACAAGATACAGGCACCCTAAAGTTTACGGCTGCTCTGTTGCCAAGAACCTCCGCTTCGGTACACCTTCAATATCCCAGGAAAGAGAAAAATGGATAAAGAAATGGTGGTACTTGGCACAATGGAATATCACTCAGCCATGAAATCAATGTCATAAGGCTAGTTAGCAGCATGATGAGTGGATTTAGGTACGATGATTCTAAGTGAAATAAGTCACACAGAAAAAGACACTTATCCTAAGATATCGCTTATAGAGGGAATGTCAAAATCGCTACACTTGAACTGAATTACAAAACAGAACAGAGTCACACCTTTAGAAGACACACTATGGCTGCTTAACGGGAAAGGTGAGGTGGGGTGATGCATAAAACAAGGGTTTGAAATTAGCTCAGACACCGCTCCATAAGCCAAATATGTAATAGACAAGGCCTACTCCCTGCTCAGTGAACTGGACTCAACACACCCTAGTCACCACACAAGAATATATCTGACTAGTAAGAATCTGAAAATCTATGTATCGATATCTCTCTGCAAGTGAATCAAGAGGGTGTAAAGCGGCATCAACACAGCAGGGAAAAGCAGCCAAGCCCCATTCTAAACGTAAAGTACTTTAAAAAACCCACAAAACAAAGACAGTGAAAGAGAGAGAAATTCTTACAAAATCCGTTCAGGGTCTCTGATGCAACCTGGATTGACCATATCTAGACCCACAGCGGGATGAGACATAAGGCTGGACACTCTTGGGGCTGAGAGGATTGGTGAGGTTGGGTGAGCAAACGCAGATACTTTAAAGTAACACTGCGGGGAACACACCCCATGGGTCTCAAATTTCCAGGTACAAGGGCATCTTCCTACATCAAAACATGCATGGGAAACCGAGAAGATGGTATGCCATGAGATCGGGAAAGGTTTCTAAAACGCACCTCATTTCTCCCCTCGTTGTGCTCGGGTTCGCCATTCCAGCCGCTTGACTAACCATCTGCCTACTTGGAGAATCAGCACCTTTAACCTCCTGATTGTACAGGTTGCAATTTGTCCTGACTATGAACGGGAAGACGTGGAACCAACGAGAGACGAGCCCTAGGTGTTGGGACAGGCATAGGTCACTCCATTTTCCCATCAGGAAGAAGAATGAACCACAGGCTCAGCCTGCCCCCCAGAACCAAAATAGGGCCTGAAGCAATCCTGCGCTTTTGCGGCCAGCTCCCAAAAATGCGAGGAGACAAATGGAGCTCAGGGGCACTGCAATTCACAAACGTGCAGAGTTATAAATGAGAACTCTCGTCCACAAATATATTGAGGGAAGGCAACGAAGAGGATTTGAAAGCAAGGCAGATTTGCAGGAAACAGATTTCAGGAGGTAGATTCGACTCGCCTTTAAAGCACATGAAAAGCGGCAAAACGTTGACAATGATGCCCTTGGCCAAAAAGGGCGTATGCGTTTTTTCCTGAATATATTCAGGAAAAAACGCATACGCCCTTTTTGGCCAACCAAGCAAGCCGGAAGGGCAAATCAGCGCTACAAAGAAGTCTCGCTTGCCCTCGGTCAAAAGGGCCATGCTGAACAAATTGTAAAAACCAGAAAAGCAGGACAGGCCATGGAGACATGGGAGCCTTGCTACGCTGATGGGCGGGATGTAAATTGCCAACAGGCACTCTGGAGAAGAGTACGGTGTGTCCTGAAACAAGTAATAAACACAGCGTAGAGAGCATAGGGCACTTCCACTCATGGGCGTATAAATTGGGAAAACTAAAAATCAACAAGACACAGGCACCCTAAAGTTTACGGCTGCTCTGTTGCCAAGAACCTCCGCTTCGGTACACCTTCAATATCCCAGGAAAGAGAAAAATGGATAAAGAAATGGTGGTACTTGGCACAATGGAATATCACTCAGCCATGAAATCAATGTCATAAGGCTAGTTAGCAGCATGATGAGTGGATTTAGGTACGATGATTCTAAGTGAAATAAGTCACACAGAAAAAGACACTTATCCTAAGATATCACTTATAGAGGGAATGTCAAAATCGCTACACTTGAACTGAATTACAAAACAGAACAGAGTCACACCTTTAGAAGACACACTATGGCTGCTTAACGGGAAAGGTGAGGTGGGGTGATGCATAAAACAAGGGTTTGAAATTAGCTCAGACACCGCTCCATAAGCCAAATATGTAATAGACAAGGCCTACTCCCTGCTCAGTGAACTGGACTCAACACACCCTAGTCACCACACAAGAATATATCTGACTAGTAAGAATCTGAAAATCTATGTATCGATATCTCTCTGCAAGTGAATCAAGAGGGTGTAAAGCGGCATCAACACAGCAGGGAAAAGCAGCCAAGCCCCATTCTAAACGTAAAGTACTTTAAAAAACCCACAAAACAAAGACAGTGAAAGAGAGAGAAATTCTTACAAAATCCGTTCAGGGTCTCTGATGCAACCTGGATTGACCATATCTAGACCCACAGCGGGATGAGACATAAGGCTGGACACTCTTGGGGCTGAGAGGATTGGTGAGGTTGGGTGAGCAAACGCAGATACTTTAAAGTAACACTGCGGGGAACACACCCCATGGGTCTCAAATTTCTAGGTACAAGGGCATCTTCCTACATCAAAACATGCATGGGAAACCGAGAAGATGGTATGCCATGAGATCGGGAAAGGTTTCTAAAACGCACCTCATTTCTCCCCTCGTTGTGCTCGGGTTCGCCATTCCAGCCGCTTGACTAACCATCTCCCTACTTGGAGAATCAGCACCTTTAACCTCCTGATTGTACAGGTTGCAATTTGTCCTGAGGATGAACGGGAAGACGCGGAACCAACGAGAGACGAGCCCTAGGTGTTGGGACAGGCATAGGTCACTCCATTTTCCCATCAGGAAGAAGAATGAACCACAGGCTCAGCCTGCCCCCCAGAACCAAAATAGGGCCTGAAGCAATCCTGCGCTTTTGCGGCCAGCTTCCAAAAATGCGAGGAGACAAATGGAGCTCAGGGGCACTGCAATTCACAAACGTGCAGAGTTATAAATGAGAACTCTCGTCCACAAATATATTGAGGGAAGGCAACGAAGAGGATTTGAAAGCAAGGCAGATTTGCAGGAAACAGATTTCAGGAGGTAGATTCGACTCGCCTTTAAAGCACATGAAAAGCGGCAAAACGTTGACAATGATGCCCTTGGCCAAAAAGGGCGTATGCGTTTTTTCCTGAATATATTCAGGAAAAAACGCATACGCCCTTTTTGGCCAACCAAGCAAGCCGGAAGGGCAAATCAGCGCTACAAAGAAGTCTCGCTTGCCCTCGGTCAAAAGGGCCATGCTGAACAAATTGTAAAAACCAGAAAAGCAGGACAGGCCATGGAGACATGGGAGCCTTGCTACGCTGATGGGCGGGATGTAAATTGCCAACAGGCACTCTGGAGAAGAGTACGGTGTGTCCTGAAACAAGTAATAAACACAGCGTAGAGAGCATAGGGCACTTCCACTCATGGGCGTATAAATTGGGAAAACTAAAAATCAACAAGACATAGGCACCCCAAACTTTACGGCTGCTCTGTTGCCAAGAACCTCTGCTTCGGTACACCTTCAATATCCCAGGAAAGAGAAAAATGGATAAAGAAATGGTGGTACTTGGCACAATGGAATATCACTCAGCCATGAAATCAATGTCATAAGGCTAGTTAGCAGCATGATGAGTGGATTTAGGTACGAAGATTCTAAGTGAAATAAGTCACACAGAAAAAGACACTTATCCTAAGATATCGCTTATAGAGGGAATGTCAAAATCGCTACACTTGAACTGAATTACAAAACAGAACAGAGTCACACCTTTAGAAGACACACTATGGCTGCTTAACGGGAAAGGTGAGGTGGGGTGATGCATAAAACAAGGGTTTGAAATTAGCTCAGAGACCGCTCCATAAGCCAAATATGTAATAGACAAGGCCTACTCCCTGCTCAGTGAACTGGACTCAACACACCCTAGTCACCACACAAGAATATATCTGACTAGTAAGATTCTGAAAACCTATGTATCGATATCTCTCTGCAAGTGAATCAAGCGGGTGTAAAGCGACATCAACACAGCAGGGAAAAGCAGCCAAGCCCCATTCTAAACGTAAATTACTTTAAAAAACCCACAAAACAAAGACAGTGAAAGAGAGAGAAATTCTTACAACATCCGTTCAGGGTCTATGATGCAACCTGGATTGACCATATCTAGACCCACAGCTGGATGAGACATAAGGCTGGACACTCTGGGGGCTGAGAGGATTGGTGAGGTTGGGTGAGCAAATGCAGATACTTTAAAGTAACACTGCGGGGAACACACCCCATGGGTCTCAAATCTCCAGGTACAAGGGCATCTTCCTACATCAAAACATGCATGGGAAACCCAGAAGATGGTATTCCATGAGATCGGGAAAGGTTTCTAAAACGCACCTCATTTCTCCCCTCCTTGTGCTCGGGTTCGCCATTCCAGCCGCTTGACTAACAATCTGCCTACTTGGAGAATCAGCACCTTTAACCTCCTGATTGTACAGGTTGCAATTTGTCCTGAGGATGAACGGGAAGACGCGGAACCAACGAGAGACGAGCCCTAGGTGTTGGGACAGGCATAGGTCACTCCATTTTCCCATCAGGAAGAAGAATGAACCACAGGCTCAGCCTGCCCCCCAGAACCAAAATAGGGCCTGAAGCAATCCTGCGCTTTTGCGGCCAGCTCCCAAAAAAGCGAGGAGACAAATGGAGCTCAGGGGCACTGCAATTCACAAACGTGCAGAGTTATAAATGAGAACTCTCGTCCACAAATATATTGAGGGAAGGCAACGAAGAGGATTTGAAAGCAAGGCAGATTTGCAGGAAACAGATTTCAGGAGGTAGATTCGACTCGCCTTTAAAGCACATGAAAAGCGGCAAAACGTTGACAATGATGCCCTTGGCCAAAAAGGGCGTATGCGTTTTTTCCTGAATATATTCAGGAAAAAACGCATACGCCCTTTTTGGCCAACCAAGCAAGCCGGAAGGGCAAATCAGCGCTACAAAGAAGTCTCGCTTGCCCTCGGTCAAAAGGGCCATGCTAAACAAAGTGTAAAACCCAGAAAAGCAGGACAGGCCATGGAGACATGGGAGCCTTACTACGCTGATGGGCGGGATGTAAATTGCCAACAGGCACTCTGGAGAAGAGTACGGTGTGTCCTGAAACAAGTAATAAACACAGCGTAGAGAGCATAGGGCACTTCCACTCATGGGCGTATAAATTGGGAAAACTATAAATCAACAAGACACAGGCACCCTAAAGTTTACGGCTGCTCTGTTTCCAAGAATCTCCGCTTCGGTACACCTTCAATATCCCAGGAAAGAGAAAAATGGATAAAGAAATGGTGGTACTTGGCACAATGGAATATCACTCAGCCATGAAATCAATGTCATAAGGCTAGTTAGCAGCATGATGAGTGGATTTAGGTACGATGATTCTAAGTGAAATAAGTCACACAGAAAAAGACACTTATCCTAAGATATCGCTTATAGAGGGAATGTCAAAATCGCTACACTTGAACTGAATTACAAAACAGAACAGAGTCACACATTTAGAAGACACACTATGGCTGCTTAACGGGAAAGGTGAGGTGGGGTGATGCATAAAACAAGGGTTTGAAATTAGCTTAGAGACCGCTCCATAAGCCAAATATGTAATAGACAAGGCCTACTCCCTGCTCAGTGAACTGGACTCAACACACCCTAGTCACCACACAAGAATATATCTGACTAGTAAGAATCTGAAAACCTATGTATCGATATCTCTCTGCAAGTGAATCAAGAGGGTGTAAAGCGGCATCAACACAGCAGGGAAAAGCAGCCAAACCCCATTCTAAACATACATTACTTTAAAAAGCCCACAAAGCAAAGACAGTGAAAGAGAGAGAAATTCTTACAAAATCCGTTCAGGGTCTCTGATGCAACCTGGATTGACCATATCTAGACCCACAGCTGGATGAGACATAAGGCTGGACACTCTTGGGGCTGAGAGGATTGGTGAGGTTGGGTGAGCAAACGCAGATACTTTAAAGTAACACTGCGGGGAACACACCCCATGGGTCTCAAATCTCCAGGTACAAGGGCATCTTCCTACATCAAAACATGCATGGGAAACCCAGAAGATGGTATGCCATGAGATCGGGAAAGGTTTCTAAAACGCACCTCATTTCTCCTCTCCTTGTGCTCGGGTTCGCCATTCCAGCCGCTTGACTAACCATCTCCCTACTTGGAGAATCAGCACCTTTAACCTCCTGATTGTACAGGTTGCAATTTGTCCTGAGGATGAACGGGAAGACGCGGAACCAACGAGAGACGAGCCCTAGGTGTTGGGACAGGCATAGGTCACTCCATTTTCCCATCAGGAAGAAGAATGAACCACAGGCTCAGCCTACCCCCCAGAACCAAAATAGGGCCTGAAGCAATCCTGCGCTTTTGCGGCCAGCTCCCAAAAAAGCGAGGAGACAAATGGAGCTCAGGGGCACTGCAATTCACAAACGTGCAGAGTTATAAATGAGAACTCTCGTCCACAAATATATTGAGGGAAGGCAACGAAGAGGATTTGAAAGCAAGGCAGATTTGCAGGAAACAGATTTCAGGAGGTAGATTCGACTCGCCTTTAAAGCACATGAAAAGCGGCAAAACGTTGACAATGATGCCCTTGGCCAAAAAGGGCGTATGCGTTTTTTCCTGAATATATTCAGGAAAAAACGCATACGCCCTTTTTGGCCAACCAAGCAAGCCGGAAGGGCAAATCAGCACTACAAAGAAGTCTCGCTTGCCCTCGATCAAAAGGGCCATGCTGAACAAACTGTAAAAACCATAAAAGCAGGACAGGCCATGGAGACATGGGAGCCTTGCTACGCTGATGGGCGGGATATAAATTGCCAACAGGCACTCTGGAGAAGAGTACGGTGTGTCCTGAAACAAGTAATAAACACAGCGTTGAGAGCATAGGGCACTTCCACTCATGGGCGTATAAATTGGGAAAACTAAAAATCAACAAGACACAGGCACCCTACACTTTACGGCTGCTCTGTTTCCAAGAACCTCCACTTCGGTACACCTTCAATATCCCAGGAAAGAGAAAAATGGATAAAGAAATGGTGGTACTTGGCACAATGGAATATCACTCAGCCATGAAATCAATGTCATAAGGCCAGTTAGCAGCATGATGAGTGTATTTAGGTACGATGATGCTAAGTGAAATAAGTCACACAGAAAAAGACACATATCCTAAGATATCGCTTATGGAGGGAATGTCAAAATCGCTACACTTGAACTGAATTACAAAACAGAAAAGAGTCACACCTTTAGAAGACACACTATGGCTGCTTAACGGGAAAGGTGAGGTGGGGTGATGCATAAAACAAGGGTTTGAAATTAGCTCAGAGACTGCTCCATAAGCCAAATATGTAATAGACAAGGCCTACTCCCTGCTCAGTGAACTGGACTCAACACACCCTAGTCACCACACAAGAATATATCTGACTAGTAAGAATCTGAAACCCTATGTATCGATATCTCTCTGCAAGTGAATCAAGAGGGTGTAAAGCGGCATCAACACAGCAGGGAAAAGCAGCCAATCCCCATTCTAAACATACATTACTTTAAAAAAGCCACAAAGCAAAGACAGTGAAAGAGAGAGAAATTCTTACAAAATCCGTTCAGGGTCTATGATGCAACCTGGATTGACCATATCTAGACCCACAGCTGGATGAGACATAAGGCTGGACACTCTTGGGGCTGAGAGGATTGGCGAGGTTGGGTGAGCAAATGCAGATACTTTAAAGTAATACCGCGGGGTACCCACCCCATGGGTCTCAAATCTCCAGGTACAAGGGCATCTTCCTACATCAAAACATGCATGGGAAACCCAGAAGATGGTATGCCGTGAGATCGGGAAAGGTGTCTAAAACGCACCTCATTTCTCCTCTCCTTGTGCTCTGGTTCGCCATTCCAGCCACTTGACTAACCATCTCCCTACTTGGAGAATCAGCACCTTTAACCTCCTGTTTCGTCCTCCTGTTTGCAATTTGTCCTGAGGATGAACGGGAAGATGGGGAACCAACGAGAGACTAGCCCCAGGTGTTGGGACAGGCACAGGTCACTCCATTTTCCCATCAGGAAGAAGAATGAACCACAGGCTCAGCCTGCCCCCCAGAACCAAAATAGGGCCTGAAGCAATCCTGCGCTTTTGCGGCCAGCTCCCAAAAAAGCGAGGAGACAAATGGAGCTCAGGGGCACTGCAATTCACAAACGTGCAGAGTTATAAATGAGAACTCTCGTCCACAAATATATTGAGGGAAGGCAACGAAGAGGATTTGAAAGCAAGGCAGATTTGCAGGAAACAGATTTCAGGAGGTAGATTCGACTCGCCTTTAAAGCACATGAAAAGCGGCAAAACGTTGACAATGATGCCCTTGGCCAAAAAGGGCGTATGCGTTTTTTCCTGAATATATTCAGGAAAAAACGCATACGCCCTTTTTGGCCAACCAAGCAAGCCGGAAGGGCAAATCAGTGCTACAAAGAAGTCTCGCTTGCCCTTGGTCAAAAGGGCCATGCTGAACAAAGTGTAAAAACCAGAAAAGCAGGACAGGCCATGGAGACATGGGAGCCTTGCTACGCTGATGGGCGGGATGTAAATTGCCAACAGGCACTCTGGAAAAGAGTACGGTGTGTCCTGAAACAAGTAATAAACACAGCGTAGAGAGCATAGGGCACTTCCACTCATGGGCGTATAAATTGGGAAAACTAAAAATCAACAAGACACAGGCACCCTAAAGTTTACGGCTGCTCTGTTGCCAAGAACCTCCGCTTCGGTACACCTTCAATATCCCAGGAAAGAGAAAAATGGATAAAGAAATGGTGGTACTTGGCACAATGGAATATCACTCAGCCATGAAATCAATGTCATAAGGCTAGTTAGCAGCATGATGAGTGGATTTAGGTACGATGATTCTAAGTGAAATAAGTCACACAGAAAAAGACACTTATCCTAAGATATCGCTTATAGAGGGAATGTCAAAATCGCTACACTTGAACTGAATTACAAAACAGAACAGAGGCACACCTTTAGAAGACACACTATGGCTGTTAACGGGAAAGGTGAGGTGGGGTGATGCATAAAACAAGGGTTTTAAATTAGCTCAGAGACCGCTCCATAAGCCAAATATGTAATAGACAAGGCCTACTCCCTGCTCAGTGAACTGGACTCAACACACCCTAGTCACCACACAAGAATATATCTGACTAGTAAGATTCTGAAAACCTATGTATCGATATCTCTCTGCAAGTGAATCAAGAGGGTGTAAAGCGGCATCAACACAGCAGAGAAAAGCAGCCAAGCCCCATTCTAAACGTAAATTACTTTAAAAAACCCACAAAACAAAGACAGTGAAAGAGAGAGAAATTCTTACAAAATCCGTTCAGGGTCTATGATGCAACCTGGATTGACCATATCTAGACCCACAGCTGGATGAGACATAAGGCTGGACACTCTGGGGGCTGAGAGGATTGGTGAGGTTGGGTGAGCAAATGCAGATACTTTAAAGTAACACTGCGGGGAACACACCCCATGGGTCTCAAATCTCCAGGTACAAGGGCATCTTCCTACATCAAAACATGCATGGGAAACCCAGAAGATGGTATGCCATGAGATCGGGAAAGGTTTCTAAAACGCACCTCATTTCTCCTCTCCTTGTGCTCGGGTTCGCCATTCCAGCCGCTTGACTAACCATCTCCCTACTTGGAGAATCAGCACCTTTAACCTCCTGATTGTACAGGTTGCAATTTGTCCTGAGGATGAACGGGAAGACGCGGAACCAACGAGAGACGAGCCCTAGGTGTTGGGACAGGCATAGGTCACTCCATTTTCCCATCAGGAAGAAGAATGAACCACAGGCTCAGCCTGCCCCCCAGAACCAAAATAGGGCCTGAAGCAATCCTGCGCTTTTGCGGCCAGCTCCCAAAAAAGCGAGGAGACAAATGGATCTCAGGGGCACTGCAATTCACAAACGTGCAGACTTATAAATGAGAACTCTCGTCCACAAATATATTGAGGGAAGGCAACGAAGAGGATTTGAAAGCAAGGCAGATTTGCAGGAAACAGATTTCAGGAGGTAGATTCGACTCGCCTTTAAAGCACATGAAAAGCGGCAAAATGTTGACAATGATGCCCTTGGCCAAAAAGGGCGTATGCGTTTTTTCCTGAATATATTCAGGAAAAAACGCATACGCCCTTTTTGGCCAACCAAGCAAGCCGGAAGTGCAAATCAACGCTACAAAGAAGTCTCGCTTGCCCTCGGTCAAAAGGGCCATGCTGAACAAAGTGTAAAAACCAGAAAAGCAGGACAGGCCATGGAGACATGGGAGCCTTGCTATGCTGATGGGCGGGATATAAATTGCCAACAGGCACTCTGGAAAAGAGTACGGTGTGTCCTGAAACAAGTAATAAACACAGCGTTGAGAGCATAGGGCACTTCCACTCATGGGCGTATAAATTGGGAAAACTAAAAATCAACAAGACACAGGCACCCTACAGTTTACGGCTGCTCTGTTTCCAAGAACCTCCACTTCGGTACACCTTCAATATCCCAGGAAAGAGAAAAATGGATAAAGAAATGGTGGTACTTGGCACAATGGAATATCACTCAGCCATGAAATCAATGTCATAAGGCCAGTTAGCAGCATGATGAGTGGATTTAGGTACGATGATTCTAAGTGAAATAAGTCACACAGAAAAAGACACTTATCCTAAGATATCGCTTATAGAGGGAATGTCAAAATCGCTACACTTGAACTGAATTAGAAAACAGAACAGAGGCACACCTTTAGAAGACACACTATGGCTGCTTAACGGGAAAGGTGAGGTGGGGTGATGCATAAAACAAGGGTTTGAAATTAGCTCAGAGACCGCTCCATAAGCCAAATATGTAATAGACAAGGCCTACTCCCTGCTCAGTGAACTGGACTCAACACACCCTAGTCACCACACAAGAATATATCTGACTAGTAAGAATCTGAAAACCTATGTATCGATATCTCTCTGCAAGTGAATCAAGAGGGTGTAAAGCGGCATCAACACAGCAGGGAAAAGCAGCCAAGCCCCATTCTAAACGTAAATTACTTTAAAAAACCCACAAAACAAAGACAGTGAAAGAGAGAGAAATTCTTACAAAATCCGTTCAGGGTCTATGATGCAACCTGGATTGACCATATCTAGACCCACAGCTGGATGAGACATAAGGCTGGACACTCTTGGGGCTGAGAGGATTGGTGAGGTTGGGTGAGCAAACGCAGATACTTTAAAGTAACACTGCGGGGAACACACCCCATGGGTCTCAAATCTCCAGGTACAAGGGCATCTTCCTACATCAAAACATGCATGGGAAACCCAGAAGATGGTATGCCATGAGATCGGGAAAGGTTTCTAAAACGCACCTCATTTCTCCCCTCCTTGTGCTCGGGTTCGCCATTTCAGCCGCTTGACTAACCATCTGCCTACTTGGAGAATCAGCACCTTTAACCTCCTGATTGTACAGGTTGCAATTTGTCCTGAGGATGAACGGGAAGACGCGGAACCAACGAGAGACGAGCCCTAGGTGTTGGGACAGGCATAGGTCACTCCATTTTCCCATCAGGAAGAAGAATGAACCACAGGCTCAGCCTGCCCCCCAGAACCAAAATAGGGCCTGAAGCAATCCTGCGCTTTTGCGGCCAGCTCCCAAAAAAGCGAGGAGACAAATGGATCTCAGGGGCACTGCAATTCACAAACGTGCAGAGTTATAAATGAGAACTCTCGTCCACAAATATATTGAGGGAAGGCAAGGAAGAGGATTTGAAAGCAAGGCAGATTTGCAGGAAACAGATTTCAGGAGGTAGATTCGACTCGCCTTTAAAGCACATGAAAAGCGGCAAAACGTTGACAATGATGCCCTTGGCCAAAAAGGGCGTATGCGTTTTTTCCTGAATATATTCAGGAAAAAACGCATACGCCCTTTTTGGCCAACCAAGCAAGCCGGAAGGGCAAATCAGCGCTACAAAGAAGTCTCGCTTGCCCTCGGTCAAAAGGGCCATGCTGAACAAAGTGTAAAAACCAGAAAAGCAGGACAGGCCATGGAGACATGGGAGCCTTGCTATGCTGATGGGCGGGATATAAATTGCCAACAGGCACTCTGGAGAAGAGTACGGTGTGTCCTGAAACAAGTAATAAACACAGCGTTGAGAGCATAGGGCACTTCCACTCATGGGCGTATAAATTGGGAAAACTAAAAATCAACAAGACACAGGCACCCTACAGTTTACGGCTGCTCTGTTTCCAAGAACCTCCACTTCGGTACACCTTCAATATCCCAGGAAAGAGAAAAATGGATAAAGAAATGGTGGTACTTGGCACAATGGAATATCACTCAGCCATGAAATCAATGTCATAAGGCCAGTTAGCAGCATGATGAGTGGATTTAGGTACGATGATTCTAAGTGAAATAAGTCACACAGAAAAAGACACTTATCCTAAGATATCGCTTATAGAGGGAATGTCAAAATCGCTACACTTGAACTGAATTACAAAACAGAACAGAGTCACACCTTTAGAAGACACACTATGGCTGCTTAATGGGAAAGGTGAGGTGGGGTGATGCATAAAACATGGGTTTGAAATTAGCTCAGAGACCGCTCCATAAGCCAAATATGTAATAGACAAGGCCTACTCCCTGCTCAGTGAACTGGACTCAACACACCCTAGTCACCACACAAGAATATATCTGACTAGTAAGAATCTGAAAACCTATGTATCGATATCTCTCTGCAAGTGAATCAAGAGCGTGTAACGCGGCATCAACACAGCAGGGAAAAGCAGCCAAGCCCGATTCTAAACATAAATTACTTTAAAAAACCCACAAAACAAAGACAGTGAAAGAGAGAGAAATTCTTACAAAATCCTTTCAGGGTCTATGATGCAACCTGGATTGACCATATCTAGACCCACAGCTGGATGAGACATAAGGCTGGACACTCTTGGGGCTGAGAGGATTGGTGAGGTTGGGTGAGCAAACGCAGATACTTTAAAGTAACACTGCGGGGAACACACCCCATGGGTCTCAAATCTCCAGGTACAAGGGCATCTTCCTACATCAAAACATGCATGGGAAACCCAGAAGATGGTATGCCATGAGATCGGGAAAGGTTTCTAAAACGCACCTCATTTCTCCCCTCCTTGTGCTCGGGTTCGCCATTCCAGCCGCTTGAGTAACCATCTGCCTACTTGGAGAATCAGCACCTTTAACCTCCTGATTGTACAGGTTGCAATTTGTCCTGAGGATGAACGGGAAGACGCGGAACCAACGAGAGACGAGCCCTAGGTGTTGGGACAGGCATAGGTCACTCCATTTTCCCATCAGGAAGAAGAATGAACCACAGGCTCAGCCTGCCCCCCAGAACCAAAATAGGGCCTGAAGCAATCCTGCGCTTTTGCGGCCAGCTCCCAAAAATGCGAGGAGACAAATGGAGCTCAGGGGCACTGCAATTCACAAACGTGCAGAGTTATAAATGAGAACTCTCGTCCACAAATATATTGAGGGAAGGCAACGAAGAGGATTTGAAAGCAAGGCAGATTTGCAGGAAACAGATTTCAGGAGGTAGATTCGACTCGCCTTTAAAGCACATGAAAAGCGACAAAACGTTGACAATGATGCCCTTGGCCAAAAAGGGCGTATGCGTTTTTTCCTGAATATATTCAGGAAAAAACGCATACGCCCTTTTTGGCCAACCAAGCAAGCCGGAAGGGCAAATCAGCGCTACAAAGAAGTCTCGCTTGCCCTCGGTCAAAAGGGCCATGCTGAACAAAGTGTAAAAACCAGAAAAGCAGGACAGGCCATGGAGACATGGGAGCCTTGCTACGCTGATGGGCGGGATATAAATTGCCAACAGGCACTCTGGAGAAGAGTACGGTGTGTCCTGAAACAAGTAATAAACACAGCGTAGAGAGCATAGGGCACTTCCACTCATGGGCGTATAAATTGGGAAAACTAAAAATCAACAAGACACAGGCACCCTAAAGTTTACAGCTGCGCTGTTGCCAAGAACCTCCGCTTCGGTACACCTTCAATATCCCAGGAAAGAGAAAAATGGATAAAGAAATGGTGGTACTTGGCACAATGGAATATCACTCAGCCATGAAATCAATGTCATAAGGCTAGTTAGCAGCATGATGAGTGGATTTAGATACGATGATTCTAAGTGAAATAAGTCACACAGAAAAAGACACTTATCCTAAGATATCGCTTAGAGAGGGAATGTCAAAATCGCTACACTTGAACTGAATTACAAAACAGAATAGAGTCACACCTTTAGAAGACACACTATGGCTGCTTAACGGGAAAGGTGAGGTGGGGTGATGCATAAAACAAGGGTTTGAAATTAGCTCAGAGACCACTCCATAAGCCAAATATGTAATAGACAAGGCCTACTCCCTGCTCAGTGAACTGGACTCAACACACCCTAGTCACCACACAAGAATATATCTGACTAGTAAGAATCTGAAAACCTATGTATCGATATCTCTCTGCAAGTGAATCAAGAGGGTGTAAAGCGGCATCAACACAGCAGGGAAAAGCAGCCAAGCCCCATTCTAAACGTAAATTACTTTAAAAAACCCACAAAACAAAGACAGTGAAAGAGAGAGAAATTCTTACAAAATCCGTTCAGGGTCTATGATGCAACCTGGATTGACCATATCTAGACCCACAGCTGGATGAGACATAAGGCTGGACACTCTTGGGGCTGAGAGGATTGGTGAGGTTGGGTGAGCAAACGCAGATACTTTAAAGTAACACTGCGGGGAACACACCCCATGGGTCTCAAATCTCCAGGTACAAGGGCATCTTCCTACATCAAAACATGCATGGGAAACCCAGAAGATGGTATGCCATGAGATCGGGAAAGGTTTCTAAAACGCACCTCATTTCTCCCCTCCTTGTGCTCGGGTTCGCCATTCCAGCCGCTTGACTAACCATCTGCCTACTTGGAGAATCAGCACCTTTAACCTCCTGATTGTACAGGTTGCAATTTGTCCTGAGGATGAACGGGAAGACGCAGAACCAACGAGAGACGAGCCCTAGGTGTTGGGACAGGCATAGGTCACTCCATTTTCCCATCAGGAAGAAGAATGAACCACAGGCTCAGCCTGCCCCCCAGAACCAAAATAGGGCCTGAAGCAATCCTGCGCTTTTGCGGCCAGCTCCCAAAAAAGCGAGGAGACAAATGGATCTCAGGGGCACTGCAATTCACAAACGTGCAGAGTTATAAATGAGAACTCTCGTCCACAAATATATTGAGGGAAGGCAAGGAAGAGGATTTGAAAGCAAGGCAGATTTGCAGGAAACAGATTTCAGGAGGTAGATTCAACTCGCCTTTAAAGCACATGAAAAGCGACAAAACGTTGACAATGATGCCCTTGGCCAAAAAGGGCGTATGCGTTTTTTCCTGAATATATTCAGGAAAAAACGCATACGCCCTTTTTGGCCAACCAAGCAAGCCGGAAGGGCAAATCAGCACTACAAAGAAGTCTCGCTTGCCCTCGGTCAAAAGGGCCATGCTGAACAAAGTGTAAAAACCAGAAAAGTAGGACAGGCCATGGAGACGTGGGAGCCTTGCTATGCTGATGGGCGGGATATAAATTGCCAACAGGCACTCTGGAGAAGAGTACGGTGTGTCCTGAAACAAGTAATAAACACAGCGTTCAGAGCATAGGGCACTTCCACTCATGGGCGTATAAATTGGGAAAACTAAAAATCAACAAGACACAGGCACCCTACAGTTTATGGCTGCTCTGTTTCCAAGAACCTCCACTTTGGTACAACTTCAATATCCCAGGAAAGAGAAAAATGGATAAAGAAATGGTGGTACTTGGCACAATGGAATATCACTCAGCCATGAAATCAATGTCATAAGGCCAGTTAGCAGCATGATGAGTGGATTTAGGTACGATGATTCTAAGTGAAATAAGTCACACAGAAAAAGATACTTATCCTAAGATATCGCTTATAGAGGGAATGTCAAAATCGCTACACTTGAACTGAATTAAAAAACAGAACAGAGTCACACCTTTAGAAGACACACTATGGCTGCTTAATGGGAAAGGTGAGGTGGGGTGATGCATAAAACATGGGTTTGAAATTAGCTCAGAGACCGCTCCATAAGCCAAATATGTAATAGACAAGGCCTACTCCCTGCTCATTGAACTGGACTCAACAAACCCTAGTCACCACACAAGAATATATCTGACTAGTAAGAATCTGAAAACCTATGTATCGATATCTCTCTGCAAGTGAATCAAGAGCGTGTAAAGCGGCATCAACACAGCAGGGAAAAGCAGCCAAGCCCGATTCTAAACATAAATTACTTTAAAAAACCCACAAAACAAAGACAGTGAAAGAGAGAGAAATTCTTACACAATCCTTTCAGGGTCTATGATGCAACCTGGATTGACCATATCTAGACCCACAGCTGGATGAGACATAAGGCTGGACACTCTTGGGGCTGAGAGGATTGGTGAGGTTGGGTGAGCAAACGCAGATACTTTAAAGTAACACTGCGGGGAACACACCCCATGGGTCTCAAATCTCCAGGTACAAGGGCATCTTCCTACATCAAAACATGCATGGGAAACCCAGAAGATGGTATGCCATGAGATCGGGAAAGGTTTCTAAAACGCACCTCATTTCTCCCCTCCTTGTGCTCGGGTTCGCCATTCCAGCCGCTTGACTAACCATCTGCCTACTTGGAGAATCAGCACCTTTAACCTCCTGATTGTACAGGTTGCAATTTGTCCTGAGGATGAACGGGAAGACGCGGAACCAACGAGAGACGAGCCCTAGGTGTTGGGACAGGCATAGGTCACTCCATTTTCCCATCAGGAAGAAGAATGAACCACAGGCTCAGCCTGCCCCCCAGAACCAAAATAGGGCCTGAAGCAATCCTGCGCTTTTGCGGCCAGCTCCCAAAAATGCGAGGAGACAAATGGAGCTCAGGGGCACTGCAATTCACAAACGTGCAGAGTTATAAATGAGAACTCTCGTCCACAAATATATTGAGGGAAGGCAACGAAGAGGATTTGAAAGCAAGGCAGATTTGCAGGAAACAGATTTCAGGAGGTAGATTCGACTCGCCTTTAAAGCACATGAAAAGCGACAAAACGTTGACAATGATGCCCTTGGCCAAAAAGGGCGTATGCGTTTTTTCCTGAATATATTCAGGAAAAAACGCATACGCCCTTTTTGGCCAACCAAGCAAGCCGGAAGGGCAAATCAGCGCTACAAAGAAGTCTCGCTTGCCCTCGGTCAAAAGGGCCATGCTGAACAAATTGTAAAAACCAGAAAAGCAGGACAGGCCATGGAGACATGGGATCCTTGCTACGCTGATGGGCGGGATGTAAATTGCCAACAGGCACTCTGCAGAAGAGTACGGTGTGTCCTGAAACAAGTAATAAACACAGCGTAGAGAGCATAGGGCACTTCCACTCATGGGCATATAAATTGGGAAAACTAAAAATCAACAAGACACAGGCACCCTAAAGTTTACGGCTGCGCTGTTGCCAAGAACCTCCGCTTCGGTACACCTTCAATATCCCAGGAAAGAGAAAAATGGATAAAGAAATGGTGGTACTTGGCACAATGGAATATCACTCAGCCATGAAATCAATGTCATAAGGCTAGTTAGCAGCATGATGAGTGGATTTAGGTACGATGATTCTAAGTGAAATAAGTCACACAGAAAAAGACACTTATCCTAAGATATCGCTTAGAGAGGGAATGTCAAAATCGCTACACTTGAACTGAATTAGAAAACAGAACAGAGGCACACCTTTAGAAGACACACTATGGCTGCTTAACGGGAAAGGTGAGGTGGGGTGATGCATAAAACAAGGGTTTGAAATTAGCTCAGAGACCGCTCCATAAGCCAAATATGTAATAGACAAGGCCTACTCCCTGCTCAGTGAACTGGACTCAACACACCCTAGTCACCACACAAGAATATATCTGACTAGTAAGAATCTGAAAACCTATGTATCGATATCTCTCTGCAAGTGAATCAAGAGGGTGTAAAGCGGCATCAACACAGCAGGGAAAAGCAGCCAAGCCCCATTCTAAACGTAAATTACTTTAAAAAACCCACAAAACAAAGACAGTGAAAGAGAGAGAAATTCTTACAAAATCCGTTCAGGGTCTATGATGCAACCTGGATTGACCATATCTAGACCCACAGCTGGATGAGACATAAGGCTGGACACTCTTGGGGCTGAGAGGATTGGTGAGGTTGGGTGAGCAAACGCAGATACTTTAAAGTAACACTGCGGGGAACACACCCCATGGGTCTCAAATCTCCAGGTACAAGGGCATCTTCCTACATCAAAACATGCATGGGAAACCCAGAAGATGGTATGCCATGAGATCGGGAAAGGTTTCTAAAACGCACCTCATTTCTCCCCTCCTTGTGCTCGGGTTCGCCATTCCAGCCGCTTGACTAACCATCTGCCTACTTGGAGAATCAGCACCTTTAACCTCCTGATTGTACAGGTTGCAATTTGTCCTGAGGATGAACGGGAAGACGCGGAACCAACGAGAGACGAGCCCTAGGTGTTGGGACAGGCATAGGTCACTCCATTTTCCCATCAGGAAGAAGAATGAACCACAGGCTCAGCCTGCCCCCCAGAACCAAAATAGGGCCTGAAGCAATCCTGCGCTTTTGCGGCCAGCTCCCAAAAATGCGAGGAGACAAATGGAGCTCAGGGGCACTGCAATTCACAAACGTGCAGAGTTATAAATGAGAACTCTCGTCCACAAATATATTGAGGGAAGGCAAGGAAGAGGATTTGAAAGCAAGGCAGATTTGCAGGAAACAGATTTCAGGAGGTAGATTCGACTCGCCTTTAAAGCACATGAAAAGCGACAAAACGTTGACAATGATGCCCTTGGCCAAAAAGGGCGTATGCGTTTTTTCCTGAATATATTCAGGAAAAAACGCATACGCCCTTTTTGGCCAACCAAGCAAGCCGGAAGGGCAAATCAGCGCTACAAAGAAGTCTCGCTTGCCCTCGGTCAAAAGGGCCATGCTGAACAAATTGTAAAAACCAGAAAAGCAGGACAGGCCATGGAGACATGGGAGCCTTGCTACGCTGATGGGCGGGATGTAAATTGCCAACAGGCACTCTGGAGAAGAGTACGGTGTGTCCTGAAACAAGTAATAAACACAGCGTAGAGAGCATAGGGCACTTCCACTCATGGGCATATAAATTGGGAAAACTAAAAATCAACAAGACACAGGCACCCTAAAGTTTACGGCTGCGCTGTTGCCAAGAACCTCCGCTTCGGTACACCTTCAATATCCCAGGAAAGAGAAAAATGGATAAAGAAATGGTGGTACTTGGCACAATGGAATATCACTCAGCCATGAAATCAATGTCATAAGGCTAGTTAGCAGCATGATGAGTGGATTTAGGTACGATGATTCTAAGTGAAATAAGTCACACAGAAAAAGACACTTATCCTAAGATATCGCTTAGAGAGGGAATGTCAAAATCGCTACACTTGAACTGAATTAGAAAACAGAACAGAGGCACACCTTTACAAGACACACTATGGCTGCTTAACGGGAAAGGTGAGGTGGGGTGATGCATAAAACAAGGGTTTGAAATTAGCTCAGAGACCGCTCCATAAGCCAAATATGTAATAGACAAGGCCTACTCCCTGCTCAGTGAACTGGACTCAACACACCCTAGTCACCACACAAGAATATATCTGACTAGTAAGAATCTGAAAACCTATGTATCGATATCTCTCTGCAAGTGAATCAAGAGGGTGTAAAGCGGCATCAACACAGCAGGGAAAAGCAGCCAAGCCCGATTCTAAACGTAAATTACTTTTAAAAACCCACAAAACAAAGACAGTGAAAGAGAGAGAAATTCTTACAAAATCCGTTCAGGGTCTATGATGCAACCTGGATTGACCATATCTAGACCCACAGCTGGATGAGACATAAGGCTGGACACTCTTGGGGCTGAGAGGATTGGTGAGGTTGGGTGAGCAAACGCAGATACTTTAAAGTAACACTGCGGGGAACACACCCCATGGGTCTCAAATCTCCAGGTACAAGGGCATCTTCCTACATCAAAACATGCATGGGAAACCCAGAAGATGGTATGCCATGAGATCGGGAAAGGTTTCTAAAACGCACCTCATTTCTCCCCTCCTTGTGCTCGGGTTCGCCATTCCAGCCGCTTGACTAACCATCTGCCTACTTGGAGAATCAGCACCTTTAATCTCCTGATTGTACAGGTTGCAATTTGTCCTGAGGATGAACGGGAAGACGCGGAACCAACGAGAGACGAGCCCTAGGTGTTGGGACAGGCATAGGTCACTCCATTTTCCCATCAGGAAGAAGAATGAACCACAGGTTCAGCCTGCCCCCCAGAACCAAAATAGGGCCTGAAGCAATCCTGCGATTTTGCGGCCAGCTCCCAAAAAAGCGAGGAGACAAATGGATCTCAGGGGCACTGCAATTCACAAACGTGCAGAGTTATAAATGAGAACTCTCGTCCACAAATATATTGAGGGAAGGCAAGGAAGAGGATTTGAAAGCAAGGCAGATTTGCAGGAAACAGATTTCAGGAGGTAGATTCGACTCGCCTTTAAAGCACATGAAAAGCAGCAAAATGTTGACAATGATGCCCTTGGCCAAAAAGGGCGTATGCGTTTTTTCCTGAATATATTCAGGAAAAAACGCATACGCCCTTTTTGGCCAACCAAGCAAGCCGGAAGGGCAAATCAGCGCTACAAAGAAGTCTCGCTTGCCCTCGGTCAAAAGGGCCATGCTGAACAAAGTGTAAAAACCAGAAAAGCAGGACAGGCCATGGAGACATGGGAGCCTTGCTACGCTGATGGGCGGGATGTAAATTGCCAACAGACACTCTGGAGAAGAGTACGGTGTGTCCTGAAACAAGTAATAAACACAGCGTAGAGAGCATAGGGCACTTCCACTCATGGGCATATAAATTGGGAAAACTAAAAATCAACAAGACACAGGCACCCTAAAGTTTACGGCTGCGCTGTTGCCAAGAACCTCTGCTTCGGTACACCTTCAATATCCCAGGAAAGAGAAAAATGGATAAAGAAATGGTGGTACTTGGCACAATGGAATATCACTCAGCCATGAAATCAATGTCATAAGGCTAGTTAGCAGCATGATGAGTGGATTTAGGTACGATGATTCTAAGTGAAATAAGTCACACAGAAAAAGACACTTATCCTAAGATATCGCTTAGAGAGGGAATGTCAAAATCGCTACACTTGAACTGAATTAGAAAACAGAACAGAGGCACACCTTTAGAAGACACACTATGGCTGCTTAACGGGAAAGGTGAGGTGGGGTGATGCATAAAACAAGGGTTTGAAATTAGCTCAGAGACCGCTCCATAAGCCAAATATGTAATAGACAAGGCCTACTCCCTGCTCAGTGAACTGGACTCAACACACCCTAGTCACCACACAAGAATATATCTGACTAGTAAGAATCTGAAAACCTATGTATCGATATCTCTCTGCAAGTGAATCAAGAGGGTGTAAAGCGGCATCAACACAGCAGGGAAAAGCAGCCAAGCCCCATTCTAAACGTAAATTACTTTAAAAAACCCACAAAACAAAGACAGTGAAAGAGAGAGAAATTCTTACAAAATCCGTTCAGGGTCTATGATGCAACCTGGATTGACCATATCTAGACCCACAGCTGGATGAGACATAAGGCTGGACACTCTTGGGGCTGAGAGGATTGGTGAGGTTGGGTGAGCAAACGCAGATACTTTAAAGTAACACTGCGGGGAACACACCCCATGGGTCTCAAATCTCCAGGTACAAGGGCATCTTCCTACATCAAAACATGCATGGGAAACCCAGAAGATGGTATGCCATGAGATCGGGAAAGGTTTCTAAAACGCACCTCATTTCTCCCCTCCTTGTGCTCGGATTCGCCATTCCAGCCGCTTGACTAACCATCTGCCTACTTGGAGAATCAGCACCTTTAACCTCCTGATTGTACAGGTTGCAATTTGTCCTGAGGATGAACGGGAAGACGCGGAACCAACGAGAGACGAGCCCTAGGTGTTGGGACAGGCATAGGTCACTCCATTTTCCCATCAGGAAGAAGAATGAACCACAGGTTCAGCCTGCCCCCCAGAACCAAAATAGGGCCTGAAGCAATCCTGCGCTTTTGCGGCCAGCTCCCAAAAAAGCGAGGAGACAAATGGATCTCAGGGGCACTGCAATTCACAAACGTGCAGAGTTATAAATGAGAACTCTCGTCCACAAATATATTGAGGGAAGGCAACGAAGAGGATTTGAAAGCAAGGCAGATTTGCAGGAAACAGATTTCAGGAGGTAGATTCGACTCGCCTTTAAAGCATATGAAAAGCGGCAAAATGTTGACAATGATGCCCTTGGCCAAAAAGGGCGTATGCGTTTTTTCCTGAATATATTCAGGAAAAAACGCATACGCCCTTTTTGGCCAACCAAGCAAGCCGGAAGGGCAAATCAGCGCTACAAAGAAGTCTCGCTTGCCCTCGGTCAAAAGGGCCATGCTGAACAAAGTGTAAAAACCAGAAAAGCAGGACAGGCCATGGAGACATGGGAGCCTTGCTATGCTGATGGGCGGGATATAAATTGCCAACAGGCACTCTGGAGAAGAGTACGGTGTGTCCTGAAACAAGTAATAAACACAGCGTTGAGAGCATAGGGCACTTCCACTCATGGGCGTATAAATTGGGAAAACTAAAAATCAACAAGACACAGGCACCCTACAGTTTACGGCTGCTCTGTTTCCAAGAACCTCCACTTCGGTACACCTTCAATATCCCAGGAAAGAGAAAAATGGATAAAGAAATGGTGGTACTTGGCACAATGGAATATCACTCAGCCATGAAATCAATGTCATAAGGCCAGTTAGCAGCATGATGAGTGGATTTAGGTACGATGATTCTAAGTGAAATAAGTCACACAGAAAAAGACACTTATCCTAAGATATCGCTTAGAGAGGGAATGTCAAAATCGCTACACTTGAACTGAATTACAAAACAGAACAGAGTCACACCTTTAGAAGACACACTATGGCTGCTTAATGGGAAAGGTGAGGTGGGGTGATGCATAAAACATGGGTTTGAAATTAGCTCAGAGACCGCTCCATAAGCCAAATATGTAATAGACAAGGCCTACTCCCTGCTCAGTGAACTGGACTCAACACACCCTAGTCACCACACAAGAATATATCTGACTAGTAAGAATCTGAAAACCTATGTATCGATATCTCTCTGCAAGTGAATCAACAGCGTGTAAAGCGGCATCAACACAGCAGGGAAAAGCAGCCAAGCCCGATTCTAAACATAAATTACTTTAAAAAACCCACAAAACAAAGACAGTGAAAGAGAGAGAAATTCTTACAAAATCCTTTCAGGGTCTATGATGCAACCTGGATTGACCATATCTAGACCCACAGCTGGATGAGACATAAGGCTGGACACTCTTGGGGCTGAGAGGATTGGTGAGGTTGGGTGAGCAAACGCAGATACTTTAAAGTAACACTGCGGGGAACACACCCCATGGGTCTCAAATCTCCAGGTACAAGGGCATCTTCCTACATCAAAACATGCATGGGAAACCCAGAAGATGGTATGCCATGAGATCGGGAAAGGTTTCTAAAACGCACCTCATTTCTCCCCTCCTTGTGCTCGGGTTCGCCATTCCAGCCGCTTGACTAACCATCTGCCTACTTGGAGAATCAGCACCTTTAACCTCCTGATCGTACAGGTTGCAATTTGTCCTGAGGATGAACGGGAAGACGCGGAACCAACGAGAGACGAGCCCTAGGTGTTGGGACAGGCATAGGTCACTCCATTTTCCCATCAGGAAGAAGAATGAACCACAGGCTCAGCCTGCCCCCCAGAACCAAAATAGGGCCTGAAGCAATCCTGCGTTTTTGCGGCCAGCTCCCAAAAAAGCGAGGAGACAAATGGAGCTCAGGGGCACTGCAATTCACAAACGTGCAGAGTTATAAATGAGAACTCTCGTCCACAAATATATTGAGGGAAGGCAACGAAGAGGATTTGAAAGCAAGGCAGATTTGCAGGAAACAGATTTCAGGAGGTAGATTCGACTCGCCTTTAAAGCACATGAAAAGCGGCAAAATGTTGACAATGATGCCCTTGGCCAAAAAGGGCGTATGCGTTTTTTCCTGAATATATTCAGGAAAAAACGCATACGCCCTTTTTGGCCAACCAAGCAAGCCGGAAGGGCAAATCAGCGCTACAAAGAAGTCTCGCTTGCCCTCGGTCAAAAGGGCCATGCTGAACAAATTGTAAAAACCAGAAAAGCAGGACAGGCCATGGAGACATGGGAGCCTTGCTACGCTGATGGGCGGGATGTAAATTGCCAACAGGCACTCTGGAGAAGAGTACGGTGTGTCCTGAAACAAGTAATAAACACAGCGTAGAGAGCATAGGGCACTTCCACTCATGGGCGTATAAATTGGGAAAACTAAAAATCAACAAGACACAGGCACCCTAAAGTTTACGGCTGCGCTGTTGCCAAGAACCTCCGCTTCGGTACACCTTCAATATCCCAGGAAAGAGAAAAATGGATAAAGAAATGGTGGTACTTGGCACAATGGAATATCACTGAGCCATGAAATCAATGTCATAAGGCTAGTTAGCAGCATGATGAGTGGATTTAGGTACGATGATTCTAAGTGAAATAAGTCACACAGAAAAAGACACTTATCCTAAGATATCGCTTAGAGAGGGAATGTCAAAATCGCTACACTTGAACTGAATTAGAAAACAGAACAGAGGCACACCTTTACAAGACACACTATGGCTGCTTAACGGGAAAGGTGAGGTGGGGTGATGCATAAAACAAGGGTTTGAAATTAGCTCAGAGACCGCTCCATAAGCCAAATATGTAATAGACAAGGCCTACTCCCTGCTCAGTGAACTGGACTCAACACACCCTAGTCACCACACAAGAATATATCTGACTAGTAAGAATCTGAAAACCTATGTATCGATATCTCTCTGCAAGTGAATCAAGAGGGTGTAAAGCGGCATCAACACAGCAGGGAAAAGCAGCCAAGCCCCATTCTAAACGTAAATTACTTTAAAAAACCCACAAAACAAAGACAGTGAAAGAGAGAGAAATTCTTACAAAATCCGTTCAGGGTCTATGATGCAACCTGGATTGACCATATCTAGACCCACAGCTGGATGAGACATAAGGCTGGACACTCTTGGGGCTGAGAGGATTGGTGAGGTTGGGTGAGCAAACGCAGATAATTTAAAGTAACACTGCGGGGAACACACCCCATGGGTCTCAAATCTCCAGGTACAAGGGCATCTTCCTACATCAAAACATGCATGGGAAACCCAGAAGATGGTATGCCATGAGATCGGGAAAGGTTTCTAAAACGCACCTCATTTCTCCCCTCCTTGTGCTCGGGTTCGCCATTCCAGCCGCTTGACTAACCATCTGCCTACTTGGAGAATCAGCACCTTTAACCTCCTGATTGTACAGGTTGCAATTTGTCCTGAGGATGAACGGGAAGACGCGGAACCAACGAGAGACGAGCCCTAGGTGTTGGGACAGGCATAGGTCACTCCATTTTCCCATCAGGAAGAAGAATGAACCACAGGCTCAGCCTGCCCCCCAGAACCAAAATAGGGCCTGAAGCAATCCTGCGCTTTTGCGGCCAGCTCCCAAAAAAGCGAGGAGACAAATGGATCTCAGGGGCACTGCAATTCACAAACGTGCAGAGTTATAAATGAGAACTCTCGTCCACAAATATATTGAGGGAAGGCAACGAAGAGGATTTGAAAGCAAGGCAGATTTGCAGGAAACAGATTTCAGGAGGTAGATTCGACTCGCCTTTAAAGCACATGAAAAGCGGCAAAATGTTGACAATGATGCCCTTGGCCAAAAAGGGCGTATGCGTTTTTTCCTGAATATATTCAGGAAAAAACGCATACGCCCTTTTTGGCCAACCAAGCAAGCCGGAAGGGCAAATCAGCGCTACAAAGAAGTCTCGCTTGCCCTCGGTCAAAAGGGCCATGCTGAACAAAGTGTAAAAACCAGAAAAGCAGGACAGGCCATGGAGACATGGGAGCCTTGCTATGCTGATGGGCGGGATATAAATTGCCAACAGGCACTCTGGAGAAGAGTACGGTGTGTCCTGAAACAAGTAATAAACACAGCGTTGAGAGCATAGGGCACTTCCACTCATGGGCGTATAAATTGGGAAAACTAAAAATCAACAAGACACAGGCACCCTACAGTTTACGGCTGCTCTGTTTCCAAGAACCTCCACTTCGGTACACCTTCAATATCCCAGGAAAGAGAAAAATGGATAAAGAAATGGTGGTACTTGGCACAATGGAATATCACTCAGCCATGAAATCAATGTCATAAGGCCAGTTAGCAGCATGATGAGTGGATTTAGGTACGATGATTCTAAGTGAAATAAGTCACACAGAAAAAGACACTTATCCTAAGATATCGCTTAGAGAGGGAATGTCAAAATCGCTACACTTGAACTGAATTACAAAACAGAACAGAGTCACACCTTTAGAAGACACACTATGGCTGCTTAATGGGAAAGGTGAGGTGGGGTGATGCATAAAACATGGGTTTGAAATTAGCTCAGAGACCGCTCCATAAGCCAAATATGTAATAGACAAGGCCTACTCCCTGCTCAGTGAACTGGACTCAACACACCCTAGTCACCACACAAGAATATATCTGACTAGTAAGAATCTGAAAACCTATGTATCGATATCTCTCTGCAAGTGAATCAAGAGCGTGTAACGCGGCATCAACACAGCAGGGAAAAGCAGCCAAGCCCGATTCTAAACATAAATTACTTTTAAAAACCCACAAAACAAAGACAGTGAAAGAGAGAGAAATTCTTACAAAATCCTTTCAGGGTCTATGATGCAACCTGGATTGACCATATCTAGACCCACAGCTGGATGAGACATAAGGCTGGACACTCTTGGGGCTGAGAGGATTGGTGAGGTTGGGTGAGCAAACGCAGATACTTTAAAGTAACACTGCGGGGAACACACCCCATGGGTCTCAAATCTCCAGGTACAAGGGCATCTTCCTACATCAAAACATGCATGGGAAACCCAGAAGATGGTATGCCATGAGATCGGGAAAGGTTTCTAAAACGCACCTCATTTCTCCCCTCCTTGTGCTCGGGTTCGCCATTCCAGCCGCTTGACTAACCATCTGCCTACTTGGAGAATCAGCACCTTTAACCTCCTGATTGTACAGGTTGCAATTTGTCCTGAGGATGAACGGGAAGACGCGGAACCAACGAGAGACGAGCCCTAGGTGTTGGGACAGGCATAGGTCACTCCATTTTCCCATCAGGAAGAAGAATGAACCACAGGCTCAGCCTGCCCCCCAGAACCAAAATAGGGCCTGAAGCAATCCTGCGCTTTTGCGGCCAGCTCCCAAAAATGCGAGGAGACAAATGGAGCTCAGGGGTACTGCAATTCACAAACGTGCAGAGTTATAAATGAGAACTCTCGTCCACAAATATATTGAGGGAAGGCAACGAAGAGGATTTGAAAGCAAGGCAGATTTGCAGGAAACAGATTTCAGGAGGTAGATTCGACTCGCCTTTAAAGCACATGAAAAGCAACAAAACGTTGACAATGATGCCCTTGGACAAAAAGGGCGTATGCGTTTTTTCCTGAATATATTCAGGAAAAAACGCATACGCCCTTTTTGGCCAACCAAGCAAGCCGGAAGGTCAAATCAGCGCTACAAAGAAGTCTCGCTTGCCCTCGGTAAAAAGGGCCATGCTGAACAAATTGTAAAAACCAGAAAAGCAGGACAGGCCATGGAGACATGGGAGCCTTGCTACGCTGATGGGCGGGATGTAAATTGCCAACAGGCACTCTGGAGAAGAGTACGGTGTGTCCTGAAACAAGTAATAAACACAGCGTAGAGAGCATAGGGCACTTCCACTCATGGGCGTATAAATTGGGAAAACTAAAAATCAACAAGACACAGGCACCCTAAAGTTTACGGCTGCGCTGTTGCCAAGAACCTCCGCTTTGGTACACCTTCAATATCCCAGGAAAGAGAAAAATGGATAAAGAAATGGTGGTACTTGGCACAATGGAATATCACTCAGCCATGAAATCAATGTCATAAGGCTAGTTAGCAGCATGATGAGTGGATTTAGGTACGATGATTCTAAGTGAAATAAGTCACACAGAAAAAGACACTTATCCTAAGATATCGCTTATAGAGGGAATGTCAAAATCGCTACACTTGAACTGAATTAGAAAACAGAACAGAGGCACACCTTTAGAAGACACACTATGGCTGCTTAACGGGAAAGGTGAGGTGGGGTGATGCATAAAACAAGGGTTTGAAATTAGCTCAGAGACCGCTCCATAAGCCAAATATGTAATAGACAAGGCCTACTCCCTGCTCAGTGAACTGGACTCAACACACCCTAGTCACCACACAAGAATATATCTGACTAGTAAGAATCTGAAAACCTATGTATCGATATCTCTCTGCAAGTGAATCAAGAGGGTGTAAAGTGGCATCAACACAGCAGGGAAAAGCAGCCAAGCCCCATTCTAAACGTAAATTACTTTAAAAAATCCACAAAACAAAGACAGTGAAAGAGAGAGAATTTCTTACAAAATCCGTTCAGTGTCTATGATGCAACCTGGATTGACCATATCTAGACCCACAGCTGGATGAGACATAAGGCTGGACACTCTTGGGGCTGAGAGGATTGGTGAGGTTGGGTGAGCAAACGCAGATACTTTAAAGTAACACTGCGGGGAACACACCCCATGGGTCTCAAATCTCCAGGTACAAGGGCATCATCCTACATCAAAACATGCATGGGAAACCCAGAAGGTGGTATGCCGTGAGATCGGAAAAGGTTTCTAAAACGCACCTCATTTCTCCTCTCCTTGTGCTCGGGTTCGCCATTCCAGCCGCTTGACTAACCATCTCCCTACTTGGAGAATCAGCACCTTTAACCTCCTGATCGTACAGTTTGCAATTTGTCCTGAGGATGAACGGGAAGACGCGGAACCAACGAGAGACGAGCCCTAGGTGTTGGGACAGGCATAGGTCACTCCATTTTCCCATCAGGAAGAAGAATGAACCACAGGCTCAGCCTGCCCCCCAGAACCAAAATAGGGCCTGAAGCAATCCTGCACTTTTGCGGCCAGCTCCCAAAAAAGCGAGGAGACAAATGGAGCTCAGGGTCACTGCAATTCACAAACGTGCAGAGTTATAAATGAGAACTCTCGTCCACAAATATATTGAAGGAAGGCAACGAAGAGGATTTGAAAGCAAGGCAGATTTGCAGAAACAGATTTCAGGAGGTAGATTCGACTCGCCTTTAAAGCACATGAAAAGCGGCAAAACGTTGACAATGATGCCCTTGGCCAAAAAGGGCGTATGCGTTTTTTCCTGAATATATTCAGGAAAAAACGCATACGCCCTTTTTGGCCAACCAAGCAAGCCGGAAAGGCAAATCAGCGCTACAAAGAAGTCTCGCTTGCCCTCGGTCAAAAGGGCCATGCTGAACAAAGTGTAAAAACCAGAAAAGCAGAACAGGCCATGGAGACATGGGAGCCTTGCTACGCTGATGGGCGGGATGTAAATTGCCAACAGGCACTCTGGAGATGAGTACGGTGTGTCCTGAAACAAGTAATAAACACAGCGTTGAGAGCATAGGGCACTTCCACTCATGGGCGTATAAATTGGGAAAACTAAAAATCAACAAGACACAGGCACCCCAAACTTTATGGCTGCTCTGTTTCCAAGAACCTCCGCTTCGGTACACCTTCAATATCCCAGGAAATAGAAAAATGGATAAAGAAATGGTGGTACTTGGCACAATGGAATATCACTCAGCCATGAAATCAATGTCATAAGGCTAGTTAGCAGCATGATGAGTGGATTTAGGTACGATGAATCTAAGTGAAATAAGTCACACAGAAAAAGACACTTATCCTAAGATATCGCTTATAGAGGGAATGTCAAAATCGCTACACTTGAACTGAATTACAAAACAGAACAGAGTCACACCTTTAGAAGACACACTATGGCTGCTTAACCGGAAAGGTGAGGTGGGGTGATGCATAAAACAAGGGTTTGAAATTAGTTCAGACACCGCTCCATAAGCCAAATATGTAATAGACAAGGCCTACTCCCTGCTCAGTGAACTGGACTCAACACACCCTAGTCACCGCACAAGAATATATCTGACTATTAAGAATCTGAAAACCTATGTATCGATATCTCTCTGCAAGTGAATCAAGAGGGTGTAAAGCGGCATAAACACAGCAGGGAAAAGCAGCCAAACCCCATTCTAAACATACATTACTTTAAAAAACCCACAAAGCAAAGACAGTGAAAGAGAGAGAAATTCTTACAAAATCCGTTCAGGGTCTCTGATGCAACCTGGATTGACCATATCTAGACCCACAGCTGGATGAGACATAAGGCTGGACACTCTTGGGGCTGAGAGGATTGGTGAGGTTGGGTGAGCAAATGCAGATAATTTAAAGTAACACTGCGGGGAACACACCCCATGGGTCTCAAATCTCCAGGTACAAGGGAATCTTCCTACATCAAAACATGCATGGGAAACCCAGAAGATGGTATGCCATGAGATCGGGAAAGGTTTCTAAAACGCACCTCATTTCTCCCCTCCTTGTGCTCGGGTTCGCCATTCCAGCCGCTTGACTAACCATCTGCCTACTTGGAGAATCAGCACCTTTAACCTCCTGATTGTACAGGTTGCAATTTGTCCTGAGGATGAACGGGAAGACGCGGAACCAACGAGAGACGAGCCCTAGGTGTTGGGACAGGCATAGGTCACTCCATTTTCCCATCAGGAAGAAGAATGAACCACAGGCTCAGCCTGCCCCCCAGAACCAAAATAGGGCCTGAAGCAATCCTGCGCTTTTGCGGCCAGCTCCCAAAAAAGCGAGGAGACAAATGGATCTCAGGGGCACTGCAATTCACAAACGTGCAGAGTTATAAATGAGAACTCTCGTCCACAAATATATTGAGGGAAGGCAACGAAGAGGATTTGAAAGCAAGGCAGATTTGCAGGAAACAGATTTCAGGAGGTAGATTCGACTCGCCTTTAAAGCACATGAAAAGCGGCAAAATGTTGACAATGATGCCCTTGGCCAAAAAGGGCGTATGCGTTTTTTCCTGAATATATTCAGGAAAAAACGCATACGCCCTTTTTGGCCAACCAAGCAAGCCGGAAGGGCAAATCAGCGCTACAAAGAAGTCTCGCTTGCCCTCGGTCAAAAGGGCCATGCCGAACAAAGTGTAAAAACCAGAAAAGCAGGACAGGCCATGGAGACATGGGAGCCTTGCTATGCTGATGGGCGGGATATAAATTGCCAACAGGCACTCTGGAGAAGAGTACGGTGTGTCCTGAAACAAGTAATAAACACAGCGTTGAGAGCATAGGGCACATCCACTCATGGGCGTATAAATTGGGAAAACTAAAAATCAACAAGACACAGGCACCCTACAGTTTACGGCTGCTCTGTTTCCAAGAACCTCCACTTCGGTACACCTTCAATATCCCAGGAAAGAGAAAAATGGATAAAGAAATGGTGGTACTTGGCACAATGGAATATCACTCAGCCATGAAATCAATGTCATAAGGCCAGTTAGCAGCATGATGAGTGGATTTAGGTACGATGATTCTAAGTGAAATAAGTCACACAGAAAAAGACACTTATCCTAAGATATCGCTTAGAGAGGGAATGTCAAAATCGCTACACTTGAACTGAATTACAAAACAGAACAGAGTCACACCTTTAGAAGACACACTATGGCTGCTTAATGGGAAAGGTGAGGTGGGGTGATGCATAAAACATGGGTTTGAAATTAGCTCAGAGACCGCTCCATAAGCCAAATATGTAATAGACAAGGCCTACTCCCTGCTCAGTGAACTGGACTCAACACACCCTAGTCACCACACAAGAATATATCTGACTAGTAAGAATCTGAAAACCTATGTATCGATATCTCTCTGCAAGTGAATCAAGAGCGTGTAACGCGGCATCAACACAGCAGGGAAAAGCAGCCAAGCCCGATTCTAAACATAAATTACTTTTAAAAACCCACAAAACAAAGACAGTGAAAGAGAGAGAAATTCTTACAAAATCCTTTCAGGGTCTATGATGCAACCTGGATTGACCATATCTAGACCCACAGCTGGATGAGACATAAGGCTGGACACTCTTGGGGCTGAGAGGATTGGTGAGGTTGGGTGAGCAAACGCAGATACTTTAAAGTAACACTGCGGGGAACACACCCCATGGGTCTCAAATCTCCAGGTACAAGGGCATCTTCCTACATCAAAACATGCATGGGAAACCCAGAAGATGGTATGCCATGAGATCGGGAAAGGTTTCTAAAACGCACCTCATTTCTCCCCTCCTTGTGCTCGGGTTCGCCATTCCAGCCGCTTGACTAACCATCTGCCTACTTGGAGAATCAGCACCTTTAACCTCCTGATTGTACAGGTTGCAATTTGTCCTGAGGATGAACGGGAAGACGCGGAACCAACGAGAGACGAGCCCTAGGTGTTGGGACAGGCATAGGTCACTCCATTTTCCCATCAGGAAGAAGAATGAACCACAGGCTCAGCCTGCCCCCCAGAACCAAAATAGGGCCTGAAGCAATCCTGCGCTTTTGCGGCCAGCTCCCAAAAATGCGAGGAGACAAATGGAGCTCAGGGGTACTGCAATTCACAAACGTGCAGAGTTATAAATGAGAACTCTCGTCCACAAATATATTGAGGGAAGGCAACGAAGAGGATTTGAAAGCAAGGCAGATTTGCAGGAAACAGATTTCAGGAGGTAGATTCGACTCGCCTTTAAAGCACATGAAAAGCGACAAAACGTTGACAATGATGCCCTTGGCCAAAAAGGGCGTATGCGTTTTTTCCTGAATATATTCAGGAAAAAACGCATACGCCCTTTTTGGCCAACCAAGCAAGCCGGAAGGTCAAATCAGCGCTACAAAGAAGTCTCGCTTGCCCTCGGTCAAAAGGGCCATGCTGAACAAATTGTAAAAACCAGAAAAGCAGGACAGGCCATGGAGACATGGGAGCCTTGCTACGCTGATGGGCGGGATGTAAATTGCCAACAGGCACTCTGGAGAAGAGTATGGTGTGTCCTGAAACAAGTAATAAACACAGCGTAGAGAGCATAGGGCACTTCCACTCATGGGCGTATAAATTGGGAAAACTAAAAATCAACAAGACACAGGCACCCTAAAGTTTACGGCTGCGCTGTTGCCAAGAACCTCCGCTTTGGTACACCTTCAATATCCCAGGAAAGAGAAAAATGGATAAAGAAATGGTGGTACTTGGCACAATGGAATATCACTCAGCCATGAAATCAATGTCATAAGGCTAGTTAGCAGCATGATGAGTGGATTTAGGTACGATGATTCTAAGTGAAATAAGTCACACAGAAAAAGACACTTATCCTAAGATATCGCTTATAGAGGGAATGTCAAAATCGCTACACTTGAACTGAATTAGAAAACAGAACAGAGGCACACCTTTAGAAGACACACTATGGCTGCTTAACGGGAAAGGTGAGGTGGGGTGATGCATAAAACAAGGGTTTGAAATTAGCTCAGAGACCGCTCCATAAGCCAAATATGTAATAGACAAGGCCTACTCCCTGCTCAGTGAACTGGACTCAACACACCCTAGTCACCACACAAGAATATATCTGACTAGTAAGAATCTGAAAACCTATGTATCGATATCTCTCTGCAAGTGAATCAAGAGGGTGTAAAGTGGCATCAACACAGCAGGGAAAAGCAGCCAAGCCCCATTCTAAACGTAAATTACTTTAAAAAATCCACAAAACAAAGACAGTGAAAGAGAGAGAATTTCTTACAAAATCCGTTCAGTGTCTATGATGCAACCTGGATTGACCATATCTAGACCCACAGCTGGATGAGACATAAGGCTGGACACTCTTGGGGCTGAGAGGATTGGTGAGGTTGGGTGAGCAAACGCAGATACTTTAAAGTAACACTGCGGGGAACACACCCCATGGGTCTCAAATCTCCAGGTACAAGGGCATCTTCCTACATCAAAACATGCATGGGAAACCCAGAAGGTGGTATGCCGTGAGATCGGAAAAGGTTTCTAAAACGCACCTCATTTCTCCTCTCCTTGTGCTCGGGTTCGCCATTCCAGCCGCTTGACTAACCATCTCCCTACTTGGAGAATCAGCACCTTTAACCTCCTGATCGTACAGTTTGCAATTTGTCCTGAGGATGAACGGGAAGACGCGGAACCAACGAGAGACGAGCCCTAGGTGTTGGGACAGGCATAGGTCACTCCATTTTCCCATCAGGAAGAAGAATGAACCACAGGCTCAGCCTGCCCCCCAGAACCAAAATAGGGCCTGAAGCAATCCTGCACTTTTGCGGCCAGCTCCCAAAAAAGCGAGGAGACAAATGGAGCTCAGGGTCACTGCAATTCACAAACGTGCAGAGTTATAAATGAGAACTCTCGTCCACAAATATATTGAAGGAAGGCAACGAAGAGGATTTGAAAGCAAGGCAGATTTGCAGAAACAGATTTCAGGAGGTAGATTCGACTCGCCTTTAAAGCACATGAAAAGCGGCAAAACGTTGACAATGATGCCCTTGGCCAAAAAGGGCGTATGCGTTTTTTCCTGAATATATTCAGGAAAAAACGCATACGCCCTTTTTGGCCAACCAAGCAAGCCGGAAAGGCAAATCAGCGCTACAAAGAAGTCTCGCTTGCCCTCGGTCAAAAGGGCCATGCTGAACAAAGTGTAAAAACCAGAAAAGCAGAACAGGCCATGGAGACATGGGAGCCTTGCTACGCTGATGGGCGGGATGTAAATTGCCAACAGGCACTCTGGAGATGAGTACGGTGTGTCCTGAAACAAGTAATAAACACAGCGTTGAGAGCATAGGGCACTTCCACTCATGGGCGTATAAATTGGGAAAACTAAAAATCAACAAGACACAGGCACCCCAAACTTTATGGCTGCTCTGTTTCCAAGAACCTCCGCTTCGGTACACCTTCAATATCCCAGGAAATAGAAAAATGGATAAAGAAATGGTGGTACTTGGCACAATGGAATATCACTCAGCCATGAAATCAATGTCATAAGGCTAGTTAGCAGCATGATGAGTGGATTTAGGTACGATGAATCTAAGTGAAATAAGTCACACAGAAAAAGACACTTATCCTAAGATATCGCTTATAGAGGGAATGTCAAAATCGCTACACTTGAACTGAATTACAAAACAGAACAGAGTCACACCTTTAGAAGACACACTATGGCTGCTTAACCGGAAAGGTGAGGTGGGGTGATGCATAAAACAAGGGTTTGAAATTAGTTCAGACACCGCTCCATAAGCCAAATATGTAATAGACAAGGCCTACTCCCTGCTCAGTGAACTGGACTCAACACACCCTAGTCACCGCACAAGAATATATCTGACTATTAAGAATCTGAAAACCTATGTATCGATATCTCTCTGCAAGTGAATCAAGAGGGTGTAAAGCGGCATAAACACAGCAGGGAAAAGCAGCCAAACCCCATTCTAAACATACATTACTTTAAAAAACCCACAAAGCAAAGACAGTGAAAGAGAGAGAAATTCTTACAAAATCCGTTCAGGGTCTCTGATGCAACCTGGATTGACCATATCTAGACCCACAGCTGGATGAGACATAAGGCTGGACACTCTTGGGGCTGAGAGGATTGGTGAGGTTGGGTGAGCAAATGCAGATACTTTAAAGTAATACCACTTGGTACCCACCCCATGGGTCTCAAATCTCCAGGTACAAGGGAATCTTCCTACATCAAAACATGCATGGGAAACCCAGAAGATGGTATGCCATGATATCGGGAATGGTTTCTAAAACGCACCTCATTTCTCCTCTCCTTGTGCTCGGGTTCGCCATTCCAGCCGCTTGACTAACCATCTCCCTACTTGGAGAATCAGCACCTTTAACCTCCTGTTTCGTCCAGGTTGCAATTTGTCCTGAGGATGAACGGGAAGACGGGGAACCAACGAGAGACTCGCCCTAGGTGTTGGGACAGGCACAGGTCACTCCATTTTCTCATCAGGAAGAAGAATGAACCACAGGCTCAGCCTGCCCCCCAGAACCAAAATAGGGCCTGAAGCAATCCTGCGCTTTTGCGGCCAGCTCCCAAAAAAGCGAGGAGCCAAATGGAGCTCAGGGGCACTGCAATTCACAAACGTGCAGAGTTATAAATGAGAACTCTCGTCCACAAATATATTGAGGGAAGACAACGAAGAGGATTTGAAAGCAAGGCAGATTTGCAGGAAACAGATTTCAGGAGGTAGATTCGACTCGCCTTTAAAGCACATGAAAAGCGGCAAAACGTTGACAATGATGCCCTTGGCCAAAAAGGGCGTATGCGTTTTTTCCTGAATATATTCAGGAAAAAACGCATACGCCCTTTTTGGCCAACCAAGCAAGCCGGAAGTGCAAATCAACGCTACAAAGAAGTCTCGCTTGCCCTCGGTCAAAAGGGCCATGCTGAACAAAGTGTAAAAACCAGAAAAGCAGGACAGGCCATGGAGACATGGGAGCCTTGCTACGCTGATGGGCGGGATGTAAATTGCCAACAGGCACTCTGGAGATGAGTACGGTGTGTCCTGAAACAAGTAATAAACACAGCGTTGAGAGCATAGGGCACTTCCACTCATGGGCGTATAAATTGGGAAAACTAAAAATCAACAAGACACAGGCACCCCAAACTTTACGGCTGCTCTGTTTACAAGAACCTCCGCTTCGGTACACCTTCAATATCCCAGGAAAGAGAAAAATGGATAAAGAAATGGTGGTACTTGGCACAATGGAATATCACTCAGCCATGAAATCAATGTCATAAGGCTAGTTAGCAGCATGATGAGTGGATTTAGGTACGATGAATCTAAGTGAAATAAGTCACACAGAAAAAGACACTTATCCTAAGATATCGCTTATAGAGGGAATGTCAAAATCGCTACACTTGAACTGAATTACAAAACAGAACAGAGTCACACCTTTAGAAGACACACTATGGCTGCTTAACGGGAAAGGTGAGGTGGGGTGATGCATAAAACAAGGGTTTGAAATTAGCTCAGACACCGCTCCATAAGCCAAATATGTAATAGACAAGGCCTACTCCTTGCTCAGTGAACTGGACTCAACACACCCTAGTCACCGCACAAGAATATATCTGACTAGTAAGAATCTGAAAACCTATGTATCGATATCTCTCTGCAAGTGAATCAAGAGGGTGTAAAGCGGCATAAACACAGCAGGGAAAAGCAGCCAAACCCCATTCTAAACATACATTACTTTAAAAAACCCACAAAGCAAAGACAGTGAAAGAGAGAGAAATTCTTACAAAATCCGTTCAGGGTCTCTGATGCAACCTGGATTGACCATATCTAGACCCACAGCTGGATGAGACATAAGGCTGGACACTCTTGGGGCTGAGAGGATTGGTGAGGTTGGGTGAGAAAATGCAGATACTTTAAAGTAATACCGCTTGGTACCCACCCCATGGGTCTCAAATCTCCAGGTACAAGGGAATCTTCCTACATCAAAACATGCATGGGAAACCCAGAAGATGGTATGCCATGATATCGGGAATGGTTTCTAAAACGCACCTCATTTCTCCTCTCCTTGTGCTCGGGTTCGCCATTCCAGCCGCTTGACTAACCATCTCCCTACTTGGAGAATCAGCACCTTTAACCTCCTGTTTCGTCCAGGTTGCAATTTGTCCTGAGGATGAACGGGAAGACGGGGAACCAACGAGAGACTAGCCCTAGGTGTTGGGACAGGCACAGGTCACTCCATTTTCTCATCAGGAAGAAGAATGAACCACAGGCTCAGCCTGCCCCCCAGAACCAAAATAGGGCCTGAAGCAATCCTGCGCTTTTGCGGCCAGCTCCCAAAAAAGCGAGGAGACAAATGGAGCTCAGGGGCACTGCAATTCACAAACGTGCAGAGTTATAAATGAGAACTCTCGTCCACAAATATATTGAGGGAAGGAAACGAAGAGGATTTGAAAGCAAGGCAGATTTGCAGGAAACAGATTTCAGGAGGTAGATTCGACTCGCCTTTAAAGCACATGAAAAGCGGCAAAACGTTGACAATGATGCCCTTGGCCAAAAAGGGCGTATGCGTTTTTTCCTGAATATATTCAGGAAAAAACGCATACGCCCTTTTTGGCCAACCAAGCAAGCCGGAAGTGCAAATCAACGCTACAAAGAAGTCTCGCTTGCCCTCGGTCAAAAGGGCCATGCTGAACAAAGTGTAAAAACCAGAAAAGCAGGACAGGCCATGGAGACATGGCAGCCTTACTACGCTGATGGGCGGGATGTAAATTGCCAACAGGCACTCTGGAGAAGAGTACGGTGTGTCCTGAAACAAGTAATAAACACAGCGTAGAGAGCATAGGGCACTTCCACTCATGGGTGTATAAATGGGGAAAACTAAAAATCAACAAGACACAGGCACCCTAAAGTTTACGGCTGCTCTGTTTACAAGAACCTCCGCTTCGGTACACCTTCAATATCCCAGGAAAGAGAAAAATGGATAAAGAAATGGTGGTACTTGGCACAATGGAATATCACTCAGCCATGAAATCAATGTCATAAGGCTATTTAGCAGCATGATGAGTGGATTTAGGTACGATGATTCTAAGTGAAATAAGTCACACAGAAAAAGACACTTATCCTAAGATATCGCTTATAGAGGGAATGTCAAAATCGCTACACTTGAACTGAATTACAAAACAGAACAGAGTCACACCTTTAGAAGACACACTATGGCTGCTTAACGGGAAAGGTGAGGTGGGGTGATGCATAAAACAAGGGTTTCAAATTAGCTCAGAGACCGCTCCATAAGCCAAATATGTAATAGACAAGGCCTACTCCCTGCTCAGTGAACTGGACTCAACACACCCTAGTCACCACACAAGAATATATCTGACTAGTAAGAATCTGAAAACCTATGTATCGATATCTCTCTGCAAGTGAATCAAGAGGGTGTAAAGCGGCATCAACACAGCAGGGAAAAGCAGCCAAGCCCTATTCTAAACATACATTACTTTAAAAAACCCACAAAACAAAGACAGTGAAAGAGAGAGAAATTCTTACAAAATCCGTTCAGGGTCTCTGATGCAACCTGGATTGACCATATCTAGACCCACAGCTGGATGAGACATAAGGCTGGACACTCTTGGGGCTGAGAGGATTGGTGAGGTTGGGTGAGCAAACGCAGATACTTTAAAGTAACACTGCGGGGAACACACCCCATGGGTATCAAATCTCCAGGTACAAGGGCATCTTCCTACATCAAAACATGCATGGGAAACCCAGAAGATGGTATGCCATGAGATCGGGAAAGGTTTCTAAAATGCACCTCATTTCTCCTCTCCTTGTGCTCGGGTTCACCATTCCAGCTGCTTGACTAACCATCTCCCTACTTGGAGAATCAGCACCTTTAACCTCCTGATTGTACAGGTTGCAATTTGTCCTGAGGATGAACGTGAAGACGGGGAACCAACGAGAGACGAGCCCTAGGTGTTGGGACAGGCATAGGTCACTCCATTTTCCCATCAGGAAGAAGAATGAACCACAGGCTCAGCCTGCCCCCCAGAACCAAAATAGGGCCTGAAGCAATCCTGCGCTTTTGCGGCCAGCTCCCAAAAAAGCGAGGAGACAAATGGAGCTCAGGGGCACTGCAATTCACAAACGTGCAGAGTTATAAATGAGAACTCTCGTCCACAAATATATTGAGGGAAGGCAACGAAGAGGATTTGAAAGCAAGGCAGATTTGCAGGAAACAGATTTCAGGAGGTAGATTCGACTAGCCTTTAAAGCACATGAAAAGCGGCAAAACGTTGACAATGATGCCCTTGTCCAAAAAGGGCGTATGCGTGTTTTCCTGAATATATTCAGGAAAAAACGCATACGCCCTTTTTGGCCAACCAAGCAAGCCGGAAGGGCAAATCAGCGCTACAAAGAAGTCTCGCTTGCCCTCGGTCAAAAGGGCCATGCTGAACAAAGTGTAAAAACCAGAAAAGCAGGACAGGCCATGGAGACATGGGAGCCTTGCTACGCTGACGGGCGGGATGTAAATTGCCAACAGGCACTCTGGAGATGAGTACGGTGTGTCCTGAAACAAGTAATAAACACAGCGTTGAGAGCATAGGGCACTTCCACTCATGGGCGTATAAATTGGGAAAATTAAAAATCAACAAGACACAGGCACCCCAAACTTTACGGCTGCTCTGTTTTCAAGAACCTCCGCTTTGGTACACCTTCAATATCCCAGGAAAGAGAAAAATGGATAAAGAAATGGTGGTACTTGGCACAATGGAATATCACTCAGCCATGAAATCAATGTCATAAGGCTAGTTAGCAGCATGATGAGTGGATTTATGTACGATGAATCTAAGTGAAATAAGTCACACAGAAAAAGGCACTTATCCTAAGATATCGCTTATAGAGGGAATGTCAAAATCGCTACACTTGAACTGAATTACAAAACAGAACAGAGGCACACCTTTAGAAGACACACTATGGCTGCTTAACCGGAAAGGTGAGGTGGGGTGATGCATAAAACAAGGGTTTGAAATTAGCTCAGACACCGCTCCATAAGCCAAAAATGTAATAGACAAGGCCTACTCCCTGCTCAGTGAACTGGACTCAACACCCCCTAGTCACCGCACAAGAATATATCTGACTAGTAAGAATCTGAAAACCTATGTACCGATATCTCTCTGCAAGTGAATCAAGAGGGTGTAAAGCGGCATAAACACAACAGGGAAAAGCAGCCAAACCCCATTCTAAACATACATTACTTTAAAAAACCCACAAAGCAAAGACAGTGAAAGAGAGAGAAATTCTTACAAAATCCGTTCAGGGTCTCTGATGCAACCTGGATTGACCATATCTAGACCCACAGCTGGATGAGACATAAGGCTGGACACTCTTGGGGCTGAGAGGATTGGTGAGGTTGTGAGCAAATGCAGATACTTTAAAGTAATACCGCGGGGTACCCACCCCATGGGTCTCAAATCTCCAGGTACAAGGGAATCTTCCTACATCAAAACATGCATGGGAAACCCAGAAGATGGTATGCCATGATATCGGGAATGGTTTCTAAAACGCACCTCATTTCTCCTCTCCTTGTGCTCGGGTTCGCCATTCCAGCCGCTTGACTAACCATCTCCCTACTTGGAGAATCAGCACCTTTAACCTACTGTTTCGTCCAGGTTGCAATTTGTCCTGAGGATGAACGGGAAGACGGGGAACCAACGAGAGACTAGGCCTAGGTGTTGGGACAGGCACAGGTCACTCCATTTTCCCATCAGGAAGAAGAATGAACCACAGGCTCAGCCTGCCCCCCAGAACCAAAATAGGGCCTGAAGCAATCCTGCGCTTTTGCGGCCAGCTCCCAAAAAAGCGAGGAGACAAATGGAGCTCAGGGTCACTGCAATTCACAAACGTGCAGAGTTATAAATGAGAACTCTCGTCCACAAATATATTGAGGGAAGGCAACGAAGAGGATTTGAAAGCAAGGCAGATTTGCAGGAAACAGATTTCAGGAGGTAGGTTCGACTCGCCTTTAAAGCACATGAAAAGCGGCAAAACGTTGACAATGATGCCCTTGGCCAAAAAGGGCGTATGCGTTTTTTCCTGAATATATTCAGGAAAAAACGCATACGCCCTTTTTGGCCAACCAAGCAAGCCGGAAGTGCAAATCAACGCTACAAAGAAGTCTCGCTTGCCCTCGGTCAAAAGGGCCATGCTGAACAAAGTGTAAAAACCAGAAAAGCAGGACAGGCCATGGAGACATGGCAGCCTTGCTACGCTGATGGGCGGGATGTAAATTGCCAACAGGCACTCTGGAGATGAGTACGGTGTGTCCTGAAACAAGTAATAAACACAGCGTAGAGAGCATAGGGCACTTCCACTCATGGGCGTATAAATTGGGAAAACTAAAAATCAACAAGACACAGGCACCCTAAAGTTTACGGCTGCTCTGTTTCCAAGAACCTCCGCTTCGGTACACCTTCAATATCCCAGGAAAGAGAAAAATGGATAAAGAAATGGTGGTACTTGGCACAATGGAATATCACTCAGCCATGAAATCAATATCATAAGGATAGTTAGCAGCATGATGAGTGGATTTAGGTACGATGATTCTAAGTGAAATAAGTCACACAGAAAAAGGCACTTATCCTAAGATATCGCTTATAGAGGGAATGTCAAAATCGCTACACTTGAACTGAATTACAAAACAGAACAGAGGCACACCTTTAGAAGACACACTATGGCTGCTTAACGGGAAAGGTGAGGTGGGGTGATGCATAAAACAAGGGTTTGAAATTAGCTCAGAGACCGCTCCATAAGCCAAATATGTAATAGACAAGGCCTACTCCCTGCTCAGTGAACTGGACTCAACACACCCTAGTCACCACACAAGAATATATCTGACTAGTAAGAATCTGAAAACCTATGTATCGATATCTCTCTGCAAGTGAATCAAGAGGGTGTAAAGCGGCATCAACACAGCAGGGAAAAGCAGCCAAGCCCGATTCTAAACATACATTACTTTAAAAAACCCACAAAACAAAGACAGTGAAAGAGAGAGAAATTCTTACAAAATCCGTTCAGGGTCTCTGATGCAACCTGGATTGACCATATCTAGACCCACAGCTGGATGAGACATAAGGCTGGACACTCTTGGGGCTGAGAGGATTGGTGAGGTTGGGTGAGCAAACGCAGATACTTTAAAGTAACACTGCGGGGAACACACCCCATGGGTATCAAATCTCCAGGTACAAGGGCATCTTCCTACATCAAAACATGCATGGGAAACCCAGAAGATGGTATGCCATGAGATCGGGAAAGGTTTCTAAAATGCACCTCATTTCTCCTCTCCTTGTGCTCGGGTTCACCATTCCAGCTGCTTGACTAACCATCTCCCTACTTGGAGAATCAGCACCTTTAACCTCCTGATTGTACAGGTTGCAATTTGTCCTGAGGATGAACGTGAAGACGGGGAACCAACGAGAGACGAGCCCTAGGTGTTGGGACAGGCATAGGTCACTCCATTTTCCCATCAGGAAGAAGAATGAACCACAGGCTCAGCCTGCCCCCCAGAACCAAAATAGGGCCTGAAGCAATCCTGCGCTTTTGCGGCCAGCTCCCAAAAAAGCGAGGAGACAAATGGAGCTCAGGGGCACTGCAATTCACAAACGTGCAGAGTTATAAATGAGAACTCTCGTCCACAAATATATTGAGGGAAGGCAACGAAGAGGATTTGAAAGCAAGGCAGATTTGCAGGAAACAGATTTCAGGAGGTAGATTCGACTAGCCTTTAAAGCACATGAAAAGCGGCAAAACGTTGACAATGATGCCCTTGGCCAAAAAGGGCGTATGCGTGTTTTCCTGAATATATTCAGGAAAAAACGCATACGCCCTTTTTGGCCAACCAAGCAAGCCGGAAGGGCAAATCAGCGCTACAAAGAAGTCTCGCTTGCCCTCGGTCAAAAGGGCCATGCTGAACAAAGTGTAAAAACCAGAAAAGCAGGACAGGCCATGGAGACATGGGAGCCTTGCTACGCTGACGGGCGGGATGTAAATTGCCAACAGGCACTCTGGAGATGAGTACGGTGTGTCCTGAAACAAGTAATAAACACAGCGTTGAGAGCATAGGGCACTTCCACTCATGGGCGTATAAATTGGGAAAATTAAAAATCAACAAGACACAGGCACCCCAAACTTTACGGCTGCTCTGTTTACAAGAACCTCCGCTTTGGTACACCTTCAATATCCCAGGAAAGAGAAAAATGGATAAAGAAATGGTGGTACTTGGCACAATGGAATATCACTCAGCCATGAAATCAATGTCATAAGGCTAGTTAGCAGCATGATGAGTGGATTTAGGTACGATGAATCTAAGTGAAATAAGTCACACAGAAAAAGGCACTTATCCTAAGATATCGCTTATAGAGGGAATGTCAAAATCGCTACACTTGAACTGAATTACAAAACAGAACAGAGGCACACCTTTAGAAGACACACTATGGCTGCTTAACCGGAAAGGTGAGGTGGGGTGATGCATAAAACAAGGGTTTGAAATTAGCTCAGACACCGCTCCATAAGCCAAAAATGTAATAGACAAGGCCTACTCCCTGCTCAGTGAACTGGACTCAACACCCCCTAGTCACCGCACAAGAATATATCTGACTAGTAAGAATCTGAAAACCTATGTACCGATATCTCTCTGCAAGTGAATCAAGAGGGTGTAAAGCGGCATAAAAACAGCAGGGAAAAGCAGCCAAACCCCATTCTAAACATACATTACTTTAAAAAACCCACAAAGCAAAGACAGTGAAAGAGAGAGAAATTCTTACAAAATCCGTTCAGGGTCTCTGATGCAACCTGGATTGACCATATCTAGACCCACAGCTGGATGAGACATAAGGCTGGACACTCTTGGGGCTGAGAGGATTGGTGAGGTTGGGTGAGCAAACGCAGATACTTTAAAGTAACACTGCGGGGAACACACCCCATGGGTCTCAAATCTCCAGGTACAAGGGCATCTTCCTACATCAAAACATGCATGGGAAATCCAGAAGATGGTATGCCATGAGATCGGGAAAGGTTTCTAAAATGCACCTCATTTCTCCTCTCCTTGTGCTCGGGTTCACCATTCCAGCTGCTTGACTAACCATCTCCCTACTTGAAGAATCAGCACCTTTAACCTCCTGATTGTACAGGTTGCAATTTTCCTGAGGATGAACGGGAAGACGGGGAACCAACGAGAGACGAGCCCTAGGTGTTGGGACAGGCATAGGCCACTCCATTTTCCCATCAGGAAGAAGAATGAACCACAGGCTCAGCCTGCCCCCCAGAACCAAAATAGGGCCTGAAGCAATCCTGCGCTTTTGCGGCCAGCTCCCAAAAAAGCGAGGAGACAAATGGAGCTCAGGGGCACTGCAATTCACAAACGTGCAGAGTTATAAATGAGAACTCTCGTCCACAAATATATTGAGGGAAGGCAACGAAGAGGATTTGAAAGCAAGGCAGATTTGCAGGAAACAGATTTCAGGAGGTAGATTCGACTCGCCTTTAAAGCACATGAAAAGCGGCAAAACGTTGACAATGATGCCCTTGGCCAAAAAGGGCGTATGCGTTTTTTCCTGAATATATTCAGGAAAAAACGCATACGCCCTTTTTGGCCAACCAAGCAAGCCGGAAGGGCAAATCAGCGCTACAAAGAAGTCTCGCTTGCCCTCGGTCAAAAGGGCCATGCTGAACAAAGTGTAAAAACCAGAAAAGCAGGACAGGCCATGGAGACATGGGAGCCTTGCTACGCTAATGGGCGGGATGTAAATTGCCAACAGGCACTCTGTAGATGAGTACGGTGTGTCCTGAAACAAGTAATAAACACAGCGTTGAGAGCAGAGGGCACTTCCACTCATGGGCGTATAAATTGGGAAAACTAAAAATCAACAAGACACAGGCACCCCAAACTTTACGGCTGCTCTGTTTCCAAGAACCTCCGCTTCGGTACACCTTCAATATCCCAGGAAAGAGAAAAATGGATAAAGAAATGGTGGTACTTGGCACAATGGAATATCACTCAGCCATGAAATCAATATCATAAGGATAGTTAGCAGCATGATGAGTGGATTTAGGTACGATGATTCTAAGTGAAATAAGTCACACAGAAAAAGGCACTTATCCTAAGATATCGCTTATAGAGGGAATGTCAAAATCGCTACACTTGAACTGAATTACAAAACAGAACAGAGGCACACCTTTAGAAGACACACTATGGCTGCTTAACGGGAAAGGTGAGGTGGGGTGATGCATAAAACAAGGGTTTGAAATTAGCTCAGAGACCGCTCCATAATCCAAATATGTAATAGACAAGGCCTACTCCCTGCTCAGTGAACTGGACTCAACACACCCTAGTCACCACACAAGAATATATCTGACTAGTAAGAATATGAAAACCTATGTATCGATATCTCTCTGCAAGTGAATCAAGAGGGTGTAAAGCGGCATAAACACAGCAGGGAAAAGCAGCCAAACCCCATTCTAAACATACATTACTTTAAAAAACCCACAAAGCAAAGACAGTGAAAGAGAGAGAAATTCTTACAAAATCCGTTCAGGGTCTCTGATGCAACCTGGATTGACCATATCTAGACCCACAGCTGGATGAGACATAAGGCTGGACACTCTTGGGGCTGAGAGGATTGGTGAGGTTGGGTGAGCAAACGCAGATACTTTAAAGTAACACTGCGGGGAACACACCCCATGGGTCTCAAATCTCCAGGTACAAGGGCATCTTCCTACATCAAAACATGCATGGGAAACCCAGAAGATGGTATGCCGTGAGATCAGGAAAGGTTTCTAAAATGCACCTCATTTCTCCTCTCCTTGTGCTCGGGTTCACCATTCCAGCTGCTTGACTAACCATCTCCCTACTTGAAAAATCAGCACCTTTAACCTCCTGATTGTACAGGTTGTAATTTGTCCTGAGGATGAACGGGAAGACGGGGAACCAACGAGAGACGAGCCCTAGGTGTTGGGACAGGCATAGGTCACTCCATTTTCCCATCAGGAAGAAGAATGAACCACAGGCTCAGCCTGCCCCCCAGAACCAAAATAGGGCCTGAAGCAATCCTGCGCTTTTGCGGCCAGCTCCCAAAAAAGCGAGGAGACAAATGGAGCTCAGGGGCACTGCAATTCACAAACGTGCAGAGTTATAAATGAGAACTCTCGTCCACAAATATATTGAGGGAAGGCAACGAAGAGGATTTGAAAGCAAGGCAGATTTGCAGGAAACAGATTTCAGGAGGTAGATTCGACTCGCCTTTAAAGCACATGAAAAGCGGCAAAACGTTGACAATGATGCCCTTGGCCAAAAAGGGCGTATGCGTTTTTTCCTGAATATATTCAGGAAAAAACGCATACGCCCTTTTTGGCCAACCAAGCAAGCCGGAAGGGCAAATCAGCGCTACAAAGAAGTCTCGCTTGCCCTCGGTCAAAAGGGCCATGCTGAACAAACAGTAAAAACCAGAAAAGCAGGACAGGCCATGGAGACATGGGAGCCTTGCTACGCTGATGGGCAGGTTGTAAATTGCCAACAGCCACTCTGTAGATGAGTACGGTGTGTCCTGAAACAAGTAATAAACACAGCTTAGAGAGCATAGGGCACTTCCACTCATGGGCGTATAAATTGGGAAAACTAAAAATCAACAAGACACAGGCACCCCAAACTTTACGGCTGCTCTGTTTACAAGAACCTCCGCTTCGGTACACCTTCAATATCCCAGGAAATAGAAAAATGGATAAAGAAATGGTGGTACTTGGCACAATGGAATATCACTCAGCCATGAAATCAATGTCATAAGGCTAGTTAGCAGCATGATGTGTGGATTTAGGTACGATGATTCTAAGTGAAATAAGTCACACAGAAAAAGGCACTTATCCTAAGATATCGCTTATAGAGGGAATGTCAAAATCGCTACACTTGAACTGAATTACAAAACAGAACAGAGGCACACCTTTAGAAGACACACTATGGCTGCTTAACCGGAAAGGTGAGGTGGGGTGATGCATAAAACAAGGGTTTGAAATTAGCTCAGACACCGCTCCATAAGCCAAATATGTAATAGACAAGGCCTACTCCCTGCTCAGTGAACTGGACTCAACACCCCCTAGTCACCGCACAAGAATATATCTGACTAGTATGAATCTGAAAACCTATGTATTGATATCTCTCTGCAAGTGAATCAAGAGGGTGTAAAGCGGCATCAACACAGCAGGGAAAAGCAGCCAAACCCCATTCTAAACATACATTACTTTAAAAAACCCACAAAGCAAAGACAGTGAAAGAGAGAGAAATTCTTACAAAATCCGTTCAGGGTCTCTGATGCAACCTGGATTGACCATATCTAGACCCACAGCTGGATGAGACATAAGGCTGGACACTCTTGGGGCTGAGAGGATTGGTGAGGTTGTGAGCAAATGCAGATACTTTAAAGTAATACCGCGGGGTACCCACCCCATGGGTCTCAAATCTCCAGGTACAAGGGAATCTTCCTACATCAAAACATGCATGGGAAACCCAGAAGATGGTATGCCATGATATCGGGAATGGTTTCTAAAACGCACCTCATTTCTCCTCTCCTTGTGCTCGGGTTCGCCATTCCAGCCGCTTGACTAACCATCTCCCTACTTGGAGAATCAGCACCTTTAACCTACTGTTTCGTCCAGGTTGCAATTTGTCCTGAGGATGAACGGGAAGACGGGGAACCAACGAGAGACTAGGCCTAGGTGTTGGGACAGGCACAGGTCACTCCATTTTCCCATCAGGAAGAAGAATGAACCACAGGCTCAGCCTGCCCCCCAGAACCAAAATAGGGCCTGAAGCAATCCTGCGCTTTTGCGGCCAGCTCCCAAAAAAGCGAGGAGACAAATGGAGCTCAGGGTCACTGCAATTCACAAACGTGCAGAGTTATAAATGAGAACTCTCGTCCACAAATATATTGAGGGAAGGCAACGAAGAGGATTTGAAAGCAAGGCAGATTTGCAGGAAACAGATTTCAGGAGGTAGATTCGACTCGCCTTTAAAGCACATGAAAAGCGGCAAAACGTTGACAATGATGCCCTTGGCCAAAAAGGGCGTATGCGTTTTTTCCTGAATATATTCAGGAAAAAACGCATACGCCCTTTTTGGCCAACCAAGCAAGCCGGAAGTGCAAATCAACGCTACAAAGAAGTCTCGCTTGCCCTCGGTCAAAAGGGCCATGCTGAACAAAGTGTAAAAACCAGAAAAGCAGGACAGGCCATGGAGACATGGCAGCCTTGCTACGCTGATGGGCGGGATGTAAATTGCCAACAGGCACTCTGGAGATGAGTACGGTGTGTCCTGAAACAAGTAATAAACACAGCGTAGAGAGCATAGGGCACTTCCACTCATGGGCGTATAAATTGGGAAAACTAAAAATCAACAAGACACAGGCACCCTAAAGTTTACGGCTGCTCTGTTTCCAAGAACCTCCGCTTCGGTACACCTTCAATATCCCAGGAAAGAGAAAAATGGATAAAGAAATGTTGGTACTTGGCACAATGGAATATCACTCAGCCATGAAATCAATATCATAAGGATAGTTAGCAGCATGATGAGTGGATTTAGGTACGATGATTCTAAGTGAAATAAGTCACACAGAAAAAGGCACTTATCCTAAGATATCGCTTATAGAGGGAATGTCAAAATCGCTACACTTGAACTGAATTACAAAAAAGAACAGAGGCACACCTTTAGAAGACACACTATGGCTGCTTAACGGGAAAGGTGAGGTGGGGTGATGCATAAAACAAGGGTTTGAAATTAGCTCAGAGACCGCTCCATAAGCCAAATATGTAATAGACAAGGCCTACTCCCTGCTCAGTGAACTGGACTCAACACACCCTAGTCACCACACAAGAATATATCTGACTAGTAAGAATATGAAAACCTATGTATCGATATCTCTCTGCAAGTGAATCAAGAGGGTGTAAAGCGGCATAAACACAGCAGGGAAAAGCAGCCAAACCCCATTCTAAACATACATTACTTTAAAAAACCCACAAAGCAAAGACAGTGAAAGAGAGAGAAATTCTTACAAAATCCGTTCAGGGTCTATGATGCAACCTGGATTGACCATATCTAGACCCACAGCTGGATGAGACATAAGGCTGGACACTCTTGGGGCTGAGAGGATTGGTGAGGTTGGGTGAGCAAACGCAGATACTTTAAAGTAACACTGCGGGGAACACACCCCATGGGTCTCAAATCTCCAGGTACAAGGGAATCTTCCTACATCAAAACATGCATGGGAAACCCAGAAGATGGTATGCCATGAGATCAGGAAAAGTTTCTAAAATGCACCTCATTTCTCCTCTCCTTGTGCTCGGGTTCACCATTCCAGCTGCTTGACTAACCATCTCCCTACTTGAAAAATCAGCACCTTTAACCTCCTGATTGTACAGGTTGTAATTTGTCCTGAGGATGAACGGGAAGACGGGGAACCAACGAGAGACGAGCCCTAGGTGTTGGGACAGGCATAGGTCACTCCATTTTCCCATCAGGAAGAAGAATGAACCACAGGCTCAGCCTGCCCCCCAGAACCAAAATAGGGCCTGAAGCAATCCTGCGCTTTTGCGGCCAGCTCCCAAAAAAGCGAGGAGACAAATGGAGCTCAGGGGCACTGCAATTCACAAACGTGCAGAGTTATAAATGAGAACTCTCGTCCACAAATATATTGAGGGAAGGCAACGCAGAGGATTTGAAAGCAAGGCAGATTTGCAGGAAACAGATTTCAGGAGGTAGATTCGACTCGCCTTTAAAGCACATGAAAAGCGGCAAAACGTTGACAATGATGCCCTTGGCCAAAAAGGGCGTATGCGTTTTTTCCTGAATATATTCAGGAAAAAACGCATACGCCCTTTTTGGCCAACCAAGCAAGCCGGAAGGGCAAATCAGCGCTACAAAGAAGTCTCGCTTGCCCTCGGTCAAAAGGGCCATGCTGAACAAAGTGTAAAAACCAGAAAAGCAGGACAGGCCATGGAGACATGGGAGCCTTGCTACGCTGATGGGCGGGATGTAAATTGCCAACAGGCACTCTGGAGAAGAGTACGGTGTGTCCTGAAACAAGTAATAAACACAGCGTAGAGAGCATAGGGCACTTCCACTCATGGGCGTATAAATTGGGAAAACTAAAAATCAACAAGACACAGGCACCCCAAACTTTACGGCTGCTCTGTTTTCCAGAACCTCCACTTCGGTACACCTTCAATATCCTAGGAAAGAGAAAAATGGATAAAGAAATGGTGGTACTTGGCACAATGGAATATCACTCAGCCATGAAATCAATGTCATAAGGCTAGTTAGCAGCATGATGAGTGGATTTAGGTACGATGATTCTAAGTGAAATAAGTCACACAGAAAAAGACACTTATCCTAAGATATCGCTTAGAGAGGGAATGTCAAAATCGCTACACTTGAACTGAATTACAAAACAGAACAGAGTCACACCTTTAGAAGACACACTATGGCTGCTTAACGGGAAAGGTGAGGTGGGGTGATGCATAAAACAAGGGTTTGAAATTAGCTCAGAGACCGCTCCATAAGCCAAATATGTAATAGACAAGGCCTACTCCCTGCTCAGTGAACTGGACTCAACACACCCTAGTCACCACACAAGAATATATCTGACTAGTAAGAATCTGAAAACCTATATATCGATATCTCTCTGCAAGTGAATCAAGAGGGTGTAAAGCGGCATCAACACAGCAGGGAAAAGCAGCCAAGCCCGATTCTAAACATAAATTTCTTTAAAAAACCCACAAAACAAAGACAGTGAAAGAGAGAGAAATTCTTACAAAATCCGTTCAGGGTCTATGATGCAACCTGGATTGACCATATCTAGACCCACAGCTGGATGAGACATAAGGCTGGACACTCTTGGGGCTGAGAGGATTGGTGAGGTTGGGTGAGCAAACGCAGATACTTTAAAGTAACACTGCGGGGAACACACCCCATGGGTCTCAAATCTCCAGGTACAAGGGCATCTTCCTACATCAAAACATGCATGGGAAACCCAGAAGATGGTATGCCGTGAGATCGGGAAAGGTTTCTAAAACGCACCTCATTTCTCCTCTCCTTCTGCTCGGGTTCACCATTCCAGCCGCTTGACTAACCATCTCCCTACTTGGAGAATCAGCACCTTTAACCTCCTGTTTCGTCCAGGTTGCAATTTGTCCTGAGGATGAACGGGAAGACGGGGAACCAACGAAAGACTAGCCCTAGGTGTTGGGATAGGCACAGGTCACTCCATTTTCCCATCAGGAAGAAGAATGAACCACAGGCTCAGCCTGCCCCCCAGAACCAAAATAGGGCCTGAAGCAATCCTGCGCTTTTGCGGCCAGCTCCCAAAAAAGCGAGGAGACAAATGGAGCTCAGGGGCACTGCAATTCACAAACGTGCAGAGTTATAAATGAGAACTCTCGTCCACAAATATATTGAGGGAAGGCAACGAAGAGGATTTGAAAGCAAGGCAGATTTGCAGGAAACAGATTTCAGGAGGTAGATTCGACTCGCCTTTAAAGCACATGAAAAGCGGCAAAACGTTGACAATGATGCCCTTGGCCAAAAAGGGCGTATGCGTTTTTTCCTGAATATATTCAGGAAAAAACGCATACGCCCTTTTTGGCCAACCAAGCAAGCCGGAAGGGCAAATCAGCGCTACAAAGAAGTCTCGGTTGCCCTCGGTCAAAAGGGCCATGCTGAACAAAGTGTAAAAACCAGAAAAGCAGGACAGGCCATGGAGACATGGGAGCCTTGCTACGCTGATGGGCGGGATGTAAATTGCCAACAGGCACTCTGGAGAAGAGTACGGTGTGTCCTGAAACAAGTAATAAACACAGCGTAGAGAGCATAGGGCACTTCCACTCATGGGCGTATAAATTGGGAAAACTAAAAATCAACAAGACACAGGCACCCTAAAGTTTACGGCTGCTCTGTTTCCAAGAACCTCCGCTTCGGTACACCTTCAATATCCCAGGAAAGAGAAAAATGGATAAAGAAATGGTGGTACTTGGCACAATGGAATATCACTCAGCCATGAAATCAATGTCATAAGGCTAGTTAGCAGCATGATGAGTGGATTTAGGTACGATGATTCTAAGTGGAATAAGTCACACAGAAAAAGACACTTATCCTAAGATATCGCTTATAGAGGGAATGTCAAAATCGCTACACTTGAACTGAATTACAAAACAGAACAGAGTCACACCTTTAGAAGACACACTATGGCTGCTTAACGGGAAAGGTGAGGTGGGGTGATGCATAAAACAAGGGTTTGAAATTAGCTCAGAGACCGCTCCATAAGCCAAATATGTAATAGACAAGGCCTACTCCCTGCTCAGTGAACTGGACTCAACACACCCTAGTCACCACACAAGAATATATCTGACTAGTAAGAATCTGAAAACCTATATATCGATATCTCTCTGCAAGTGAATCAAGAGGGTGTAAAGCGGCATCAACACAGCAGGGAAAAGCAGCCAAGCCCGATTCTAAACATAAATTTCTTTAAAAAACCCACAAAACAAAGACAGTGAAAGAGAGAGAAATTCTTACAAAATCCGTTCAGGGTCTATGATGCAACCTGGATTGACCATATCTAGACCCACAGCTGGATGAGACATAAGGCTGGACACTCTTGGGGCTGAGAGGATTGGTGAGGTTGGGTGAGCAAACGCAGATACTTTAAAGTAACACTGCGGGGAACACACCCCATGGGTCTCAAATCTCCAGGTACAAGGGCATCTTCCTACATCAAAACATGCATGAGAAACCCAGAAGATGGTATGCCGTGAGATCGGGAAAGGTTTCTAAAACGCACCTCATTTCTCCTCTCCTTCTGCTCGGGTTCACCATTCCAGCCGCTTGACTAACCATCTCCCTACTTGGAGAATCAGCACCTTTAACCTCCTGTTTCGTCCAGGTTGCAATTTGTCCTGAGGATGAACGGGAAGACGGGGAACCAACGAAAGACTAGCCCTAGGTGTTGGGATAGGCACAGGTCACTCCATTTTCCCATCAGGAAGAAGAATGAACCACAGGCTCAGCCTGCCCCCCAGAACCAAAATAGGGCCTGAAGCAATCCTGCGCTTTTGCGGCCAGCTCCCAAAAAAGCGAGGAGACAAATGGAGCTCAGGGGCACTGCAATTCACAAACGTGCAGAGTTATAAATGAGAACTCTCGTCCACAAATATATTGAGGGAAGGCAACGAAGAGGATTTGAAAGCAAGGCAGATTTGCAGGAAACAGATTTCAGGAGGTAGATTCGACTCGCCTTTAAAGCACATGAAAAGCGGCAAAACGTTGACAATGATGCCCTTGGCCAAAAAGGGCGTATGCGTTTTTTCCTGAATATATTCAGGAAAAAACGCATACGCCCTTTTTGGCCAACCAAGCAAGCCGGAAGGGCAAATCAGCGCTACAAAGAAGTCTCGGTTGCCCTCGGTCAAAAGGGCCATGCTGAACAAAGTGTAAAAACCAGAAAAGCAGGACAGGCCATGGAGACATGGGAGCCTTGCTACGCTGATGGGCGGGATGTAAATTGCCAACAGGCACTCTGGAGAAGAGTACGGTGTGTCCTGAAACAAGTAATAAACACAGCGTAGAGAGCATAGGGCACTTCCACTCATGGGCGTATAAATTGGGAAAACTAAAAATCAACAAGACACAGGCACCCTAAAGTTTACGGCTGCTCTGTTTCCAAGAACCTCCGCTTCGGTACACCTTCAATATCCCAGGAAAGAGAAAAATGGATAAAGAAATGGTGGTACTTGGCACAATGGAATATCACTCAGCCATGAAATCAATGTCATAAGGCTAGTTAGCAGCATGATGAGTGGATTTAGGTACGATGATTCTAAGTGAAATAAGTCACACAGAAAAAGACACTTATCCTAAGATATCGCTTATAGAGGGAATGTCAAAATCGCTACACTTGAACTGAATTACAAAAGAGAACAGAGTCACACCTTTAGAAGACACACTATGGCTGCTTAACGGGAAAGGTGAGGTGGGGTGATGCATAAAACAAGGGTTTGAAATTAGCTCAGAGACCGCTCCATAAGCCAAATATGTAATAGACAAGGCCTACTCCCTGCTCAGTGAACTGGACTCAACACACCCTAGTCACCACACAAGAATATATCTGACTAGTAAGAATCTGAAAACCTATATATCGATATCTCTCTGCAAGTGAATCAAGAGGGTGTAAAGCGGCATCAACACAGCAGGGAAAAGCAGCCAAGCCCGATTCTAAACATAAATTTCTTTAAAAAACCCACAAAACAAAGACAGTGAAAGAGAGAGAAATTCTTACAAAATCCGTTCAGGGTCTATGATGCAACCTGGATTGACCATATCTAGACCCACAGCTGGATGAGACATAAGGCTGGACACTCTTGGGGCTGAGAGGATTGGTGAGGTTGGGTGAGCAAACGCAGATACTTTAAAGTAACACTGCGGGGAACACACCCCATGGGTCTCAAATCTCCAGGTACAAGGGCATCTTCCTACATCAAAACATGCATGGGAAACCCAGAAGATGGTATGCCATGAGATCGGGAAAGGTTTCTAAAATGCACTTCATTTCTCCTCTCCTTGTGCTCGGGTTCACCATTCCAGCCGCTTGACTAACCATCTCCCTACTTGAAGAATCAGCACCTTTAACCTCCTGATTGTACAGGTTGCAATTTGTCCTGAGGATGAACGGGAAGACGGGGAACCAACGAGAGACAAGCCCTAGGTGTTGGGACAGGCACAGGTCACTCCATTTTCCCATCAGGAAGAAGAATGAACCACAGGCTCAGCCTGCCCCCCAGAACCAAAATAGGGCCTGAAGCAATCCTGCGCTTTTGCGGCCAGCTCCCAAAAAAGCGAGGAGACAAATGGAGCTCAGGGGCACTGCAATTCACAAACGTGCAGAGTTATAAATGAGAACTCTCGTCCACAAATATATTGAGGGAAGGCAAGGAAGAGGATTTGAAAGCAAGGCAGATTTGCAGGAAACAGATTTCAGGAGGTAGATTCGACTCGCCTTTAAAGCACATGAAAAGCGGCAAAACGTTGACAATGATGCCCTTGGCCAAAAACGGCGTATGCGTTTTTTCCTGAATATATTCAGGAAAAAACGCATACGCCCTTTTTGGCCAACCAAGCAAGCCAGCCGGAAGGGCAAATCAGCACTACAAAGAAGTCTCGCTTGCCCTCGGTCAAAAGGGCCATGCTGAACAAAGTGTAAAAACCAGAAAAGCAGGACAGGCCATGGAGACATGGGAGCCTTGCTACGCTGATGGGCGGGATGTAAATTGCCAACAGGCACTCTGGAGAAGAGTACGGTGTGTCCTGAAACAAGTAATAAACACAGCGTAGAGAGCATAGGGCACTTCCACTCATGGGCGTATAAATTGGGAAAACTAAAAATCAACAAGACACAGGCACCCTAAAGTTTACGGCTGCTCTGTTTCCAAGAACCTCCGCTTCGGTACACCTTCAATATCCCAGGAAAGAGAAAAATGGATAAAGAAATGGTGGTACTTGGCACAATGGAATATCACTCAGCCATGAAATCAATGTCATAAGGCTAGTTAGCAGCATGATGAGTGGATTTAGGTACGATGATTCTAAGTGGAATAAGTCACACAGAAAAAGACACTTATCCTAAGATATCGCTTATAGAGGGAATGTCAAAATCGCTACACTTGAACTGAATTACAAAACAGAACAGAGTCACACCTTTAGAAGACACACTATGGCTGCTTAACGGGAAAGGTGAGGTGGGGTGATGCATAAAACAAGGGTTTGAAATTAGCTCAGAGACCGCTCCATAAGCCAAATATGTAATAGACAAGGCCTACTCCCTGCTCAGTGAACTGGACTCAACACACCCTAGTCACCACACAAGAATATATCTGACTAGTAAGAATCTGAAAACCTATATATCGATATCTCTCTGCAAGTGAATCAAGAGGGTGTAAAGCGGCATCAACACAGCAGGGAAAAGCAGCCAAGCCCGATTCTAAACATAAATTTCTTTAAAAAACCCACAAAACAAAGACAGTGAAAGAGAGAGAAATTCTTACAAAATCCGTTCAGGGTCTATGATGCAACCTGGATTGACCATATCTAGACCCACAGCTGGATGAGACATAAGGCTGGACACTCTTGGGGCTGAGAGGATTGGTGAGGTTGGGTGAGCAAACGCAGATACTTTAAAGTAACACTGCGGGGAACACACCCCATGGGTCTCAAATCTCCAGGTACAAGGGCATCTTCCTACATCAAAACATGCATGGGAAACCCAGAAGATGGTATGCCGTGAGATCGGGAAAGGTTTCTAAAACGCACCTCATTTCTCCTCTCCTTCTGCTCGGGTTCACCATTCCAGCCGCTTGACTAACCATCTCCCTATTTGGAGAATCAGCACCTTTAACCTACTGTTTCGTCCAGGTTGCAATTTGTCCTGAGGATGAACGGGAAGACGGGGAACCAACGAAAGACTAGCCCTAGGTGTTGGGATAGGCACAGGTCACTCCATTTTCCCATCAGGAAGAAGAATGAACCACAGGCTCAGCCTGCCCCCCAGAACCAAAATAGGGCCTGAAGCAATCCTGCGCTTTTGCGGCCAGCTCCCAAAAAAGCGAGGAGACAAATGGAGCTCAGGGGCACTGCAATTCACAAACGTGCAGAGTTATAAATGAGAACTCTCGTGCACAAATATATTGAGGGAAGGCAACGAAGAGGATTTGAAAGCAAGGCAGATTTGCAGGAAACAGATTTCAGGAGGTAGATTCGACTCGCCTTTAAAGCACATGAAAAGCGGCAAAACGTTGACAATGATGCCCTTGGCCAAAAAGGGCGTATGCGTTTTTTCCTGAATATATTCAGGAAAAAACGCATACGCCCTTTTTGGCCAACCAAGCAAGCCGGAAGAGTAAATCAGCGCTACAAAGAAGTCTCCCTTGCCCTCGGTCAAAAGGGCCATGCTGAACAAAGTGTAAAAACCAGAAAATCAGGACAGGCCATGGAGACATGGGAGCCTTGCTACGCTGATGGGCGGGATGTAAATTGCCAACAGGCACTCTGGAGAAGAGTACGGTGTGTCCTGAAACAAGTAATAAACACAGCGTTGAGAGCATAGGGCACTTCCACTCATGGGCGTATAAATTGGGAAAACTAAAAATCAACAAGACACAGGCACCCTAAAGTTTACGGCTGCTCTGTTTCCAAGAACCTCCGCTTCGGTACACCTTCAATATACCAGGAAAGAGAAAAATGGATAAAGAAATGGTGGTACTTGGCACAATGGAATATCACTCAGCCATGAAATCAATGTCATAAGGCTAGTTAGCAGCATGATGAGTGGATTTAGGTACGATGATTCTAAGTGAAATAAGTCACACAGAAAAAGACACTTATCCTAAGATATCGCTTATAGAGGGAATGTCAAAATCGCTACACTTGAACTGAATTACAAAACAGAACACAGTCACACCTTTAGAAGACACACTATGGCTGCTTAACGGGAAAGGTGAGGTGGGGTGATGCATAAAACAAGGGTTTGAAATTAGCTCAGAGACCGCTCCATAAGCCAAATATGTAATAGACAAGGCCTACTCCCTGCTCAGTGAACTGGACTCAACACACCCTAGTCACCACACAAGAATATATCTGACTAGTAAGAATCTGAAAACCTATATATAGATATCTCTCTGCAAGTGAATCAAGAGGGTGTAAAGCGGCATCAACACAGCAGGGAAAAGCAGCCAAGCCCGATTCTAAACATAAATTTCTTTAAAAAACCCACAAAACAAAGACAGTGAAAGAGAGAGAAATTCTTACAAAATCCGTTCAGGGTCTCTGATGCAACCTGGATTGACCATATCTAGACCCACAGCTGGATGAGACATAAGGCTGGACACTCTTGGGGCTGAGAGGATTGGTGAGGTTGGGTGAGCAAACGCAGATACTTTAAAGTAACACTGCGGGGAACACACCCCATGGGTCTCAAATCTCCAGGTACAAGGGCATCTTCCTACATCAAAACATGCATGGGAAACCCAGAAGATGGTATGCCATGAGATCGGGAAAGGTTTCTAAAATGCACCTCATTTCTCCTCTCCTTGTGCTCGGGTTCACCATTCCAGCTGCTTGACTAACCATCTCCCTATTTGGAGAATCAGCACCTTTAACCTCCTGATTGTACAGGTTGCAATTTGTCCTGAGGATGAACGGAAAGACGCGGAACCAACGAGAGACGAGCCCTAGGTGTTGGGACAGGCATAGGTCACTCCATTTTCTCATCAGGAAGAAGAATGAACCACAGGCTCAGCCTGCCCCCCAGAACCAAAATAGGGCCTGAAGCAATCCTGCGCTTTTGCGGCCAGCTCCCAAAAAAGCGAGGAGACAAATGGAGCTCAGGGGCACTGCAATTCACAAACGTGCAGAGTTATAAATGAGAACTCTCGTCCACAAATATATTGAGGGAAGGCAACGAAGAGGATTTGAAAGCAAGGCAGATTTGCAGGAAACAGATTTCAGGAGGTAGATTCGACTCGCCTTTAAAGCACATGAAAAGCGGCAAAACGTTGACAATGATGCCCTTGGCCAAAAAGGGCGTATGCGTTTTTTCCTGAATATATTCAGGAAAAAACGCATACGCCCTTTTTGGCCAACCAAGCAAGCCGTAAGGGCAAATCAGCGCTACAAAGAAGTCTCGCTTGCCCTCGGTCAAAAGGGCCATGCTGAACAAAGTGTAAAAACCAGAAAAGCAGGACAGGCCATGGAGACATGGGAGCCTTGCTACGCTGATGGGCGGGATGTAAATTGCCAACAGGCACTCTGGAGAAGAGTACGGTGTGTCCTGAAACAAGTAATAAACACAGCATAGAGAGCATAGGGCACTTCCACTCAAGGGCGTATAAATTGGGAAAACTAAAAATCAACAAGACACAGGCACCCTAAAGTTTACAGCTGCTCTGTTTCCAAGAACCTCCGCTTCGGTACACCTTCAATATCCCAGGAAAGAGAAAAATGGATAAAGAAATGGTGGTACTTGGCACAATGCAATATCACTCAGCCATGAAATCAATGTCATAAGGCTAGTTAGCAGCATGATGAGTGGATTTAGGTACGATGATTCTAAGTGAAATAAGTCACACAGAAAAAGGCACTTATCCTAAAATATCGCTTATAGAGGGAATGTCAAAATTGCTACACTTGAACTGAATTACAAAACAGAACAGAGGCACACCTTTAGAAGACACACTATGGCTGCTTAACCGGAAAGGTGAGGTGGGGTGATGCATAAAACAAGGGTTTGAAATTAGCTCAGAGACCGCTCCATAAGGCAAATATGTAATAGACAAGGCCTACTCCCTGCTCAGTGAACTGGACTCAATACCCCCTAGTCACCGCACAAGAATATATCTGACTAGTATGAATCTGAAAACCTATGTATTGATATCTCTCTGCAAGTGAATCAAGAGGGTGTAAAGCGGCATCAACACAGCAGGGAAAAGCAGCCAAACCCCATTCTAAACATACATTACTTTAAAAAACCCACAAAGCAAAGACAGTGAAAGAGAGAGAAATTCTTACAAAATCCGTTCAGGGTCTCTGATGCAACCTGGATTGACCATATCTAGACCCACAGCTGGATGAGACATAAGGCTGGACACTCTTGGGGCTGAGAGGATTGGTGAGGTTGGGTGAGCAAATGCAGATACTTTAAAGTAATACCGCGGGGTACCCACCCCATGGGTCTCAAATCTCCAGGTACAAGGGAATCTTCCTACATCAAAACATGCATGGGAAACCCAGAAGATGGTATGCCGTGAGATCGGGAAAGGTTTCTAAAACGCACCTCATTTCTCCTCTCCTTGTGCTCGGGTTCGCCATTCCAGCCGCTTGACTAACCATCTCCCTACTTGGAGAATCAGCACCTTTAACCTACTGTTTCGTCCAGGTTGCAATTTGTCCTGAGGATGAACGGGAAGACGGGGAACCAACGAAAGACTAGCCCTAGGTGTTGGGACAGGCACAGGTCACTCCATTTTCCCATCAGGAAGAAGAATGAACCACAGGCTCAGCCTGCCCCCCAGAACCAAAATAGGGCCTGAAGCAATCCTGCGCTTTTGCGGTCAGCTCCCAAAAAAGCGAGGAGACAAATGGAGCTCAGGGGCACTGCAATTCACAAACGTGCAGAGTTATAAATGAGAACTCTCGTCCACAAATATATTGAGGGAAGGCAACGAAGAGGATTTGAAAGCAAGGCAGATTTGCAGGAAACAGATTTCAGGAGGTAGATTCAACTCGCCTTTAAAGCACATGAAAAGCGGCAAAACGTTGACAATGATGCCCTTGGCCAAAAAGGGCGTATGCGTTTTTTCCTGAATATATTCAGGAAAAAACGCATACGCCCTTTTTGGCCAACCAAGCAAGCCGGAAGGGCAAATCAGCGCTACAAAGAAGTCTCGCTTGCCCTCGGTCAAAAGGGCCATGCTGAACAAAGTGTAAAAACCAGAAAAGCAGGACAGGCCATGGAGACATGGAAGCCTTGCTACGCTGATGGGCGGGATGTAAATTGCCAACAGGCACTCTGGAGAAGAGTACGGTGTGTCCTGAAACAAGTAATAAACACAGCGTTGAGAGCATAGGGCACTTCCACTCATGGGCGTATAAATTGGGAAAACTAAAAGTCAACAAGACACAGGCACCCCAAACGTTACGGCTGCTCTGTTTCCAAGAACCTCCGCTTCGGTACACCTTCAATATCCCAGGAAAGAGAAAAATGGATAAAGAAATGGTGGAACTTGGCACAATGCAATATCACTCAGCCATGAAATCAATGTCATAAGGCTAGTTAGCAGCATGATGAGTGGATTTAGATACGATGATTCTAAGTGAAATAAGTCACACAGAAAAAGACACTTATCCTAAGATATCGCTTATAGAGGGAATGTCAAAATCGCTACACTTGAACTGAATTACAAAACAGAACAGAGTCACACCTTTAGAAGACACACTATGGCTGCTTAACGGGAAAGGTGAGGTGGGGTGATGCATAAAACAAGGGTTTGAAATTAGCTCAGAGACCGCTCCATAAGCCAAATATGTAATAGACAAGGCCTACTCCCTGCTCAGTGAACTGGACTCAACACACCCTAGTCAACACACAAGAATATATCTGACTAGTAAGAATCTGAAAACCTATGTATCGATATCTCTCTGCAAGTGAATCAAGAGGGTGTAAAGCGGCATCAACACAGCAGGGAAAAGCAGCCAAGCCCGATTCTAAACATAAATTACTTTAAAAAACCCACAAAACAAAGACAGTGAAAGAGAGAGAAATTCTTACAAAATCCGTTCAGGGTCTATGATGCAACCTGGATTGACCATATCAAGACCCACAGCTGGATGAGACATAAGGCTGGACACTCTTGGGGCTGAGAGGGTTGGTGAGGTTGGGTGAGCAAATGCAGATACTTTAAAGTAACACTGCGGGGAACACACCCCATGGGTCTCAAATCTCCAGGTACAAGGGAATCTTCCTACATCAAAACATGCATGGGAAACCCAGAAGATGGTATGCCATGAGATCGGGAAAGGTTTCTAAAACGCACCTCATTTCTCCTCTCCTTGTGCTCGGGTTCGCCATTCCAGCCGCTTGACTAACCATCTCCCTACTTGGAGAATCAGCACCTTTAACCTCCTGATTGTACAGGTTGCAATTTGTCCTGAGGATGAACGGGAAGACGCGGAACCAACGAGAGACGAGCCCTAGGTGTTGGGACAGGCATAGGTCACTCCATTTTCCCATCAGGAAGAAGAATGAACCACAGGCTCAGCCTGCCCCCCAGAACCAAAATAGGGCCTGAAGCAATCCTGCGCTTTTGCGGCCAGCTCCCAAAAAAGCGAGGAGACAAATGGAGCTCAGGGGCACTGCAATTCACAAACGTGCAGAGTTATAAATGAGAACTCTCGTCCACAAATATATTGAGGGAAGGCAATGAAGAGGATTTGAAAGCAAGGCAGATTTGCAGGAAACAGATTTCAGGAGGTAGATTCGACTCGCCTTTAAAGCACATGAAAAGCGGCAAAACGTTGACAATGATGCCCTTGGCCAAAAAGGGCGTATGCGTTTTTTCCTGAATATATTCAGGAAAAAACGCATACGCCCTTTTTGGCCAACCAAGCAACCCGGAAGGGCAAATCAGCGCTACAAAGAAGTCTCGCTTGCCCTCGGTCAAAAGGGCCATGCTGAACAAGCAGTAAAAACCAGAAAAGCAGGACAGGCCATGGAGACATGGGAGCCTTGCTACGCTGATGGGCGGGATGTAAATTGCCAACAGGCACTCTGGAGAAGAGTACGGTGTGTCCTGAAACAAGTAATAAAAACAGTGTAGAGATCATAGGGCACTTCCACTCAAGGGCGTATAAATTGGGAAAACTAAAAATCAACAAGACACAGGCACCATAAAGTTTACGGCTGCTCTGTTTCCAAGAACCTCCACTTCGGTACACCTTCAATATCCCAGGAAAGAGAAAAATGGATAAAGAAATGGTGGTACTTGGCACAATGGAATATCACTCAGCCATGAAATCAATGTCATAAGGCTAGTTAGCAGCATGATGAGTGGATTTAGGTACGATGATTCTAAGTGAAATAAGTCACACAGAAAAAGGCCCTTATCCTAAGATATCGCTTATAGAGGGAATGTCAAAATCGCTACACTTGAACTGAATTACAAAACAGAACAGAGTCACACCTTTAGAAGACACACTATGGCTGCTTAACGGGAAAGGTGAGGTGGGGTGATGCATAAAACAACGGTTTGAAATTAGCTCAGACACCGCTCCATAAGCCAAATATGTAATAGACAAGGCCTACTCCCTGCTCAGTGAACTGGACTCAACACCCCCTAGTCACCGCACAAGAATATATCTGACTAGTATGAATCTGAAAACCTATGTATCGATATCTCTCTGCAAGTGAATCAAGAGGGTGTAAAGCGGCATAAACACAGCAGGGAAAAGAAGCCAAACCCCATTCTAAACATACATTACTTTAAAAAACCCACAAAGCAAAGACAGTGAAAGAGAGAGAAATTCTTACAAAATCCGTTCAGGGTCTCTGATGCAAACTGGATTGACCATATCTAGACCCACAGCTGGATGAGACATAAGGCTGGACACTCTTGGGGCTGAGAGGATTGGTGAGGTTGGGTGAGCAAATGCAGATACTTTAAAGTAATACCGCGGGGTACCCACCCCATGGGTCTCAAATCTCCAGGTACAAGGGAATCTTCCTACATCAAAACATGCATGGGAAACCCAGAAGATGGTATGCCGTGAGATCGGGAAAGGTTTCTAAAACGCACCTCATTTCTCCTCCCTTGTGCTCGGGTTCGCCATTCCAGCCGCTTGACTAACCATCTCCCTACTTGGAGAATCAGCACCTTTAACCTCCTGTTTCGTCCAGGTTGCAATTTGTCCTGAGGATGAACGGGAAGACGCGGAACCAACGAGAGACGAGCCCTAGGTGTTGGGACAGGCATAGGTCACTCCATTTTCCCATCAGGAAGAAGAATGAACCACAGGCTCAGCCTGCCCCCCAGAACCAAAATAGGGCCTGAAGCAATCCTGCGCTTTTGCGGCCAGCTCCCAAAAAAGCGAGGAGACAAATGGAGCTCAGGGGCACTGCAATTCACAAACGTGCAGAGTTATAAATGAGAACTCTCGTCCACAAATATATTGAGGGAAGGCAACGAAGAGGATTTGAAAGCAAGGCAGATTTGCAGGAAACAGATTTCAGGAGGTAGATTCGACTCGCCTTTAAAGCACATGAAAAGCGGCAAAACGTTGACAATGATGCCCTTGGCCAAAAAGGGCGTATGCGTTTTTTCCTGAATATATTCAGGAAAAAACGCATACGCCCTTTTTGGCCAACCAAGCAAGCCGGAAGGGCAAATCAGCGCTACAAAGAAGTCTCGCTTGCCCTCGGTCAAAAGGGCCATGCTGAACAAACAGTAAAAACCAGAAAAGCAGGACAGGCCATGGAGACATGGGAGCCTTGCTACGTTGATGGGCGGGATGTAATTTGCCAACAGGCACTCTGGAGAAGAGTACGGTGTGTCCTGAAACAAGTAATAAACACAGCATAGAGAGCATAGGGCACTTCCACTCAAGGGCGTATAAATTGGGAAAACTAAAAATCAACAAGACACAGGCACCCTAAAGTTTACAGCTGCTCTGTTTCCAAGAACCTCCGCTTCGGTACACCTTCAATATCCCAGGAAAGAGAAAAATGGATAAAGAAATGGTGGTACTTGGCACAATGCAATATCACTCAGCCATGAAATCAATGTCATAAGGCTAGTTAGCAGCATGATGAGTGGATTTAGGTACGATGATTCTAAGTGAAATAAGTCACACAGAAAAAGGCACTTATCCTAAAATATCGCTTATAGAGGGAATGTCAAAATCGCTACACTTGAACTGAATTACAAAACAGAACAGAGGCACACCTTTAGAAGACACACTATGGCTGCTTAACCGGAAAGGTGAGGTGGGGTGATGCATAAAACAAGGGTTTGAAATTAGCTCAGAGACCGCTCCATAAGCCAAATATGTAATAGACAAGGCCTACTCCCTGCTCAGTGAACTGGACTCAATACCCCCTAGTCACCGCACAAGAATATATCTGACTAGTATGAATCTGAAAACCTATGTATTGATATCTCTCTGCAAGTGAATCAAGAGGGTGTAAAGCGGCATCAACACAGCAGGGAAAAGCAGCCAAACCCCATTCTAAACATACATTACTTTAAAAAACCCACAAAGCAAAGACAGTGAAAGAGAGAGAAATTCTTACAAAATCCGTTCAGGGTCTCTGATGCAACCTGGATTGACCATATCTAGACCCACAGCTGGATGTGACATAAGGCTGGACACTCTTGGGGCTGAGAGGATTGGTGAGGTTGGGTGAGCAAATGCAGATACTTTAAAGTAATACCGCGGGGTACCCACCCCATGGGTCTCAAATCTCCAGGTACAAGGGAATCTTCCTACATCAAAACATGCATGGGAAACCCAGAAGATGGTATGCCGTGAGATCGGGAAAGGTTTCTAAAACGCACCTCATTTCTCCTCTCCTTGTGCTCGGGTTCGCCATTCCAGCCGCTTGACTAACCATCTCCCTACTTGGAGAATCAGCACCTTTAACCTACTGTTTCGTCCAGGTAGCAATTTGTCCTGAGGATGAACGGGAAGACGGGGAACCAACGAAAGACTAGCCCTAGGTGTTGGGACAGGCACAGGTGACTCCATTTTCCCATCAGGAAGAAGAATGAACCACAGGCTCAGCCTGCCCCCCAGAACCAAAATAGGGCCTGAAGCAATCCTGCGCTTTTGCGGTCAGCTCCCAAAAAAGCGAGGAGACAAATGGAGCTCAGGGGCACTGCAATTCACAAACGTGCAGAGTTATAAATGAGAACTCTCGTCCACAAATATATTGAGGGAAGGCAACGAAGAGGATTTGAAAGCAAGGCAGATTTGCAGGAAACAGATTTCAGGAGGTAGATTCGACTCGCCTTTAAAGCACATGAAAAGCGGCAAAACGTTGACAATGATGCCCTTGGCCAAAAAGGGCGTATGCGTTTTTTCCTGAATATATTCAGGAAAAAACGCATACGCCCTTTTTGGCCAACCAAGCAAGCCGGAAGGGCAAATCAGCGCTACAAAGAAGTCTCGCTTGCCCTCGGTCAAAAGGGCCATGCTGAACAAAGTGTAAAAACCAGAAAAGCAGGACAGGCCATGGAGACATGGAAGCCTTGCTACGCTGATGGGCGGGATGTAAATTGCCAACAGGCACTCTGGAGAAGAGTACGGTGTGTCCTGAAACAAGTAATAAACACAGCGTTGAGAGCATAGGGCACTTCCACTCATGGGCGTATAAATTGGGAAAACTAAAAGTCAACAAGACACAGGCACCCCAAACGTTACGGCTGCTCTGTTTCCAAGAACCTCCGCTTCGGTACACCTTCAATATCCCAGGAAAGAGAAAAATGGATAAAGAAATGGTGGAACTTGGCACAATGCAATATCACTCAGCCATGAAATCAATGTCATAAGGCTAGTTAGCAGCATGATGAGTGGATTTAGATACGATGATTCTAAGTGAAATAAGTCACACAGAAAAAGACACTTATCCTAAGATATCGCTTATAGAGGGAATGTCAAAATCGCTACACTTGAACTGAATTACAAAACAGAACAGAGTCACACCTTTAGAAGACACACTATGGCTGCTTAACGGGAAAGGTGAGGTGGGGTGATGCATAAAACAAGGGTTTGAAATTAGCTCAGAGACCGCTCCATAAGCCAAATATGTAATAGACAAGGCCTACTCCCTGCTCAGTGAACTGGACTCAACACACCCTAGTCAACACACAAGAATATATCTGACTAGTAAGAATCTGAAAACCTATGTATCGATATCTCTCTGCAAGTGAATCAAGAGGGTGTAAAGCGGCATCAACACAGCAGGGAAAAGCAGCCAAGCCCGATTCTAAACATAAATTACTTTAAAAAACCCACAAAACAAAGACAGTGAAAGAGAGAGAAATTCTTACAAAATCCGTTCAGGGTCTATGATGCAACCTGGATTGACCATATCAAGACCCACAGCTGGATGAGACATAAGGCTGGACACTCTTGGGGCTGAGAGGGTTGGTGAGGTTGGGTGAGCAAATGCAGATACTTTAAAGTAACACTGCGGGGAACACACCCCATGGGTCTCAAATCTCCAGGTACAAGGGAATCTTCCTACATCAAAACATGCATGGGAAACCCAGAAGATGGTATGCCGTGAGATCGGGAAAGGTTTCTAAAACGCACCTCATTTCTCCTCCCTTGTGCTCGGGTTCGCCATTCCAGCCGCTTGACTAACCATCTCCCTACTTGGAGAATCAGCACCTTTAACCTCCTGTTTCGTCCAGGTTGCAATTTGTCCTGAGGATGAACGGGAAGACGCGGAACCAACGAGAGACGAGCCCTAGGTGTTGGGACAGGCATAGGTCACTCCATTTTCCCATCAGGAAGAAGAATGAACCACAGGCTCAGCCTGCCCCCCAGAACCAAAATAGGGCCTGAAGCAATCCTGCGCTTTTGCGGCCAGCTCCCAAAAAAGCGAGGAGACAAATGGAGCTCAGGGGCACTGCAATTCACAAACGTGCAGAGTTATAAATGAGAACTCTCGTCCACAAATATATTGAGGGAAGGCAATGAAGAGGATTTGAAAGCAAGGCAGATTTGCAGGAAACAGATTTCAGGAGGTAGATTCGACTCGCCTTTAAAGCACATGAAAAGCGGCAAAACGTTGACAATGATGCCCTTGGCCAAAAAGGGCGTATGCGTTTTTTCCTGAATATATTCAGGAAAAAACGCATACGCCCTTTTTGGCCAACCAAGCAAGCCGGAAGGGCAAATCAGCGCTACAAAGAAGTCTCGCTTGCCCTCGGTCAAAAGGGCCATGCTGAACAAACAGTAAAAACCAGAAAAGCAGGACAGGCCATGGAGACATGGGAGCCTTGCTACGCTGATGGGCGGGATGTAATTTGCCAACAGGCACTCTGGAGAAGAGTACGGTGTGTCCTGATACAAGTAATAAACACAGCATAGAGAGCATAGGGCACTTCCACTAAAGGGCGTATAAATTGGGAAAACTAAAAATCAACAAGACACAGGCACCCTAAAGTTTACAGCTGCTCTGTTTCCAAGAACCTCCGCTTCGGTACACCTTCAATATCCCAGGAAAGAGAAAAATGGATAAAGAAATGGTGGTACTTGGCACAATGCAATATCACTCAGCCATGAAATCAATGTCATAAGGCTAGTTAGCAGCATGATGAGTGGATTTAGGTACGATGATTCTAAGTGAAATAAGTCACACAGAAAAAGGCACTTATCCTAAAATATCGCTTATAGAGGGAATGTCAAAATCGCTACACTTGAACTGAATTACAAAACAGAACAGAGGCACACCTTTAGAAGACACACTATGGCTGCTTAACCGGAAAGGTGAGGTGGGGTGATGCATAAAACAAGGGTTTGAAATTAGCTCAGACACCGCTCCATAAGCCAAATATGTAATAGACAAGGCCTACTCCCTGCTCAGTGAACTGGACTCAATACCCCCTAGTCACCGCACAAGAATATATCTGACTAGTATGAATCTGAAAACCTATGTATTGATATCTCTCTGCAAGTGAATCAAGAGGGTGTAAAGCGGCATCAACACAGCAGGGAAAAGCAGTCAAACCCCATTCTAAACATACATTACTTTAAAAAACCCACAAAGCAAAGACAGTGAAAGAGAGAGAAATTCTTACAAAATCCGTTCAGGGTCTCTGATGCAACCTGGATTGACCATATCTAGACCCACAGCTGGATGAGACATAAGGCTGGACACTCTTGGGGCTGAGAGGATTGGTGAGGTTGGGTGAGCAAATGCAGATACTTTAAAGTAATACCGCGGGGTACCCACCCCATGGGTCTCAAATCTCCAGGTTCAAGGGAATCTTCCTACATCAAAACATGCATGGGAAACCCAGAAGATGGTATGCCGTGAGATCGGGAAAGGTTTCTAAAACGCACCTCATTTCTCCTCTCCTTGTGCTCGGGTTCGCCATTCCAGCCGCTTGACTAACCATCTCCCTACTTGGAGAATCAGCACCTTTAACCTACTGTTTCGTCCAGGTTGCAATTTGTCCTGAGGATGAACGGGAAGACGGGGAACCAACGAAAGACTAGCCCTAGGTTTTGGGACAGGCACAGGTCACTCCATTTTCCCATCAGGAAGAAGAATGAACCACAGGCTCAGCCTGCCCCCCAGAACCAAAATAGGGCCTGAAGCAATCCTGCGCTTTTGCGGTCAGCTCCCAAAAAAGCGAGGAGACAAATGGAGCTCAGGGGCACTGCAATTCACAAACGTGCAGAGTTATAAATGAGAACTCTCGTCCACAAATATATTGAGGGAAGGCAACGAAGAGGATTTGAAAGCAAGGCAGATTTGCAGGAAACAGATTTCAGGAGGTAGATTCGACTCGCCTTTAAAGCACATGAAAAGCGGCAAAACGTTGACAATGATGCCCTTGGCCAAAAAGGGCGTATGCGTTTTTTCCTGAATATATTCAGGAAAAAACGCATACGCCCTTTTTGGCCAACCAAGCAAGCCGGAAGGGCAAATCAGCGCTACAAAGAAGTCTCGCTTGCCCTCGGTCAAAAGGGCCATGCTGAACAAAGTGTAAAAACCAGAAAAGCAGGACAGGCCATGGAGACATGGAAGCCTTGCTACGCTGATGGGCGGGATGTAAATTGCCAACAGGCACTCTGGAGAAGAGTACGGTGTGTCCTGAAACAAGTAATAAACACAGCGTTGAGAGCATAGGGCACTTCCACTCATGGGCGTATAAATTGGGAAAACTAAAAGTCAACAAGACACAGGCACCCCAAACGTTACGGCTGCTCTGTTTCCAAGAACCTCCGCTTCGGTACACCTTCAATATCCCAGGAAAGAGAAAAATGGATAAAGAAATGGTGGAACTTGGCACAATGCAATATCACTCAGCCATGAAATCAATGTCATAAGGCTAGTTAGCAGCATGATGAGTGGATTTAGATACGATGATTCTAAGTGAAATAAGTCACACAGAAAAAGACACTTATCCTAAGATATCGCTTATAGAGGGAATGTCAAAATCGCTACACTTGAACTGAATTACAAAACAGAACAGAGTCACACCTTTAGAAGACACACTATGGCTGCTTAACGGGAAAGGTGAGGTGGGGTGATGCATAAAACAAGGGTTTGAAATTAGCTCAGAGACCGCTCCATAAGCCAAATATGTAATAGACAAGGCCTACTCCCTGCTCAGTGAACTGGACTCAACACACCCTAGTCAACACACAAGAATATATCTGACTAGTAAGAATCTGAAAACCTATGTATCGATATCTCTCTGCAAGTGAATCAAGAGGGTGTAAAGCGGCATCAACACAGCAGGGAAAAGCAGCCAAGCCCGATTCTAAACATAAATTACTTTAAAAAACCCACAAAACAAAGACAGTGAAAGAGAGAGAAATTCTTACAAAATCCGTTCAGGGTCTATGATGCAACCTGGATTGACCATATCAAGACCCACAGCTGGATGAGACATAAGGCTGGACACTCTTGGGGCTGAGAGGGTTGGTGAGGTTGGGTGAGCAAATGCAGATACTTTAAAGTAACACTGCGGGGAACACACCCCATGGGTCTCAAATCTCCAGGTACAAGGGAATCTTCCTACATCAAAACATGCATGGGAAACCCAGAAGATGGTATGCCGTGAGATCGGGAAAGGTTTCTAAAACGCACCTCATTTCTCCTCTCCTTGTGCTCGGGTTCGCCATTCCAGCCGCTTGACTAACCATCTCCCTACTTGGAGAATCAGCACCTTTAACCTCCTGATTGTACAGGTTGCAATTTGTCCTGAGGATGAACGGGAAGACGCGGAACCAACGAGAGACGAGCCCTAGGTGTTGGGACAGGCATAGGTCACTCCATTTTCCCATCAGGAAGAAGAATGAACCACAGGCTCAGCCTGCCCCCCAGAACCAAAATAGGGCCTGAAGCAATCCTGCGCTTTTGCGGCCAGCTCCCAAAAAAGCGAGGAGACAAATGGAGCTCAGGGGCACTGCAATTCACAAACGTGCAGAGTTATAAATGAGAACTCTCGTCCACAAATATATTGAGGGAAGGCAATGAAGAGGATTTGAAAGCAAGGCAGATTTGCAGGAAACAGATATCAGGAGGTAGATTCGACTCGCCTTTAAAGCACATGAAAAGCGGCAAAACGTTGACAATGATGCCCTTGGCCAAAAAGGGCGTATGCGTTTTTTCCTGAATATATTCAGGAAAAAACGCATACGCCCTTTTTGGCCAACCAAGCAACCCGGAAGGGCAAATCAGCGCTACAAAGAAGTCTCGCTTGCCCTCGGTCAAAAGGGCCATGCTGAACAAACAGTAAAAACCAGAAAAGCAGGACAGGCCATGGAGACATGGGAGCCTTGCTACGCTGATGGGCGGGATGTAAATTGCCAACAGGCACTCTGGAGAAGAGTACGGTGTGTCCTGAAACAAGTAATAAACACAGCGTAGAGATCATAGGGCACTTCCACTCAAGGGCGTATAAATTGGGAAAACTAAAAATCAACAAGACACAGGCACCATAAAGTTTACGGCTGCTCTGTTTCCAAGAACCTCCACTTCGGTACACCTTCAATATCCCAGGAAAGAGAAAAATGGATAAAGAAATGGTGGTACTTGGCACAATGGAATATCACTCAGCCATGAAATCAATGTCATAAGGCTAGTTAGCAGCATGATGAGTGGATTTAGGTACGATGATTCTAAGTGAAATAAGTCACACAGAAAAAGGCCCTTATTCTAAGATATCGCTTATAGAGGGAATGTCAAAATCGCTACACTTGAACTGAATTACAAAACAGAACAGAGTCACACCTTTAGAAGACACACTATGGCTGCTTAACGGGAAAGGTGAGGTGGGGTGATGCATAAAACAAGGGTTTGAAATTAGCTCAGACACCGCTCCATAAGCCAAATATGTAATAGACAAGGCCTACTCCCTGCTCAGTGAACTGGACTCAACACCCCCTAGTCACCGCACAAGAATATATCTGACTAGTATGAATCTGAAAACCTATGTATCGATATCTCTCTGCAAGTGAATCAAGAGGGTGTAAAGCGGCATAAACGCAGCAGGGAAAAGGAGCCAAACCCCATTCTAAACATACATTACTTTAAAAAACCCACAAAGCAAAGACAGTGAAAGAGAGAGAAATTCTTACAAAATCCGTTCAGGGTCTCTGATGCAACCTGGATTGACCATATCTAGACCCACAGCTGGATGAGACATAAGGCTGGACACTCTTGGGGCTGAGAGGATTGGTGAGGTTGGGTGAGCAAATGCAGATACTTTAAAGTAATACCGCGGGGTACCCACCCCATGGGTCTCAAATCTCCAGGTACAAGGGAATCTTCCTACATCAAAACATGCATGGGAAACCCAGAAGATGGTATGCCGTGAGATCGGGAAAGGTTTCTAAAACGCACCTCATTTCTCCTCTCCTTGTGCTCGGGTTCGCCATTCCAGCCGCTTGACTAACCATCTCCCTACTTGGAGAATCAGCACCTTTAACCTCCTGTTTCGTCCAGGTTGCAATTTGTCCTGAGGATGAACGGGAAGACGGGGAACCAACGAAAGACTAGCCCTAGGTGTTGGGACAGGCACAGGTCACTCCATTTTCCCATCAGGAAGAAGAATGAACCACAGGCTCAGCCTGCCCCCCAGAACCAAAATAGGGCCTGAAGCAATCCTGCGCTTTTGCGGCCAGCTCCCAAAAAAGCGAGGAGACAAATGGAGCTCAGGGGCACTGCAGTTCACAAACGTGCAGAGTTATAAATGAGAACTCTCGTCCACAAATATATTGAGGGAAGGCAACGAAGAGGATTTGAAAGCAAGGCAGATTTGCAGGAAACAGATTTCAGGAGGTAGATTCGACTCGCCTTTAAAGCACATGAAAAGCGGCAAAACGTTGACAATGATGCCCTTGGCCAAAAAGGGCGTATGCGTTTTTTCCTGAATATATTCAGGAAAAAACGCATACGCCCTTTTTGGCCAACCAAGCAAGCCGGAAGGGCAAATCAGCGCTACAAAGAAGTCTCGCTTGCCCTCGGTCAAAAGGGCCATGCTGAACAAAGTGTAAAAACCAGAAAAGCAGGACAGGCCATGGAGACATGGGAGCCTTGCTACGCTGATGGGCGGGATGTAAATTGCCAACAGGCACTCTGGAGAAGAGTACGGTGTGTCCTGAAACAAGTAATAAACACAGCGTAGAGAGCATAGGGCACTTCCACTCAAGGGCGTATAAATTGGGAAAACTAAAAATCAACAAGACACAGGCACCCTAAAGTTTACAGCTGCTCTGTTTCCAAGAACCTCCACTTCGGTACACCTTCAATATCCCAGGAAAGAGAAAAATGGATAAAGAAATGGTGGTACTTGGCACAATGGAATATCACTCAGCCATGAAATCAATGTCATAAGGCTAGTTAGCAGCATGATGAGTGGATTTAGGTACGATGATTCTAAGTGAAATAAGTCACACAGAAAAAGACACTTATCCTAAGATATCGCTTATAGAGGGAATGTCAAAATCGCTACACTTGAACTGAATTACAAAACAGAACAGAGTCACACCTTTAGAAGACACACTATGGCTGCTTAACGGGAAAGGTGAGGTGGGGTGATGCATAAAACAAGGGTTTGAAATTAGCTCAGACACCGCTCCATAAGCCAAATATGTAATAGACAAGGCCTACTCCCTGCTCAGTGAACTGGACTCAACACCCCCTAGTCACCGCACAAGAATATATCTGACTAGTATGAATCTGAAAACCTATGTATCGATATCTCTCTGCAAGTGAATCAAGAGGGTGTAAAGCGGCATCAACACAGCAGGGAAAAGCAGCCAAACCGAATTCTAAACATACATTACTTTAAAAAACCCACAAAGCAAAGACAGTGAAAGAGAGAGAAATTCTTACAAAATCCGTTCAGGGTCTCTGATGCAACCTGGATTGACCATATCTAGACCCACAGCTGGATGAGACATAAGGCTGGACACTCTTGGGGCTGAGAGGATTGGTGAGGTTGGGTGAGCAAATGCAGATACTTTAAAGTAATACCGCGGGGTACCCACCCCATGGGTCTCAAATCTCCAGGTACAAGGGAATCTTCCTACATCAAAACATGCATGGGAAAGCCAGAAGATGGTATGCCGTGAGATCGGGAAAGGTTTCTAAAATGCACCTCATTTCTCCTCTCCTTGTGCTCGGGTTCGCCATTCCAGCCGCTTGACTAACCATCTCCCTACTTGGAGAATCAGCACCTTTAACCTACTGTTTCGTCCAGGTTGCAATTTGTCCTGAGGATGAACGGGAAGACGGGGAACCAACGAGAGACTAGCCCTCGGTGTTGGGACAGGCACAGGTCACTCCATTTTCCCATCAGGAAGAAGAATGAACCACAGGCTCAGCCTGCCCCCCAGAACCAAAATAGGGCCTGAAGCAATCCTGCGCTTTTGCGGCCAGCTCCCAAAAAAGCGAGGAGACAAATGGAGCTCAGGGGCACTGCAATTCACAAACGTGCAGAGTTATAAATGAGAACTCTCGTCCACAAATATATTGAGGGAAGGCAACGAAGAGGATTTGAAAGCAAGGCAGATTTGCAGGAAACAGATTTCAGGAGGTAGATTCGACTCGCCTTTAAAGCACATGAAAAGCGGCAAAACGTTGACAATGATGCCCTTGGCCAAAAAGGGCGTATGCGTTTTTTCCTGAATATATTCAGGAAAAAACGCATACGCCCTTTTTGGCCAACCAAGCAAGCCGGAAGGGCAAATCAGCGCTACAAAGAAGTCTCGCTTGCCCTCGGTCAAAAGGGCCATGCTGAACAAAGTGTAAAAACCAGAAAAGCGGGACAGGCCATGGAGACATGGAAGCCTTGCTACGCTGATGGGCGGGATGTAAATTTCCAACAGGCACTCTGGAGAAGAGTACGGTGTGTCCTGAAACAAGTAATAAACACAGCGTTGAGAGCATAGGGCACTTCCACTCATGGGCGTATAAATTGGGAAAACTAAAAATCAACAAGACACAGGCACCCTAAAGTTTACGGCTGCTCTGTTTCCAAGAACCTCCACTTCGGTACACCTTCAATATCCCAGGAAAGAGAAAAATGGATAAAGAAATGGTGGTACTTGGCACAGTGGAATATCACTCAGCCATGAAATCAATGTCATAAGGCTAGTTAGCAGCTTGATGAGTGGATTTAGATACGATGATTCCAAGTGAAATAAGTCACACAGAAAAAGACACTTATCCTAAGATATCGCTTATAGAGGGAATGTCAAAATCGCTACACTTGAACTGAATTACAAAACAGAACAGAGTCACACCTTTAGAAGACACACTATGGCTGCTTAACGGGAAAGGTGAGGTGGGGTGATGCATAAAACAAGGGTTTGAAATTAGCTCAGAGACCGCTCCATAAGCCAAATATGTAATAGACAAGGCCTACTCCCTGCTCAGTGAACTGGACTCAACACACCCTAGTCAACACACAAGAATATATCTGACTAGTAAGAATCTGAAAACCTCTGTATCGATATCTCTCTGCAAGTGAATCAAGAGGGTGTAAAGCGGCATCAACACAGCAGGGAAAAGCAGCCAAGCCCGATTCTAAACATAAATTACTTTAAAAAACCCACAAAACAAAGACAGCGAAAGAGAGAGAAATTCTTACAAAATCCGTTCAGGGTCTATGATGCAACCTGGATTGACCATATCAAGACCCACAGCTGGATGAGACATAAGGCTGGACACTCTTGGGGCTGAGAGGGTTGGTGAGGTTGGGTGAGCAAATGCAGATACTTTAAAGTAACACTGCGGGGAACACACCCCATGGGTCTCAAATCTCCAGGTACAAGGGAATCTTCCTACATCAAAACATGCATGGGAAACCCAGAAGATGGTATGCCATGAGATCGGGAAAGGTTTCTAAAACGCACCTCATTTCTCCTCTCCTTGTGCTCGGGTTCGCCATTCCAGCCGCTTGACTAACCATCTCCCTACTTGGAGAATCAGCACCTTTAACCTCCTGATTGTACAGGTTGCAATTTGTCCTGAGGATGAACGGGAAGACGCGGAACCAACGAGAGACGAGCCCTAGGTGTTGGGACAGGCATAGGTCACTCCATTTTCCCATCAGGAAGAAGAATGAACCACAGGCTCAGCCTGCCCCCCAGAACCAAAATAGGGCCTGAAGCAATCCTGCGCTTTTGCGGCCAGCTCCCAAAAAAGCGAGGAGACAAATGGAGCTCAGGGGCACTGCAATTCACAAACGTGCAGAGTTATAAATGAGAACTCTCGTCCACAAATATATTGAGGGAAGGCAACGAAGAGGATTTGAAAGCAAGGCAGATTTGCAGGAAACAGATTTCAGGAGGTAGATTCGACTCGCCTTTAAAGCACATGAAAAGCGGCAAAACGTTGACAATGATGCCCTTGGCCAAAAAGGGCGTATGCGTTTTTTCCTGAATATATTCAGGAAATACGCATACGCCCTTTTTGGCCAACCAAGCAAGCCGGAAGGGCAAATCAGCGCTACAAAGAAGTCTCGCTTGCCCTCGGTCAAAAGGGCCATGCTGAACAAACAGTAAAAACCAGAAAAGCAGGACAGGCCATGGAGACATGGGAGCCTTGCTACGCTGATGGGCGGGATATAAATTGCCAACAGGCACTCTGGAGAAGAGTACGGTGTGTCCTGAAAGAAGTAATAAACACAGCGTAGAGAGCATAGGGCACTTCCACTCATGGGCGTATAAATTGGGAAAACTAAAAATCAACAAGACACAGGCACCCTAAAGTTTACGGCTGCTCTGTTTCCAAGAATCTCCGCTTCGGTACACCTTCAATATCCCAGGAATGAGAAAAATGGATAAAGAAATGGTGGTACTTGGCACAATGGAATATCACTCAGCCATGAAATCAATGTCATAAGGCTAGTTAGCAGCATGATGAGTGGATTTAGGTACGATGATTCTAAGTGAAATAAGTCACACAGAAAAAGACACTTATCCTAAGATATCGCTTATAGAGGGAATGTCAAAATCGCTACACTTGAACTGAATTACAAAACAGAACAGAGTCACACCTTTAGAAGACACACTATGGCTGCTTAACGGGAAAGGTGAGGTGGGGTGATGCATAAAACAAGGGTTTGAAATTAGCTCAGACACCGCTCCATAAGCCAAATATGTAATAGACAAGGCCTACTCCCTGCTCAGTGAACTGGACTCAACACCCCCTAGTCACCGCACAAGAATATATCTGACTAGTATGAATCTGAAAACCTATGTATCGATATCTCTCTGCAAGTGAATCAAGAGGGTGTAAAGCGGCATCAACACAGCAGGGAAAAGCAGCCAAACCCCATTCTAAACATACATTACTTTAAAAAACCCACAAAGCAAAGACAGTGAAAGAGAGAGAAATTCTTACAAAATCCGTTCAGGGTCTCTGATGCAACCTGGATTGACCATATCTAGACCCACAGCTGGATGAGACATAAGGCTGGACACTCTTGGGGCTGAGAGGATTGGTGAGGTTGGGTGAGCAAATGCAGATACTTTAAAGTAATACCGCGGGGTACCCACCCCATGGGTCTCAAATCTCCAGGTACAAGGGAATCTTCCTACATCAAAACATGCATGGGAAAGCCAGAAGATGGTATGCCGTGAGATCGGGAAAGGTTTCTAAAATGCACCTCATTTCTCCTCTCCTTGTGCTCGGGTTCGCCATTCCAGCCGCTTGACTAACCATCTCCCTACTTGGAGAATCAGCACCTTTAACCTACTGTTTCGTCCAGGTTGCAATTTGTCCTGAGGATGAACGGGAAGACGGGGAACCAACGAGAGACTAGCCCTCGGTGTTGGGACAGGCACAGGTCACTCCATTTTCCCATCAGGAAGAAGAATGAACCACAGGCTCAGCCTGCCCCCCAGAACCAAAATAGGGCCTGAAGCAATCCTGCGCTTTTGCGGCCAGCTCCCAAAAAAGCGAGGAGACAAATGGAGCTCAGGGGCACTGCAATTCACAAACGTGCAGAGTTATAAATGAGAACTCTCGTCCACAAATATATTGAGGGAAGGCAACGAAGAGGATTTGAAAGCAAGGCAGATTTGCAGGAAACAGATTTCAGGAGGTAGATTCGACTCGCCTTTAAAGCACATGAAAAGCGGCAAAACGTTGACAATGATGCCCTTGGCCAAAAAGGGCGTATGCGTTTTTTCCTGAATATATTCAGGAAAAAACGCATACGCCCTTTTTGGCCAACCAAGCAAGCCGGAAGGGCAAATCAGCGCTACAAAGAAGTCTCGCTTGCCCTGGGTCAAAAGGGCCATGCTGAACAAAGTGTAAAAACCAGAAAAGCGGGACAGGCCATGGAGACATGGAAGCCTTGCTACGCTGATGGGCGGGATGTAAATTTCCAACAGGCACTCTGGAGAAGAGTACGGTGTGTCCTGAAACAAGTAATAAACACAGCGTTGAGAGCATAGGGCACTTCCACTCATGGGCGTATAAATTGGGAAAACTAAAAATCAACAAGACACAGGCACCCTAAAGTTTACGGCTGCTCTGTTTCCAAGAACCTCCACTTCGGTACACCTTCAATATCCCAGGAAAGAGAAAAATGGATAAAGAAATGGTGGTACTTGGCACAGTGGAATATCACTCAGCCATGAAATCAATGTCATAAGGCTAGTTAGCAGCTTGATGAGTGGATTTACATACGATGATTCCAAGTGAAATAAGTCACACAGAAAAAGACACTTATCCTAAGATATCGCTTATAGAGGGAATGTCAAAATCGCTACACTTGAACTGAATTACAAAACAGAACAGAGTCACACCTTTAGAAGACACACTATGGCTGCTTAACGGGAAAGGTGAGGTGGGGTGATGCATAAAACAAGGGTTTGAAATTAGCTCAGAGACCGCTCCATAAGCCAAATATGTAATAGACAAGGCCTACTCCCTGCTCAGTGAACTGGACTCAACACACCCTAGTCAACACACAAGAATATATCTGACTAGTAAGAATCTGAAAACCTATGTATCGATATCTCTCTGCAAGTGAATCAAGAGGGTGTAAAGCGGCATCAACACAGCAGGGAAAAGCAGCCAAGCCCGATTCTAAACATAAATTACTTTAAAAAACCCACAAAAAAAAGACAGTGAAAGAGAGAGAAATTCTTACAAAATCCGTTCAGGGTCTATGATGCAACCTGGATTGACCATATCAAGACCCACAGCTGGATGAGACATAAGGCTGGACACTCTTGGGGCTGAGAGGGTTGGTGAGGTTGGGTGAGCAAATGCAGATACTTTAAAGTAACACTGCGGGGAACACACCCCATGGGTCTCAAATCTCCAGGTACAAGGGAATCTTCCTACATCAAAACATGCATGGGAAACCCAGAAGATGGTATGCCATGAGATCGGGAAAGGTTTCTAAAACGCACCTCATTTCTCCTCTCCTTGTGCTCGGGTTCGCCATTCCAGCCGCTTGACTAACCATCTCCCTACTTGGAGAATCAGCACCTTTAACCTCCTGATTGTACAGGTTGCAATTTGTCCTGAGGATGAACGGGAAGACGCGGAACCAACGAGAGACGAGCCCTAGGTGTTGGGACAGGCATAGGTCACTCCATTTTCCCATCAGGAAGAAGAATGAACCACAGGCTCAGCCTGCCCCCCAGAACCAAAATAGGGCCTGAAGCAATCCTGCACTTTTGCGGCCAGCTCCCAAAAAAGCGAGGAGACAAATGGAGCTCAGGGGCACTGCAATTCACAAACGTGCAGAGTTATAAATGAGAACTCTCGTCCACAAATATATTGAGGGAAGGCAACGAAGAGGATTTGAAAGCAAGGCAGATTTGCAGGAAACAGATTTCAGGAGGTAGATTCGACTCGCCTTTAAAGCACATGAAAAGCGGCAAAACGTTGACAATGATGCCCTTGGCCAAAAAGGGCGTATGCGTTTTTTCCTGAATATATTCAGGAAATACGCATACGCCCTTTTTGGCCAACCAAGCAAGCCGGAAGGGCAAATCAGCGCTACAAAGAAGTCTCGCTTGCCCTCGGTCAAAAGGGCCATGCTGAACAAACAGTAAAAACCAGAAAAGCAGGACAGGCCATGGAGACATGGGAGCCTTGCTACGCTGATGGGCGGGATATAAATTGCCAACAGGCACTCTGGAGAAGAGTACGGTGTGTCCTGAAAGAAGTAATAAACACAGCGTAGAGAGCATAGGGCACTTCCACTCATGGGCGTATAAATTGGGAAAACTAAAAATCAACAAGACACAGGCACCCTAAAGTTTACGGCTGCTCTGTTTCCAAGAATCTCCGCTTCGGTACACCTTCAATATCCCAGGAATGAGAAAAATGGATAAAGAAATGGTGGTACTTGGCACAATGGAATATCACTCAGCCATGAAATCAATGTCATAAGGCTAGTTAGCAGCATGATGAGTGGATTTAGGTACGATGATTCTAAGTGAAATAAGTCACACAGAAAAAGACACTTATCCTAAGATATCGCTTATAGAGGGAATGTCAAAATCGCTACACTTGAACTGAATTACAAAACAGAACAGAGTCACACCTTTAGAAGACACACTATGGCTGCTTAACGGGAAAGGTGAGGTGGGGTGATGCATAAAACAAGGGTTTGAAATTAGCTCAGACACCGCTTCATAAGCCAAATATGTAATAGACAAGGCCTACTCCCTGCTCAGTGAACTGGACTCAACACCCCCTAGTCACCGCACAAGAATATATCTGACTAGTATGAATCTGAAAACCTATGTATCGATATCTCTCTGCAAGTGAATCAAGAGGGTGTAAAGCGGCATCAACACAGCAGGGAAAAGCAGCCAAACCCCATTCTAAACATACATTACTTTAAAAAACCCACAAAGCAAAGACAGTGAAAGAGAGAGAAATTCTTACAAAATCCGTTCAGGGTCTCTGATGCAACCTGGATTGACCATATCTAGACCCACAGCTGGATGAGACATAAGGCTGGACACTCTTGGGGCTGAGAGGATTGGTGAGGTTGGGTGAGCAAATGCAGATACTTTAAAGTAATACCGCGGGGTACCCACCCCATGGGTCTCAAATCTCCAGGTACAAGGGAATCTTCCTACATCAAAACATGCATGGGAAAGCCAGAAGATGGTATGCCGTGAGATCGGGAAAGGTTTCTAAAATGCACCTCATTTCTCCTCTCCTTGTGCTCGGGTTCGCCATTCCAGCCGCTTGACTAACCATCTCCCTACTTGGAGAATCAGCACCTTTAACCTACTGTTTCGTCCAGGTTGCAATTTGTCCTGAGGATGAACGGGAAGACGGGGAACCAACGAGAGACTAGCTCTCGGTGTTGGGACAGGCACAGGTCACTCCATTTTCCCATCAGGAAGAAGAATGAACCACAGGCTCAGCCTGCCCCCCAGAACCAAAATAGGGCCTGAAGCAATCCTGCGCTTTTGCGGCCAGCTCCCAAAAAAGCGAGGAGACAAATGGAGCTCAGGGGCACTGCAATTCACAAACGTGCAGAGTTATAAATGAGACCTCTCGTCCACAAATATATTGAGGGAAGGCAACGAAGAGGATTTGAAAGCAAGGCAGATTTGCAGGAAACAGATTTCAGGAGGTAGATTCGACTCGCCTTTAAAGCACATGAAAAGCGGCAAAACGTTGACAATGATGCCCTTGGCCAAAAAGGGCGTATGCGTTTTTTCCTGAATATATTCAGGAAAAAACGCATACGCCCTTTTTGGCCAACCAAGCAAGCCGGAAGGGCAAATCAGCGCTACAAAGAAGTCTCGCTTGCCCTCGGTCAAAAGGGCCATGCTGAACAAAGTGTAAAAACCAGAAAAGCGGGACAGGCCATGGAGACATGGAAGCCTTGCTACGCTGATGGGCGGGATGTAAATTTCCAACAGGCACTCGGGAGAAGAGTACGGTGTGTCCTGAAACAAGTAATAAACACAGCGTTGAGAGCATAGGGCACTTCCACTCATGGGCGTATAAATTGGGAAAACTAAAAATCAACAAGACACAGGCACCCTAAAGTTTACGGCTGCTCTGTTTCCAAGAACCTCCACTTCGGTACACCTTCAATATCCCAGGAAAGAGAAAAATGGATAAAGAAATGGTGGTACTTGGCACAGTGGAATATCACTCAGCCATGAAATCAATGTCATAAGGCTAGTTAGCAGCATTATGAGTGGATTTAGATACGATGATTCCAAGTGAAATAAGTCACACAGAAAAAGACACTTATCCTAAGATATCGCTTATAGAGGGAATGTCAAAATCGCTACACTTGAACTGAATTACAAAACAGAACAGAGTCACACCTTTAGAAGACACACTATGGCTGCTTAACGGGAAAGGTGAGGTGGGGTGATGCATAAAACAAGGGTTTGAAATTAGCTCAGAGACCGCTCCATAAGCCAAATATGTAATAGACAAGGCCTACTCCCTGCTCAGTGAACTGGACTCAACACACCCTAGTCAACACACAAGAATATATCTGACTAGTAAGAATCTGAAAACCTATGTATCGATATCTCTCTGCAAGTGAATCAAGAGGGTGTAAAGCGGCATCAACACAGCAGGGAAAAGCAGCCAAGCCCGATTCTAAACATAAATTACTTTAAAAAACCCACAAAACAAAGACAGTGAAAGAGAGAGAAATTCTTACAAAATCCGTTTAGGGTGTATGATGCAACCTGGATTGACCATATCAAGACCCACAGCTGGATGAGACATAAGGCTGGACACTCTTGGGGCTGAGAGGGTTGGTGAGGTTGGGTGAGCAAACGCAGATACTTTAAAGTAACACTGCGGGGAACACACCCCATGGGTCTCAAATCTCCAGGTACAAGGGCATCTTCCTACATCAAAACATGCATGGGAAACCAAGAAGATGGTATGCCATGAGATCGGGAAAGGTTTCTAAAATGCACCTCATTTCTCCTCTCCTTGTGCTCGGCTTCACCATTCCAGCTGCTTGACTAACCATCTGCCTACTTGGAGAATCAGCACCTTTAACCTCCTGATTGTACAGGTTGCAATTTGTCCTGAGGATGAACGTGAAGACGGGGAACCAACGAGAGACGAGCCCTAGGTGTTGGGACAGGCATAGGTCACTCCATTTTCCCATCAGGAAGAAGAATGAACCACAGGCTCAGCCTGCCCCCCAGAACCAAAATAGGGCCTGAAGCAATCCTGCGCTTTTGCGGCCAGCTCCCAAAAAAGCGAGGAGACAAATGGAGCTCAGGGGCACTGCAATTCACAAACGTGCAGAGTTATAAATGAGAACTCTCGTCCACAAATATATTGAGGGAAGGCAACGAAGAGGATTTGAAAGCAAGGCAGATTTGCAGGAAACAGATTTCAGGAGGTAGATTCGCCTCGCCTTTAAAGCACATGAAAAGTGGCAAAACGTTGACAATGATGCCCTTGGCCAAAAAGGGCGTATGCGTTTTTTCCTGAATATATTCAGGAAAAAACGCATACGCCCTTTTTGGCCAACCAAGCAAGCCGGAAGGGCAAATCAGCGCTACAAAGAAGTCTCGCTTGCCCTCGGTCAAAAGGGCCATGCTGAACAAAGTGTAAAAACCAGAAAAGCAGGACAGGCCATGGAGACATGGGAGCCTTGCTACGCTGATGGGCGGGATGTAAATTGCCAACAGGCACTCTGGAGATGAGTACGGTGTGTCCTGAAACAAGTAATAAACACAGCGTTGAGAGCATAGGGCACTTCCACTCATGGGCGTATAAATTGGGAAAACTAAAAATCAACAAGACACAGGCACCCCAAACTTTACGGCTGCTCTGTTGCCAAGAACCTCCGCTTCGGTACACCTTCAATATCCCAGGAAAGAGAAAAATGGATAAAGAAATGGTGGTACTTGGCACAATGCAATATCACTCAGCCATGAAATCAATGTCATAAGGCTAGTTAGCAGCATGATGAGTGGATTTAGGTACGATGATTCTAAGTGAAATAAGTCACACAGAAAAAGGCACTTATCCTAAGATATCGCTTATAGAGGGAATGTGAAAATCGCTACACTTGAACTGAATTACAAAACAGAACAGAGGCACACCTTTAGAAGACACACTATGGCTGCTTAACCGGAAAGGTGAGGTGGGGTGATGCATAAAACAAGGGTTTGAAATTAGCTCAGACACCGCTCCATAAGCCAAATATGTAATAGACAAGGCCTACTCCCTGCTCAGTGAACTGGACTCAACACCCCCTAGTCACCGCACAAGAATATATCTGACTAGTATGAATCTGAAAACCTATGTAGTGATATCTCTCTGCAAGTGAATCAAGAGGGTGTAAAGCAGCATAAACACAGCAGGGAAAAGCAGCAAAGCCCCATTCTAAACATACATTTCTTTAAAAAACCCACAAAACAAAGACAGTGAAAGAGAGAGAAATTGTTACAAAATCCGTTCAGGGTCTCTGATGCAACCTGGATTGACCATATCTAGACCCACAGCTGGATGAGACATAAGGCTGGACACTCTTGGGGCTGAGAGGATTGGTGAGGTTGGGTGAGCAAACGCAGATACTTTAAAGTAATACCGCGGGGTACCCACCCCATGGGTCTCAAATCTCTAGGTACAAGGGAATCTTCCTACATCAAAACATGCATGGGAAACCCAGAAGATGGTATGCCATGAGATTGGGAAATGTTTCTAAAATGCACCTCATTTCTCCTCTCCTTGTGCTCGGGTTCGCCATTCCAGCCGCTTGACTAACCATCTCCTTACTTGGAGAATCAGCACCTTTAACCTCCTGTTTCGTCCAGGTTGCAATTTGTCCTGAGGATGAACGGGAAGACGGGGAACCAACGAGAGACTAGCCCTAGGTGTTGGGACAGGCACAGGTCACTCCATTTTCCCATCAGGAAGAAGAATGAACCACAGGCTCAGCCTGCCCCCAGAACCAAAATAGGGCCTGAAGCAATCCTGCGCTTTTGCGGCCAGCTCCCAAAAAAGAGAGGAGACAAATGGAGCTCAGGGGCACTGCAATTCACAAACGTGCAGAGTTATAAATGAGAACTCTCGTCCACAAATATATTGAGGGAAGGCAACGAAGAGGATTTGAAAGCAAGGCAGATTTGCAGGAAACAGATTTCAGGAGGTAGATTCGACTCGCCTTTAAAGCACATGAAAAGCGGCAAAAGGTTGACAATGATGCCCTTGGCCAAAAAGGGCGTATGCGTTTTTTCCTGAATATATTCAGGAAAAAACGCATACGCCCTTTTTGGCCAACCAAGCAAGCCGGAAGGGCAAATCAGCGCTACAAAGAAGTCTCGCTTGCCCTCGGTCAAAAGGGCCATGCTGAACAAAGTGTAAAAACCAGAAAAGCAGGACAGGCCATGGAGACATGGGAGCCTTGCTACGCTGATGGGCGGGATGTAAATTGCCAACAGGCACTCTGGAGATGAGTACGGTGTGTCCTGAAACAAGTAATAAACACAGCGTTGAGAGCATAGGGCACTTCCACTCATGGGCGTATAAATTGGGAAAACTAAAAATCAACAAGACACAGGCACCCCAAACTTTACGGCTGCTCTGTTGCCAAGAACCTCCGCTTCGGTACATCTTCAATATCCCAGGAAAGAGAAAAATGGATAAAGAAATGGTGGTACTTGGCACAATGCAATATCACTCAGCCATGAAATCAATGTCATAAGGCTAGTTAGCAGCATGATGAGTGGATTTAGGTACGATGATTCTAAGTGAAATAAGTCACACAGAAAAAGGCACTTATCCTAAGATATCGCTTATAGAGGGAATGTCAAAATCGCTACACTTGAACTGAATTACAAAACAGAACAGAGGCACACCTTTAGAAGACACACTATGGCTGCTTAACCGGAAAGGTGAGGTGGGGTGATGCATAAAACAAGGGTTTGAAATTAGCTCAGAGACCGCTCCATAAGCCAAATATGTAATAGACAAGGCCTACTCCCTGCTCAGTGAACTGGACTCAACACCCCCTAGTCACCACACAAGAATATATCTGACTAGTAAGAATCTGAAAACCTATGTATCGATATCTCTCTGCAAGTGAATCAAGAGGGTGTAAAGCGGCATCAACACAGCAGGGAAAAGCAGCCAAGCCCGATTCAAAACATAAATTACTTTAAAAAACCCACAAAACAAAGACAGTGAAAGAGAGAGAAATTCTTACAAAATCCGTTCAGGGTCTCTGATGCAACCTGGATTGACCATATCTAGACCCACAGCTGGATGAGACAGAAGGCTGGACACTCTTGGGGCTGAGAGGATTGGTGAGGTTGGGTGAGCAAACGCAGATACTTTAAAGTAACACTGCGGGGAACACACCCCATGGGTCTCAAATCTCCAGGTACAAGGGCATCTTCCTACATCAAAACATGCATGGGAAACCCAGAAGATGGTATGCCATGAGATCGGGAAAGGTTTCTAAAATGCACCTCATTTCTCCTCTCCTTGTGCTCGGGTTCACCATTCCAGCTGCTTGACTAACCATCTCCCTACTTGGAGAATCAGCACCTTTAACCTCCTGATTGTACAGGTTGCAATTTGTCCTGAGCATGAACGTGAAGACGGGGAACCAACGAGAGACGAGCCCTAGGTGTTGGGACAGGCATAGGTCACTCCATTTTCCCATCAGGAAGAAGAATGAACCACAGGCTCAGCCTGCCCCCCAGAACCAAAATAGGGCCTGAAGCAATCCTGCGCTTTTGCGGCCAGCTCCCAAAAAAGCGAGGAGACAAATGGAGCTCAGGGGCACTGCAATTCACAAACGTGCAGAGTTATAAATGAGAACTCTCGTCCACAAATATATTGAGGGAAGGCAACGAAGAGGATTTGAAAGCAAGGCAGATTTGCAGGAAACAGATTTCAGGAGGTAGATTCGCCTCGCCTTTAAAGCACATGAAAAGTGGCAAAACGTTGACAATGATGCCCTTGGCCAAAAAGGGCGTATGCGTTTTTTCCTGAATATATTCAGGAGAAAACGCATACGCCCTTTTTGGCCAACCAAGCAAGCCGGAAGGGCAAATCAGCGCTACAAAGAAGTCTCGCTTGCCCTCGGTCAAAAGGGCCATGCTGAACAAAGTGTAAAAACCAGAAAAGCAGGACAGGCCATGGAGACATGGGAGCCTTGCTACGCTGATGGGCGGGATGTAAATTGCCAACAGGCACTCTGGAGATGAGTACGGTGTGTCCTGAAACAAGTAATAAACACAGCGTTGAGAGCATAGGGCACTTCCACTCATGGGCGTATAAATTGGGAAAACTAAAAATCAACAAGACACAGGCACCCCAAACTTTACGGCTGCTCTGTTGCCAAGAACCTCCGCTTCGGTACACCTTCAATATCCCAGGAAAGAGAAAAATGGATAAAGAAATGGTGGTACTTGGCACAATGCAATATCACTCAGCCATGAAATCAATGTCATAAGGCTAGTTAGCAGCATGATGAGTGGATTTAGGTACGATGATTCTAAGTGAAATAAGTCACACAGAAAAAGGCACTTATCCTAAGATATCGCTTATAGAGGGAATGTGAAAATCGCTACACTTGAACTGAATTACAAAACAGAACAGAGGCACACCTTTAGAAGACACACTATGGCTGCTTAACCGGAAAGGTGAGGTGGGGTGATGCATAAAACAAGGGTTTGAAATTAGCTCAGACACCGCTCCATAAGCCAAATATGTAATAGACAAGGCCTACTCCCTGCTCAGTGAACTGGACTCAACACCCCCTAGTCACCGCACAAGAATATATCTGACTATTATGAATCTGAAAACCTATGTATTGATATCTCTCTGCAAGTGAATCAAGAGGGTGTAAAGCAGCATAAACACAGCAGGGAAAAGCAGCAAAGCCCCATTCTAAACATACATTTCTTTAAAAAACCCACAAAACAAAGACAGTGAAAGAGAGAGAAATTGTTACAAAATCCGTTCAGGGTCTCTGATGCAACCTGGATTGACCATATCTAGACCCACAGCTGGATGAGACATAAGGCTGGACACTCTTGGGGCTGAGAGGATTGGTGAGGTTGGGTGAGCAAACGCAGATACTTTAAAGTAATACCGCGGGGTACCCACCCCATGGGTCTCAAATCTCCAGGTACAAGGGAATCTTCCTACATCAAAACATGCATGGGAAACCCAGAAGATGGTATGCCATGAGATTGGGAAATGTTTCTAAAATGCACCTCATTTCTCCTCTCCTTGTGCTCGGGTTCGCAATTCCAGCCGCTTGACTAACCATCTCCTTACTTGGAGAATCAGCACCTTTAACCTCCTGTTTCGTCCAGGTTGCAATTTGTCCTGAGGATGAACGGGAAGACGGGGAACCAACGAGAGACTAGCCCTAGGTGTTGGGACAGGCACAGGTCACTCCATTTTCCCATCAGGAAGAAGAATGAACCACAGGCTCAGCCTGCCCCCAGAACCAAAATAGGGCCTGAAGCAATCCTGCGCTTTTGCGGCCAGCTCCCAAAAAAGAGAGGAGACAAATGGAGCTCAGGGGCACTGCAATTCACAAACGTGCAGAGTTATAAATGAGAACTCTCGTCCACAAATATATTGAGGGAAGGCAACGAAGAGGATTTGAAAGCAAGGCAGATTTGCAGGAAACAGATTTCAGGAGGTAGATTCGACTCGCCTTTAAAGCACATGAAAAGCGGCAAAAGGTTGACAATGATGCCCTTGGCCAAAAAGGGCGTATGCGTTTTTTCCTGAATATATTCAGGAAAAAACGCATACGCCCTTTTTGGCCAACCAAGCAAGCCGGAAGGGCAAATCAGCGCTACAAAGAAGTCTCGCTTGCCCTCGGTCAAAAGGGCCATGCTGAACAAAGTGTAAAAACCAGAAAAGCAGGACAGGCCATGGAGACATGGGAGCCTTGCTACGCTGATGGGCGGGATGTAAATTGCCAACAGGCACTCTGGAGATGAGTACGGTGTGTCCTGAAACAAGTAATAAACACAGCGTTGAGAGCATAGGGCACTTCCACTCATGGGCGTATAAATTGGGAAAACTAAAAATCAACAAGACACAGGCACCCCAAACTTTACGGCTGCTCTGTTGCCAAGAACCTCCGCTTCGGTACATCTTCAATATCCCAGGAAAGAGAAAAATGGATAAAGAAATGGTGGTACTTGGCACAATGCAATATCACTCAGCCATGAAATCAATGTCATAAGGCTAGTTAGCAGCATGATGAGTGGATTTAGGTACGATGATTCTAAGTGAAATAAGTCACACAGAAAAAGGCACTTATCCTAAGATATCGCTTATAGAGGGAATGTCAAAATCGCTACACTTGAACTGAATTACAAAACAGAACAGAGGCACACCTTTAGAAGACACACTATGGCTGCTTAACCGGAAAGGTGAGGTGGGGTGATGCATAAAACAAGGGTTTGAAATTAGCTCAGAGACCGCTCCATAAGCCAAATATGTAATAGACAAGGCCTACTCCCTGCTCAGTGAACTGGACTCAACACCCCCTAGTCACCACACAAGAATATATCTGACTAGTAAGAATCTGAAAACCTATGTATCGATATCTCTCTGCAAGTGAATCAAGAGGGTGTAAAGCGGCATCAACACAGCAGGGAAAAGCAGCCAAGCCCGATTCAAAACATAAATTACTTTAAAAAACCCACAAAACAAAGACAGTGAAAGAGAGAGAAATTCTTACAAAATCCGTTCAGGGTCTCTGATGCAACCTGGATTGACCATATCTAGACCCACAGCTGGATGAGACAGAAGGCTGGACACTCTTGGGGCTGAGAGGATTGGTGAGGTTGGGTGAGCAAACGCAGATACTTTAAAGTAACACTGCGGGGAACACACCCCATGGGTCTCAAATCTCCAGGTACAAGGGCATCTTCCTACATCAAAACATGCATGGGAAACCCAGAAGATGGTATGCCATGATATCGGGAATGGTTTCTAAAATGCACCTCATTTCTCCTCTCCTTGTGCTCGGGTTCACCATTCCAGCTGCTTGACTAACCATCTCCCTACTTGGAGAATCAGCACCTTTAACCTCCTGATTGTACAGGTTGCAATTTGTCCTGAGCATGAACGTGAAGACGGGGAACCAACGAGAGACGAGCCCTAGGTGTTGGGACAGGCATAGGTCACTCCATTTTCCCATCAGGAAGAAGAATGAACCACAGGCTCAGCCTGCCCCCCAGAACCAAAATAGGGCCTGAAGCAATCCTGCGCTTTTGCGGCCAGCTCCCAAAAAAGCGAGGAGACAAATGGAGCTCAGGGGCACTGCAATTCACAAACGTGCAGAGTTATAAATGAGAACTCTCGTCCACAAATATATTGAGGGAAGGCAACGAAGAGGATTTGAAAGCAAGGCAGATTTGCAGGAAACAGATTTCAGGAGGTAGATTCAACTCGCCTTTAAAGCACATGAAAAGCGGCAAAACGTTGACAATGATGCCCTTGGCCAAAAAGGGCGTATGCGTTTTTTCCTGAATATATTCAGGAAAAAACGCATACGCCCTTTTTGGCCAACCAAGCAAGCCGGAAGGGCAAATCAGCGCTACAAAGAAGTCTCGCTTGCCCTCGGTCAAAAGGGCCATGCTGAACAAAGTGTAAAAACCAGAAAAGCAGGACAGGCCATGGAGACATGGGAGCCTTGCTACGCTGATGGGCGGGATGTAAATTGCCAACAGGCACTCTGGAGATGAGTACGGTGTGTCCTGAAACAAGTAATAAACACAGCGTTGAGAGCATAGGGCACTTCCACTCATGGGCGTATAAATTGGGAAAACTGAAAATCAACAAGACACAGGCACCCCAAACTTTACGGCTGCTCTGTTTCCAAGAACCTCCGCTTCGGTACACCTTCAATATCCCAGGAAAGAGAAAAATGGATAAAGAAATGGTGGTACTTGGCACAATGCAATATCACTCAGCCATGAAATCAATGTCATAAGGCTAGTTAGCAGCATGATGAGTGGATTTAGGTACGATGATTCTAAGTGAAATAAGTCACACAGGAAAAGGCACTTATCCTAAGATATCGCTTATAGAGGGAATGTGAAAATCGCTACACTTGAACTGAATTACAAAACAGAACAGAGGCACACCTTTAGAAGACACACTATGGCTGCTTAACCGGAAAGGTGAGGTGGGGTGATGCATAAAACAAGGGTTTGAAATTAGCTCAGACACCACTCCATAAGCCAAATATGTAATAGACAAGGCCTACTCCCTGCTCAGTGAACTGGACTCAACACCCCCTAGTCACCGCACAAGAATATATCTGACTAGTATGAATCTGAAAACCTATGTATTGATATCTCTCTGCAAGTGAATCAAGAGGGTGTAAAGCAGCATAAACACAGCATGGAAAAGCAGCCAAACCCCATTCTAAACATACATTACTTTAAAAATCCCACAAAACAAAGACAGTGAAAGAGAGAGAAATTCTTACAAAATCCGTTCAGGGTCTCTGATGCAACCTGGATTGACCATATCTAGACCCACAGCTGGATGAGACATAAGGCTGGACACTCTTGGGGCTGAGAGGATTGGTGAGGTTGGGTGAGCAAACGCAGATACTTTAAAGTAATACCGCGGGGTACCCACCCCATGGGTCTCAAATCTCCAGGTACAAGGGGATCTTCCTACATCAAAACATGCATGGGAAACCCAGAAGATGGTATGCCATGAGATCGGGAAAGGTTTCTAAAACGCACCTCATTTCTCCTCTCCTTGTGCTCGGGTTCGCCATTCCAGCCGCTTGACTAACCATCTCCCTACTTGGAGAATCAGCACCTTTAACCTCCTGTTTCGTCCAGGTTGCAATTTGTCCTGAGGATGAACGGGAAGACGGGGAACCAACGAGAGACTAGCCCTAGGTGTTGGGACAGGCACAGGTCACTCCATTTTCCCATCAGGAAGAAGAATGAACCACAGTCTCAGCCTGCCCCCCAGAACCAAAATAGGGCCTGAAGCAATCCTGCGCTTTTGCGGCCAGCTCCTTAAAAAGCGAGGAGACAAATGGAGCTCAGGGGCACTGCAATTCACAAACGTGCAGAGTTATAAATGAGAACTCTCGTCCACAAATATATTGAGGGAAGGCAACGAAGAGGATTTGAAAGCAAGGCAGATTTGCAGGAAACAGATTTCAGGAGGTAGATTCAACTCGCCTTTAAAGCACATGAAAAGCGGCAAAAGGTTGACAATGATGCCCTTGGCCAAAAAGGGCGTATGCGTTTTTTCCTGAATATATTCAGGAAAAATCACATACGCCCTTTTTGGCCAACCAAGCAAGCCGGAAGGGCAAATCAGCGCTACAAAGAAGTCTCGCTTGCCCTCGGTCAAAAGGGCCATGCTGAACAAAGTGTAAAAACCAGAAAAGCAGGACAGGCCATGGAGACATGGGAGCCTTGCTACGCTGATGGGCGGGATGTAAATTGCCAACAGGCACTCTGGAGATGAGTACGGTGTGTCCTGAAACAAGTAATAAACACAGCGTTGAGAGCATAGGGCACTTCCACTCATGGGCGTATAAATTGGGAAAACTAAAAATCAACAAGACACAGGCACCCCAAACTTTACGGCTGCTCTGTTGCCAAGAACCTCCGCTTCGGTACATCTTCAATATCCCAGGAAAGAGAAAAATGGATAAAGAAATGGTGGTACTTGGCACAATGCAATATCACTCAGCCATGAAATCTATGTCATAAGGCTAGTTAGCAGCATGATGAGTGGATTTAGGTACGATGATTCTAAGTGAAATAAGTCACACAGAAAAAGGCACTTATCCTAAGATATCGCTTATAGAGGGAATGTCAAAATCGCTACACTTGAACTGAATTACAAAACAGAACAGAGGCACACCTTTAGAAGACACACTATGGCTGCTTAACCGGAAAGGTGAGGTGGGGTGATGCATAAAACAAGGGTTTGAAATTAGCTCAGAGACCACTCCATAAGCCAAATATGTAATAGACAAGGCCTACTCCCTGCTCAGTGAACTGGACTCAACACACCCTAGTCACCACACAAGAATATATCTGACTAGTAAGAATCTGAAAACCTATGTATCGATATCTCTCTGCAAGTGAATCAAGAGGGTGTAAAGCGGCATCAACACAGCAGGGAAAAGCAGCCAAGCCCGATTCTAAACATAAATTACTTTAAAAACCCACAAAACAAAGACAGTGAAAGAGAGAGAAATTCTTACAAAATCCGTTCAGGGTCTATGATGCAACCTGGATTGACCATATCTAGACCCACAGCTGGATGAGACAGAAGGCTGGACACTCTTGGGGCTGAGAGGATTGGTGAGGTTGGGTGAGCAAACGCAGATACTTTAAAGTAACACTGCGGGGAACACACCCCATGGGTCTCAAATCTCCAGGTACAAGGGCATCTTCCTACATCAAAACATGCATGGGAAACCCAGAAGATGGTATGCCATGAGATCGGGAAAGGTTTCTAAAACGAACCTCATTTCTCCTCTCCTTGTGCTCGGGTTCGCCATTCCAGTCGCTTGACTAACCATCTCCCTACTTGGAGAATCAGCACCTTTAACCTCCTGTTTCGTCCAGGTTGCAATTTGTCCTGAGGATGAACGGGAAGACGGGGAACCAACGAGAGACTAGCCCTAGGTGTTGGGACAGGCACAGGTCACTCCATTTTCCCATCAGGAAGAAGAATGAACCACAGGCTCAGCCTGCACCCCAGAACCAAAATAGGGCCTGAAGCAATCCTGCGCTTTTGCGGCCAGCTCCCAAAAAAGCGAGGAGACAAATGGAGCTCAGGGGCACTGCAATTCACAAACGTGCAGAGTTATAAATGAGAACTCTCGTCCACAAATATATTGAGGGAAGGCAACGAAGAGGATTTGAAAGCAAGGCAGATTTGCAGGAAACAGATTTCAGGAGGTAGATTCAACTCGCCTTTCAAGCACATGAAAAGCGGCAAAACGTTGACAATGATGCCCTTGGCCAAAAAGGGCGTATGCGTTTTTTCCTGAATATATTCAGGAAAAAACGCATACGCCCTTTTTGGCCAACCAAGCAAGCCGGAAGGGCAAATCAGCGCTACAAAGAAGTCTCGCTTGCCCTCGGTCAAAAGGGCCATGCTGAACAAAGTGTAAAAACCAGAAAAGCAGGACAGGCCATGGAGACATGGGAGCCTTGCTACGCTGATGGGCGGGATGTAAATTGCCAACAGGCACTCTGGAGAAGAGTACGGTGTGTCCTGAAACAAGTAATAAACACAGCGTAGAGAGCATAGGGCACTTCCACTCATGGGCGTATAAATTGGGAAAACTAAAAATCAACAAGACACAGGCACCCCAAACTTTACGGCTGCTCTGTTGCCAAGAACCTCCGCTTCGGTACATCTTCAATATCCCAGGAAAGAGAAAAATGGATAAAGAAATGGTGGTACTTGGCACAATGCAATATCACTCAGCCATGAAATCTATGTCATAAGGCTAGTTAGCAGCATGATGAGTGGATTTAGGTACGACGATTCTAAGTGAAATAAGTCACACAGAAAAAGGCACTTATCCTAAGATATCGCTTATAGAGGGAATGTCAAAATCGCTACACTTGAACTGAATTACAAAACAGAACAGAGGCACACCTTTAGAAGACACACTATGGCTGCTTAACCGGAAAGGTGAGGTGGGGTGATGCATAAAACAAGGGTTTGAAATTAGCTCAGAGACCACTCCATAAGCCAAATATGTAATAGACAAGGCCTACTCCCTGCTCAGTGAACTGGACTCAACACACCCTAGTCACCACACAAGAATATATCTGACTAGTAAGAATCTGAAAACCTATGTATCGATATCTCTCTGCAAGTGAATCAAGAGGGTGTAAAGCGGCATGAACACAGCAGGGAAAAGCAGCCAAGCCCGATTCTAAACATAAATTACTTTAAAAACCCACAAAACAAAGACAGTGAAAGAGAGAGAAATTCTTACAAAATCCGTTCAGGGTCTATGATGCAACCTGGATTGACCATATCTAGACCCACAGCTGGATGAGACAGAAGGCTGGACACTCTTGGGGCTGAGAGGATTGGTGAGGTTGGGTGAGCAAACGCAGATACTTTAAAGTAACACTGCGGGGAACACACCCCATGGGTCTCAAATCTCCAGGTACAAGGGCATCTTCCTACATCAAAACATGCATGGGAAACCCAGAAGATGGTATGCCATGAGATCGGGAAAGGTTTCTAAAACGAACCTCATTTCTCCTCTCCTTGTGCTCGGGTTCGCCATTCCAGTCGCTTGACTAACCATCTCCCTACTTGGAGAATCAGCACCTTTAACCTCCTGTTTCGTCCAGGTTGCAATTTGTCCTGAGGATGAACGGGAAGACGGGGAACCAACGAGAGACTAGCCCTAGGTGTTGGGACAGGCACAGGTCACTCCATTTTCCCATCAGGAAGAAGAATGAACCACAGGCTCAGCCTGCACCCCAGAACCAAAATAGGGCCTGAAGCAATCCTGCGCTTTTGCGGCCAGCTCCCAAAAAAGCGAGGAGACAAATGGAGCTCAGGGGCACTGCAATTCACAAACGTGCAGAGTTATAAATGAGAACTCTCGTCCACAAATATATTGAGGGAAGGCAACGAAGAGGATTTGAAAGCAAGGCAGATTTGCAGGAAACAGATTTCAGGAGGTAGATTCAACTCGCCTTTCAAGCACATGAAAAGCGGCAAAACGTTGACAATGATGCCCTTGGCCAAAAAGGGCGTATGCGTTTTTTCCTGAATATATTCAGGAAAAAACGCATACGCCCTTTTTGGCCAACCAAGCAAGCCGGAAGGGCAAATCAGCGCTACAAAGAAGTCTCGCTTGCCCTCGGTCAAAAGGGCCATGCTGAACAAAGTGTAAAAACCAGAAAAGCAGGACAGGCCATGGAGACATGGGAGCCTTGCTACGCTGATGGGCGGGATGTAAATTGCCAACAGGCACTCTGGAGAAGAGTACGGTGTGTCCTGAAACAAGTAATAAACACAGCGTAGAGAGCATAGGGCACTTCCACTCATGGGCGTATAAATTGGGAAAACTAAAAATCAACAAGACACAGGCACCCCAAACTTTACGGCTGCTCTGTTGCCAAGAACCTCCGCTTCGGTACATCTTCAATATCCCAGGAAAGAGAAAAATGGATAAAGAAATGGTGGTACTTGGCACAATGCAATATCACTCAGCCATGAAATCTATGTCATAAGGCTAGTTAGCAGCATGATGAGTGGATTTAGGTACGACGATTCTAAGTGAAATAAGTCACACAGAAAAAGGCACTTATCCTAAGATATCGCTTATAGAGGGAATGTCAAAATCGCTACACTTGAACTGAATTACAAAACAGAACAGAGGCACACCTTTAGAAGACACACTATGGCTGCTTAACCGGAAAGGTGAGGTGGGGTGATGCATAAAACAAGGGTTTGAAATTAGCTCAGAGACCACTCCATAAGCCAAATATGTAATAGACAAGGCCTACTCCCTGCTCAGTGAACTGGACTCAACACACCCTAGTCACCACACAAGAATATATCTGACTAGTAAGAATCTGAAAACCTATGTATCGATATCTCTCTGCAAGTGAATCAAGAGGGTGTAAAGCGGCATGAACACAGCAGGGAAAAGCAGCCAAGCCCGATTCTAAACATAAATTACTTTAAAAACCCACAAAACAAAGACAGTGAAAGAGAGAGAAATTCTTACAAAATCCGTTCAGGGTCTATGATGCAACCTGGATTGACCATATCTAGACCCACAGCTGGATGAGACAGAAGGCTGGACACTCTTGGGGCTGAGAGGATTGGTGAGGTTGGGTGAGCAAACGCAGATACTTTAAAGTAACACTGCGGGGAACACACCCCATGGGTCTCAAATCTCCAGGTACAAGGGCATCTTCCTACATCAAAACATGCATGGGAAACCCAGAAGATGGTATGCCATGAGATCGGGAAAGGTTTCTAAAACGAACCTCATTTCTCCTCTCCTTGTGCTCGGGTTCGCCATTCCAGTCGCTTGACTAACCATCTCCCTACTTGGAGAATCAGCACCTTTAACCTCCTGTTTCGTCCAGGTTGCAATTTGTCCTGAGGATGAACGGGAAGACGGGGAACCAACGAGAGACTAGCCCTAGGTGTTGGGACAGGCACAGGTCACTCCATTTTCCCATCAGGAAGAAGAATGAACCACAGGCTCAGCCTGCACCCCAGAACCAAAATAGGGCCTGAAGCAATCCTGCGCTTTTGCGGCCAGCTCCCAAAAAAGCGAGGAGACAAATGGAGCTCAGGGGCACTGCAATTCACAAACGTGCAGAGTTATAAATGAGAACTCTCGTCCACAAATATATTGAGGGAAGGCAACGAAGAGGATTTGAAAGCAAGGCAGATTTGCAGGAAACAGATTTCAGGAGGTAGATTCAACTCGCCTTTCAAGCACATGAAAAGCGGCAAAACGTTGACAATGATGCCCTTGGCCAAAAAGGGCGTATGCGTTTTTTCCTGAATATATTCAGGAAAAAACGCATACGCCCTTTTTGGCCAACCAAGCAAGCCGGAAGGGCAAATCAGCGCTACAAAGAAGTCTCGCTTGCCCTCGGTCAAAAGGGCCATGCTGAACAAAGTGTAAAAACCAGAAAAGCAGGACAGGCCATGGAGACATGGGAGCCTTGCTACGCTGATGGGCGGGATGTAAATTGCCAACAGGCACTCTGGAGAAGAGTACGGTGTGTCCTGAAACAAGTAATAAACACAGCGTAGAGAGCATAGGGCACTTCCACTCATGGGCGTATAAATTGGGAAAACTAAAAATCAACAAGACACAGGCACCCCAAACTTTACGGCTGCTCTGTTTCCAAGAACCTCCGCTTCGGTACACCTTCAATATCCCAGGAAAGAGAAAAATGGATAAAGAAATGGTGGTACTTGGCACAATGCACTATCACTCAGCCATGAAATCAATGTCATAAGGCTAGTTAGCAGCATGATGAGTGGATTTAGGTACGATGATTCTAAGTGAAATAAGTCACACAGAAAAAGACACTTATCCTAAGATATTGCTTATAGAGGGAATGTCAAAATCGCTACACTTGAACTGAATTACAAAACAGAACAGAGGCACACCTTTAGAAGACACACTATGGCTGCTTAACGGGAAAGGTGAGGTGGGGTGATGCATACAACAAGGGTTTGAAATTAGCTCAGAGACCGCTCCATAAGCCAAATATTTAATAGACAAGGCCTACTCCCTGCTCAGTGAACTGGACTCAACACACCCTAGTCACCACACAAGAATATATCTGACTAGTAAGAATCTGAAAACCTATGTATCGATATCTCTCTGCAAGTGAATCAAGAGGGTGTAAAGCGGCATCAACACAGCAGGGAAAAGCAACCAAGCCCGATTCTAAACATAAATTACTTTAAAAAACCCACAAAACAAAGACAGTGAAAGAGAGAGAAATTCTTACAAAATCCGTTCAGGGTCTATGATGCAACCTGGATTGACCATATCTAGACCCACAGCTGGATGAGACAGAAGGCTGGACACTCTTGGCGCTGAGAGGATTGGTGAGGTTGGGTGAGCAAACGCAGATACTTTAAAGTAACACTGCGGGGAACACACCCCATGGGTCTCAAATCTCCAGGTACAAGGGCATCTTCCTACATCAAAACATGCATGGGAAACCCAGAAGATGGTATGCCATGAGATCGGGAAAGGTTTCTAAAACGCACCTCATTTCTCCTCTCCTTGTGCTCGGGTTCACCATTCCAGCTGCTTGACTAACCATCTCCCTACTTGGAGAATCAGCACCTTTAACCTCCTGAATGTACAGGTTGCAATTTGTCCTGAGGATGAACGGGAAGACGGGGAACCAACGAGAGACGAGCCCTAGGTGTTGGGACAGGCATAGGTCACTCCATTTTCCCATCAGGAAGAAGAATGAACCACAGGCTCAGCCTGCCCCCCAGAACCAAAATAGGGCCTGAAGCAATCCTGCGCTTTTGCGGCCAGCTCCCAAAAAAGCGAGGAGCCAAATGGAGCTCAGGGGCACTGCAATTCACAAACGTGCAGAGTTATAAATGAGAACTCTCGTCCACAAATATATTGAGGGAAGGCAACGAAGAGGATTTGAAAGCAAGGCAGATTTCCAGGAAACAGATTTCAGGAGGTAGATTCGACTCGCCTTTAAAGCACATGAAAAGCGGCAAAACGTTGACAATGATGCCCTTGGCCAAAAGGGGCGTATGCGTTTTTTCCTGAATATATTCAGGAAAAAACGCATACGCCCCTTTTGGCCAACCAAGCAAGCCGGAAGGGCAAATCAGCGCTACAAAGAAGTCTCGCTTGCCCTCGGTCAAAAGGGCCATGCTGAACAAAGTGTAAAAACCAGAAAAGCAGGACAAGCCATGGAGACATGGGAGCCTTGCTACGCTGATGGGCGGGATGTAAATTGCCAACAGGCACTCTGGAGATGTGTACGGTGTGTCCTGAAACAAGTAATAAACACAGCGTTGAGAGCATAGGTCACTTCCACTCATGGGCGTATAAATTGGGAAAACTAAAAATCAACAAGACAAAGGCACCCTGAACTTTACGGCTGCTCTGTTTCCAAGAACCTCCGCTTCGGTACACCTTCAATATCCCAGGAAAGAGAAAAATGGATAAAGAAATGGTGGTACTTGGCACAATGCAATATCACTCAGCCATGAAATCAATGTCATAAGGCTAGTTAGCAGCATGATGAGCGGATTTAGGTCCGATGATTCTAAGTGAAATAAGTCACACAGAAAAAGACACTTATCCTAAGATATCGCTTATAGAGGGAATGTCAAAATCGCTACACTTGAACTGAATTACAAAACAGAACAGAGTCACACCTTTAGAAGACACACTATGGCTGCTTAACGGGAAAGGTGAGGTGGGGTGATGCATAAAACAAGGGTTTCAAATTAGCTCAGAGACCGCTCCATAAGCCAAATATGTAATAGACAAGGCCTACTCCCTGCTCAGTGAACTGGACTCAACACACCCTAGTCACCACACAAGAATATATCTGACTAGTAAGAATCTGAAAACCTATGTATCGATATCTCTCTGCAAGTGAATCAAGAGGGTGTAAAGCGGCATCAACACAGCAGGGAAAAGCAGCCAAGCCCGATTCTAAACATACATTACTTTAAAAAACCCACAAAACAAAGAGAGTGAAAGAGAGAGAAATTCTTACAAAATCCGTTCAGGGTCTATGATGCAACCTGGATTGACCATATCTAGACCCACAGCTGGATGAGACAGAAGGCTGGACACTCTTGGGGCTGAGAGGATTGGTGAGGTTGGGTGAGCAAACGCAGATAGTTTAAGGTAACACTGCGGGGAACACACCCCATGGGTCTCAAATCTCCAGGTACAAGGGCATCTTCCTACATCAAAACATGCATGGGAAACCCAGAAGATGGTATGCCATGAGATCGGGAAAGGTTTCTAAAATGCACCTCATTTCTCCTCTCCTTGTGCTCGGGTTCACCATTCCAGCTGCTTGACTAACCATCTCCCTACTTGGAGAATCAGCACCTTTAACCTCCTGATTGTACAGGTTGCAATTTGTCCTGAGGATGAACGTGAAGACGGGGAACCAACGAGAGACGAGCCCTAGGTGTTGGGACAGGCATAGGTCACTCCATTTTCCCATCAGGAAGAAGAATGAACCACAGGCTCAGCCTGCCCCCCAGAACCAAAATAGGGCCTGAAGCAATCCTGCGCTTTTGCGGCCAGCTCCCAAAAAAGCGAGGAGCCAAATGGAGCTCAGGGGCACTGCAATTCACAAACGTGCAGAGTTATAAATGAGAACTCTCGTCCACAAATATATTGAGGGAAGGCAACGAAGAGGATTTGAAAGCAAGGCAGATTTGCAGGAAACAGATTTCAGGAGGTAGATTCGACTCGCCTTTAAAGCACATGAAAAGCAGCAAAACGTTGACAATGATGCCCTTGGCCAAAAGGGGCGTATGCGTTTTTTCCTGAATACATTCAGGAAAAAACGCATACGCCCCTTTTGGCCAACCAAGCTAGCCGGAAGGGCAAATCAGCGCTACAAAGAAGTCTCGCTTGCCCTCGGTCAAATGGGCCATGCTGAACAAAGTGTAAAAACCAGAAAAGCAGGACAGGCCATGGAGACATGGGAGCCTTGCTACGCTGATGGGCGGGATGTAAATTGCCAACAGGCACTCTGGAGATGAGTACGGTGTGTCCTGAAACAAGTAATAAACACAGCGTTGAGAGCATAGGGCACTTCCACTCATGGGCGTATAAATTGGGAAAACTAAAAATCAACAAGACACAGGCACCCTAAACTTTACGGCTGCTCTGTTTCCAAGAACCTCCGCTTCGGTACACCTTCAATATCCCAGGAAAGAGAAAAATGGATAAAGAAATGGTGGTACTTGGCACAATGGAATATCACTCAGCCATGAAATCAATGTCATAAGGCTAGTTAGCAGCATGATGAGTGGATTTAGGTACGATGATTCTAAGTGAAATAAGTCACACAGAAAAAGGCACTTATCCTAAGATATCGCTTATAGAGGGAATGTCAAAATCGCTACACTTAAACTGAATTACAAAACAGAACAGAGGCACACCTTTAGAAGACACACTATGGCTGCTTAACGGGAAAGGTGAGGTGGGGTGATGCATAAAACAAGGGTTTGAAATTAGCTCAGACACCGCTCCATAAGCCAAATATGTAATAGACAAGGCCTACTCCCTGCTCAGTGAACTGGACTCAACACACCCTAGTCACCACACAAGAATATATCTGACTAGTAAGAATCTGAAAACCTATGTATCGATATCTCTCTGCAAGTGAATCAAGAGGGTGTAAAGCGGCATCAACACAGCAGGGAAAAGCAGCCAAGCCCGAATCTAAACATAAATTACTTTTAAAAACCCACAAAACAAAGACAGTGAAAGAGAGAGAAATTCTTACAAAATCCGTTCAGGGTCTATGATGCAACCTGGATTGACCATATCTAGACCCACAGCTGGATGAGACAGAAGGCTGGACACTCTTGGGGCTGAGAGGATTGGTGAGGTTGGGTGAGCAAACGCAGATACTTTAAAGTAACACTGCGGGGAACACACCCCATGGGTCTCAAATCTCCAGGTACAAGGGCATCTTCCTACATCAAAACATGCATGGGAAACCCAGAAGATGGTATGCCATGAGATCGGGAAAGGTTTCTAAAATGCACCTCATTTCTCCTCTCCTTGTGCTCGGGTTCACCATTCCAGCTGCTTGACTAACCATCTGCCTACTTGGAGAATCAGCACCTTTAACCTCCTGATTGTACAGGTTGCAATTTGTCCTGAGGATGAACGTGAAGACGGGGAACCAACGAGAGACGAGCCCTAGGTGTTGGGACAGGCATAGGTCACTCCATTTTCCCATCAGGAAGAAGAATGAACCACAGGCTCAGCCTGCCCGCCAGAACCAAAATAGGGCCTGAAGCAATCCTGCGCTTTTGCGGCCAGCTCCCAAAAAAGCGAGGAGACAAATGGAGCTCAGGGGCACTGCAATTCACAAACATGCAGAGTTATAAATGAGAACTCTCGTCCACAAATATATTGAAGGAAGGCAACGAAGAGGATTTGAAAGCAAGGCAGATTTGCAGGAAACAGATTTCAGGAGGTAGATTCGACTCGCCTTTAAAGCACATGAAAAGCGGCAAAACGTTGACAATGATGCCCTTGGCCAAAAAGGGCGTATGCGTTTTTTCCTGAATATATTCAGGAAAAAACGCATACGCCCTTTTTGGCCAACCAAGCAAGCCGGAAGGGCAAATCAGCGCTACAAAGAAGTCTCGCTTGCCCTCGGTCAAAAGGGCCATGCTGAACAAAGTGTAAAAACCAGAAAAGCAGGACAGGCCATGGAGACATGGGAGCCTTGCTACGCTGATGGGCGGGATGTAAATTGCCAACAGGCTCTCTGGAGATGAGTACGGTGTGTCCTGAAACAAGTAATAAACACAGCGTTGAGAGCATAGGGCACTTCCACTCATGGGCGTATAAATTGGGAAAACTAAAAATCAACAAGACACAGGCACCCCAAACTTTACGGCTGCTCTGTTTCCAAGAACCTCCGCTTCGGTACACCTTCAATATCCCAGGAAAGAGAAAAATGGATAAAGAAATGGTGGTACTTGGCACAATGCAATATCACTCAGCCATGAAATCAATGTCATAAGGCTAGTTAGCAGCATGATGAGTGGATTTAGGTACGATGATTCTAAGTGAAATAAGTCACACAGAAAAAGACAATTATCCTAAGATATTGCTTATAGAGGGAATATCAAAATCGCTACACTTGAACTGAATTACAAAACAGAACAGAGGCACACGTTTAGAAGACACACTATGGCTGCTTAACGGGAAAGGTGAGGTGGGGTGATGCATACAACAAGGGTTTGAAATTAGCTCAGAGACCGCTCCATAAGCCAAATATTTAATAGACAAGGCCTACTCCCTGCTCAGTGAACTGGACTCAACACCCCCTAGTCACCACACAAGAATATATCTGACTAGTAAGAATCTGAAAACCTATGTATCGATATCTCTCTGCAAGTGAATCAAGAGGGTGTAAAGCGGCATCAACACAGCAGGGAAAAGCAGCCAAGCCCGATTCTAAACATAAATTACTTTAAAAAACCCACAAAACAAAGACAGTGAAAGAGAGAGAAATTCTTACAAAATCCGTTCAGGGTCTATGATGCAACCTGGATTGACCATATCTAGACCCACAGCTGGATGAGACAGAAGGCTGGACACTCTTGGGGCTGAGAGGATTGGTGAGGTTGGGTGAGCAAACGCAGATACTTTAAAGTAACACTGCGGGGAACACACCCCATGGGTCTCAAATCTCCAGGTACAAGGGCATCTTCCTACATCAAAACATGCATGGGAAACCCAGAAGATGGTATGCCATGAGATCGGGAAAGGTTTCTAAAACGCACCTCATTTCTCCTCTCCTTGTGCTCGGGTTCACCATTCCAGCTGCTTGACTAACCGTCTCCCTACTTGGAGAATCAGCACCTTTAACCTCCTGAATGTACAGGTTGCAATTTGTCCTGCGGATGAACGGGAAGACGGGGAACCAACGAGAGACGAGCCCTAGGTGTTGGGACAGGCATAGGTCACTCCATTTTCCCATCAGGAAGAAGAATGAACCACAGGCTCAGCCTGCCCCCAGAACCAAAATAGGGCCTGAAGCAATCCTGCGCTTTTGCGGCCAGCTCCCAAAAAAGCGAGGAGCCAAATGGAGCTCAGGGGCACTGCAATTCACAAACGTGCAGAGTTATAAATGAGAACTCTCGTCCACAAATATATTGAGGGAAGGCAACGAAGAGGATTTGAAAGCAAGGCAGATTTGCAGGAAACAGATTTCAGGAGGTAGATTCGACTCGCCTTTAAAGCACATGAAAAGCGGCAAAACGTTGACAATGATGCCCTTGGCCAAAAGGGGCGTATGCGTTTTATCCTGAATATATTCAGGAAAAAACGCATACGCCCCTTTTGGCCAACCAAGCAAGCCGGAAGGGCAAATCAGCGCTACAAAGAAGTCTCGCTTGCCCTCGGTCAAAAGGGCCATGCTGAACAAAGTGTAAAAACCAGAAAAGCAGGACAGGCCATGGAGACATGGGAGCCTTGCTACGCTGATGGGCGGGATGTAAATTGCCAACAGGCACTCTGGAGATGAGTACGGTGTGTCCTGAAACAAGTAATAAACACAGCGTTGAGAGCATAGGGCACTTCCACTCATGGGCGTATAAATTGGGAAAACTAAAAATCAACAAGACACAGGCACCCTAAACTTTACGGCTGCTCTGTTTCCAAGAACCTCCGCTTCGGTACACCTTCAATATCCCAGGAAAGAGAAAAATGGATAAAGAAATGGTGGTACTTGGCACAATGGAATATCACTCACCCATGAAATCAATGTCATAAGGCTAGTAAGCAGCATGATGAGTGGATTTAGGTACGATGATTCTAAGTGAAATAAGTCACACAGAAAAAGGCACTTATCCTAAGATATCGCTTATAGAGGGAATGTCAAAATCGCTACACTTGAACTGAATTACAAAACAGAACAGAGGCACACCTTTAGAAGACACACTATGGCTGCTTAACCGGAAAGGTGAGGTGGGGTGATGCATAAAACAAGGGTTTGAAATTAGCTCAGACACCGCTCCATAAGCCAAATATGTAATAGACAAGGCCTACTCCCTGCTCAGTGAATTGGACTCAACACCCCCTAGTCACCGCACAAGAATATATCTGACTAGTATGAATCTGAAAACCTATGTATTGATATCTCTCTGCAAGTGAATCAAGAGCGTGTAAAGCGGCATAAACACAGCAGGGAATAGCAGCAAAACCCCATTCTAAACATACATTACTTTAAAAATCCCACAAAGCAAAGACAGTGAAAGAGAGAGAAATTCTTACAAAATCCGTTCAGGGTCTCTGATGCAACCTGGATTGACCATATCTAGACCCACAGCTGGATGAGACATAAGGCTGGACACTCTTGGGGCTGAGAGGATTGGTGAGGTTGGGTGAGCAAATGCAGATACTTTAAAGTAATACCGCGGGGTACCCACCCCATGGGTCTCAAATCTCCAGGTACAAGGGAATCTTCCTACATCAAAACATGCATGGGAAACCCAGAAGATGGTATGCCATGAGATCGGGAAAGGTTTCTAAAACGCACCTCATTTCTCCTCTCCTTGTGCTCGGGTTCGCCATTCCAGCTGCTTGACTAACCATCTCCCTACTTGGAGAATCAGCACCTTTAACCTCTTGTTTCGTCCAGGTTGCAATTTGTCCTGAGGATGAACATGAAGATGGGGAACCAACGAAAGACTAGCCCTAGGTGTTGGGACAGGCACAGGTCACTCCATTTTCCCATCAGGAAGAAGAATGAACCACAGGCTCAGCCTGCACCCCAGAACCAAAATAGGGCCTGAAGCAATCCTGCGCTTTTGTGGCCAGCTCCCAAAAAGGCGAGGAGACAAATGGAGCTCAGGGGCACTGCAATTCACAAACGTGCAGAGTTATAAATGACAACTCTCGTCCACACATATATTGAGGGAAGGCAACAAAGAGGATTTGAAAGCAAGGCAGATTTGCAGGAAACAGATTTCAGGAGGTAGATTCGACTCGCCTTTAAAGCACATGAAAAGCGGCAAAACGTTGACAATGATGCCCTTGGCCAAAAAGGGCCTATGCGTTTTTTCCTGAATATATTCAGGAAAAAACGCATACGCCCTTTTTGGCCAACCAAGCAAGCCGGAAGTGCAAATCAACGCTACAAAGAAGTCTCGCTTGCCCTCGGTCAAAAGGGCCATGCTGAACAAAGTGTAAAAACCAGAAAACAGGACAGGCCATGGAGACATGGGAGCCTTACTACGCTGATGGGCGGGATGTAAATTGCCAACAGGCACTCTGGAGAAGAGTACGGTGTGTCCTGAAACAAGTAATAAACACAGCGTAGAGAGCATAGGGCACTTCCACTCATGGGCGTATAAATTGGGAAAACTAAAAATCAACAAGACACAGGCACCCTAAACTTTACGGCTGCTCTGTTTCCAAGAACCTCCGCTTCGGTACACCTTCAATATCCCAGGAAAGAGAAAAATGGATAAAGAAATGGTGGTACTTGGCACAATGCAATATCACTCAGCCATGAAATCAATGTCATAAGGCTAGTTAGCAGCATGATGAGTGGATTTAGGTACGATGATTCTAAGTGAAATAAGTCACACAGAAAAAGACACTTATCCTAAGATATCGCTTAGAGAGGGAATGTCAAAATCGCTACACTTGAACTGAATTACAAAAGAGAACAGAGTCACACCTTTAGAAGACACACTATGGCTGCTTAACGGGAAAGGTGAGGTGGGGTGATGCATAAAACAAGGGTTTCAAATTAGCTCAGAGACCGCTCCATAAGCCAAATATGTAATAGACAAGGCCTACTACCTGCTCAGTGAACTGGACTCAACACACCCTAGTCAGCACACAAGAATATATCTGACTAGTAAGAATCTGAAAACCTATGTATCGATATCTCTCTGAAAGTGAATCAAGAGGGTGTAAAGCGGCATCAACACAGCAGGGAAAAGCAGCCAAGCCCGATTCTAAACATAAATTACTTTTAAAAACCCACAAAACAAAGACAGTGAAAGAGAGAGAAATTCTTACAAAATCCGTTCAGGGTCTATGATGCAACCTGGATTGACCATATCTAGACCCACAGCTGGATGAGACAGAAGGTTGGACACTCTTGGGGCTGAGAGGATTGGTGAGGTTGGGTGAGCAAACGCAGATACTTTAAAGTAACACTGCGGGGAACACACCCCATGGGTCTCAAATCTCCAGGTAAAAGGGCATCTTCCTACATCAAAACATGTATGGGAAACCCAGAAGATGGTATGCCATGAGATCGGGAAAGGTTTCTAAAACGCACCTCATTTCTCCTCTCCTTGTGCTCGGGTTCACCATTGCAGCTGCTTGACTAACCATCTGCCTACTTGGAGAATCAGCACCTTTAACCTCCTGATTGTACAGGTTGCAATTTGTCCTGAGTATGAACGTGAAGACGGGGAACCAACGAGAGACGAGCCCTAGGTGTTGGGACAGGCATAGGTCACTCCATTTTCCCATCAGGAAGAAGAATGAACCACAGGCTCAGCCTGCCCCCCAGAACCAAAATAGGGCCTGAAGCAATCCTGCGCTTTTGCGGCCAGCTCCCAAAAAAGCGAGGAGACAAATGGAGCTCAGGGGCACTGCAATTCACAAACATGCAGAGTTATAAATGAGAACTCACGTCCACAAATATATTGAGGGAAGGCAACGAAGAGGATTTGAAAGCAAGGCAGATTTGCAGGAAACAGATTTCAGGAGGTAGATTCGACTCGCCTTTAAAGCACATGAAAAGCGGCAAAAGGTTGACAATGATGCCCTTGGCCAAAAAGGGCGTATGCGTTTTCTCCTGAATATATTCAGGAAAAAACGCATACGCCCTTTTTGGCCAACCAAGCAAGCCGGAAGTGCAAATCAACGCTACAAAGAAGTCTCGCTTGCCCTCGGTCAAAAGGGCCATGCTGAACAAAGTGTAAAAACCAGAAAAGCAGGACAGGCCATGGAGACATGGGAGCCTTACTACGCTGATGGGCGGGATGTAAATTGCCAACAGGCACTCTGGAGAAGAGTACGGTGTGTCCTGAAACAAGTAATAAACACAGCGTAGAGAGCATAGGGCACTTCCACTCATGGGCGTATAAATTGGGAAAACTAAAAATCAACAAGACACAGGCACCCTAAAGTTTACGGCTGCTCTGTTTCCAAGAACCTCCGCTTCGGTACACCTTCAATATCCCAGGAAAGAGAAAAATGGATAAAGAAATGGTGGTACTTGGCACAATGGAATATCACTCAGCCATGAAATCAATGTCATAAGGCTAGTTAGCAGCATGATGAGTGGATTTAGGTACGATGATTCTAAGTGAAATAAGTCACACAGAAAAAGACACTTATCCTAAGATATCGCTTATAGAGGGAATGTCAAAATCGCTACACTTGAACTGAATTACAAAACAGAACAGAGGCACACCTTTAGAAGACACACTATGGCTGCTTAACGGGAAAGGTGAGGTGGGGTGATGCATAAAACAAGGGTTTGAAATTAGCTCAGAGACCGCTCCATAAGCCAAATATGTAATAGACAAGGCCTACTCCCTGCTCAGTGAACTGGACTCAACACACCCTAGTCACCACACAAGAATATATCTGACTAGTAAGAATCTGAAAACCTATGTATCGATATCTCTCTGCAAGTGAATCAAGAGGTTGTAAAGCGGCATCAACACAGCAGGGAAAAGCAGCCAAGCCCGATTCTAAACATACATTACTTTAAAAAACCCACAAAACAAAGACAGTGAAAGAGAGAGAAATTCTTACAAAATCCGTTCAGGGTCTATGATGCAACCTGGATTGACCATATCTACACCCACAGCTGAATGAGACATAAGGCGGGACACTCTTGGGGCTGAGAGGATTGGTGAGGTTGGGTGAGCAAACGCAGATACTTTAAGGTAACACTGCGGGGAACACACCCCATGGGTCTCAAATCTCCAGGTACAAGGGCATCTTCCTACATCAAAACATGCATGGGAAACCCAGAAGATGGTATGCCATGAGATCGGGAAAGGTTTCTAAAATGCACCTCATTTCTCCTCTCCTTGTGCTCGGGTTCACCATTCCAGCTGCTTGAGTAACCATCTCCCTACTTGGAGAATCAGCACCTTTAACCTCCTGATTGTACAGGTTGCAATTTGTCCTGAGGATGAACGTGAAGACGGGGAACCAACGAGAGACGAGCCCTAGGTGTTGGGACAGGCATAGGTCACTCCATTTTCCCATCAGGAAGAAGAATGAACCACAGGCTCAGCCTGCCCCCAGAACCAAAATAGGGCCTGAAGCAATCCTGCGCTTTTGCGGCCAGCTCCCAAAAAAGCGAGGAGCCAAATGGAGCTCAGGGGCACTGCAATTCACAAACGTGCAGAGTTATAAATGAGAACTCTCGTCCACAAATATATTGAGGGAAGGCAACGAAGAGGATTTGAAAGCAAGGCAGATTTGCAGGAAACAGATTTCAGGAGGTAGATTCGACTCGCCATTAAAGCACATGAAAAGCGGCAAAACGTTGACAATGATGCCCTTGGCTAAAAGGGGCGTATGCGTTTTTTCCTGAATACATTGAGGAAAAAACGCATACGCCCCTTTTGGCCAACCAAGCAAGCCGGAAGGGCAAATCAGCGCTACAAAGAAGTCTCGCTTGCCCTCGGTCAAAAGGGCCATGCTGAACAAAGTGTAAAAACCAGAAAAGCAGGACAGGCCATGGAGACATGGGAGCCTTGCTACGCTGATGGGCGGGATGTAAATTGCCAACAGGCACTCTGGAGATGAGTACGGTGTGTCCTGAAACAAGTAATAAACACAGCGTTGAGAGCATAGGGCACTTCCACTCATGGGCGTATAAATTGGGAAAACTAAAAATCAACAAGACACAGGCACCCCAAACTTTACGGCTGCTCTGTTTCCAAGAACCTCCGCTTCGGTACACCTTCAATATCCCAGGAAAGAGAAAAATGGATAAAGAAATGGTGGTACTTGGCACAATGCAATATCACTCAGCCATGAAATCAATGTCATAAGGCTAGTTAGCAGCATGATGAGTGGATTTAGGTACGATGATTCTAAGTGAAATAAGTCACACAGAAAAAGGCACTTATCCTAAGATATCGCTTATAGAGGGAATGTCAAAATCGCTACACTTGAACTGAATTACAAAACAGAACAGAGGCACACCTTTAGAAGACACACTATGGCTGCTTAACCGGAAAGGTGAGGTGGGGTGATGCATAAAACAAGGGTTTGAAATTAGCTCAGACACCGTTCCATAAGCCAAATATGTAATAGACAAGGCCTACTCCCTGCTCAGTGAACTGGACTCAACACCCCCTAGTCACCACACAAGAATATATCTGACTAGTATGAATCTGAAAACCTATGTATTGATATCTCTCTGCAAGTGAATCAAGAGGGTGTAAACCGGCATAAACACAGCAGGGAATAGCAGCCAAACCCCATTCTAAACATACATTACTTTAAAAAACCCACAAAGCAAAGACAGTGAAAGAGAGAGAAATTCTTACAAAATCCGTTCAGGGTCTCTGATGCAACCTGGATTGACCATATCTAGACCCACAGCTGGATGAGACATAAGGCTGGACACTCTTGGGGCTGAGAGGATTGGTAAGGTTGGGTGAGCAAATGCAGATACTTTAAAGTAATACCGCGGGGTACCCACCCCATGGGTCTCAAATCTCCAGGTACAAGGGAATCTTCCTACATCAAAACATGCATGGGAAACCCAGAAGATGGTATGCCATGAGATCGGGAAAGGTTTCTAAAACGCACCTCATTTCTCCTCTCCTTGTGCTCGGGTTCGCCATTCCAGCTGCTTGACTAACCATCTCCCTACTTGGAGAATCAGCACCTTTAACCTCCTGTTTCGTCCAGGTTGCAATTTGTCCTGAGGATGAACGGGAAGACGGGGAACCAACGAAAGACTAGCCCTAGGTGTTGGGACAGGCACAGGTCACTCCATTTTCCCATCAGGAAGAAGAATGAACCACAGGCTCAGCCTGCACCCCAGAACCAAAATAGGGCCTGAAGCAATCCTGCGCTTTTGCGGCCAGCTCCCAAAAAAGCGAGGAGACAAATGGAGCTCAGGGGCACTGCAATTCACAAACGTGCAGAGTTATAAATGAGAACTCTCGTCCACAAATATATTGAGGGAAGGCAACGAAGAGGATTTGAAAGCAAGGCAGATTTGCAGGAAACAGATTTCAGGAGGTAGATTCGACTCGCCTTTAAAGCACATGAAAAGCGGCAAAAGGTTGACAATGATGCCCTTGGCCAAAAAGGGCGTATGCGTTTTTTCCTGAATATATTCAGGAAAAAACGCATACGCCCTTTTTGGCCAACCAAGCAAGCCGGAAGTGCAAATCAACGCTACAAAGAAGTCTCCTTGCCCTCGGTCAAAAGGGCCATGCTGAACAAAGTGTAAAAACCAGAAAAGCAGGACAGGCCATGGAGACATGGGAGCCTTACTACGCTGATGGGCGGGATGTAAATTGCCAACAGGCACTCTGGAGAAGAGTACGGTGTGTCCTGAAACAAGTAATAAACACAGCGTAGAGAGCATAGGGCACTTCCACTCATGGGCGTATAAATTGGGAAAACTAAAAATCAACAAGACACAGGCACCCTAAAGTTTACGGCTGCTCTGTTTCCAAGAACCTCCGCTTCGGTACACCTTCAATATCCCAGGAAAGAGAAAAATGGATAAAGAAATGGTGGTACTTGGCACAATGGAATATCACTCAGCCATGAAATCAATGTCATAAGGCTAGTTAGCAGCATGATGAGTGGATTTAGGTACGATGATTCTAAGTGAAATAAGTCACACAGAAAAAGGCACTTATCCTAAGATATCGCTTATAGAGGGAATGTCAAAATCGCTACACTTGAACTGAATTACAAAACAGAACAGAGGCACACCTTTAGAAGACACACTATGGCTGCTTAACGGGAAAGGTGAGGTGGGGTGATGCATAAAACAAGGGTTTGAAATTAGCTCAGACACCGCTCCATAAGCCAAATATGTAATAGACAAGGCCTACTCCCTGCTCAGTGAACTGGACTCAACACCCCCTAGTCACCGCACAAGAATATATCTGACTAGTATGAATCTGAAAACCTATGTATTGATATCTCTCTGCAAGTGAATCAAGAGGGTGTAAAGCGGCATAAACACAGCAGGGAATAGCAGCCAAACCCCATTCTAAACATACATTACTTTAAAAAACCCACAAAGCAAAGACAGTGAAAGAGAGAGAAATTCTTACAAAATCCGTTCAGGGTCTCTGATGCAACCTGGATTGACCATATCTAGACCCACAGCTGGATGAGACATAAGGCTGGACACTCTTGGGGCTGAGAGGATTGGTGAGGTTGGGTGAGCAAATGCAGATACTTTAAAGTAATACCGCGGGGTACCCACCCCATGGGTCTCAAATCTCCAGGTACAAGGGAATCTTCCTACATCAAAACATGCATGGGAAACCCAGAAGATGGTATGCCATGAGATCGGGAAAGGTTTCTAAAACGCACCTCATTTCTCCTCTCCTTGTGCTCGGGTTCGCCATTCCAGCTGCTTGACTAACCATCTCCCTACTTGGAGAATCAGCTCCTTTAACCTCCTGTTTCGTCCAGGTTGCAATTTGTCCAGAGGATGAACAGGAAGATGGGGAACCAACGAAAGACTAGCCCTAGGTGTTGGGACAGGCACAGGTCACTCCATTTTCCCATCAGGAAGAAGAATGAACCACAGGCTCAGCCTGCACCCCAGAACCAAAATAGGGCCTGAAGCAATCCTGCGCTTTTGCGGCCAGCTCCCAAAAAAGCGAGGAGACAAATGGAGCTCAGGGGCACTGCAATTCACAAACGTGCAGAGTTATAAATGAGAACTCTCGTCCACAAATATATTGAGGGAAGGCAACGAAGAGGATTTGAAAGCAAGGCAGATTTGCAGGAAACAGATTTCAGGAGGTAGATTCGACTCGCCTTTAAAGCACATGAAAAGCGGCAAAAGGTTGACAATGATGCCCTTGGCCAAAAAGGGCGTATGCGTTTTTTCCTGAATATATTCAGGAAAAAACGCATACGCCCTTTTTGGCCAACCAAGCAAGCCGGAAGTGCAAATCAACGCTACAAAGAAGTCTCGCTTGCCCTCGGTCAAAAGGGCCATGCTGAACAAAGTGTAAAAACCAGAAAAGCAGGACAGGCCATGGAGACATGGGAGCCTTACTACGCTGATGGGCGGGATGTAAATTGCCAACAGGCACTCTGGAGAAGAGTACGGTGTGTCCTGAAACAAGTAATAAACACAGCGTAGAGAGCATAGGGCACTTCCACTCATGGGCGTATAAATTGGGAAAACTAAAAATCAACAAGACACAGGCACCCTAAAGTTTACGGCTGCTCTGTTTCCAAGAACCTCCGCTTCGGTACACCTTCAATATCCCAGGAAAGAGAAAAATGGATAAAGAAATGGTGGTACTTGGCACAATGGAATATCACTCAGCCATGAAATCAATGTCATAAGGCTAGTTAGCAGCATGATGAGTGGATTTAGGTACGATGATTCTAAGTGAAATAAGTCACACAGAAAAAGGCACTTATCCTAAGATATCGCTTATAGAGGGAATGTCAAAATCGCTACACTTGAACTGAATTACAAAACAGAACAGAGGCACACCTTTAGAAGACACACTATGGCTGCTTAACGGGAAAGGTGAGGTGGGGTGATGCATAAAACAAGGGTTTGAAATTAGCTCAGACACCGCTCCATAAGCCAAATATGTAATAGACAAGGCCTACTCCCTGCTCAGTGAACTGGACTCAACACACCCTAGTCACCACACAAGAATATATCTGACTAGTAAGAATCTGAAAACCTATGTATCGATATCTCTCTGCAAGTGAATCAAGAGGTTGTAAAGCGGCATCAACACAGCAGGGAAAGGCAGCCAAGCCCGATTCTAAACATACATTACTTTAAAAAACCCACAAAACAAAGACAGTGAAAGAGAGAGAAATTCTTACAAAATCCGTTCAGGGTCTATGATGCAACCTGGATTGACCATGTCTACACCCACAGCTGAATGAGACATAAGGCGGGACACTCTTGGGGCTGAGAGGATTGGTGAGGTTGGGTGAGCAAACGCAGATACTTTAAGCTAACACTGCGGGGAACACACCCCATTGGTCTCAAATCTCCAGGTACAAGGGCATCTTCCTACATCAAAACATGCATGGGAAACCCAGAAGATGGTATGCCATGAGATCGGGAAAGGTTTCTAAAATGCACCTCATTTCTCCTCTCCTTGTGCTCGGGTTCACCATTCCAGCTGCTTGACTAACCATCTCCCTACTTGGAGAATCAGCACCTTTAACCTCCTGATTGTACAGGTTGCAATTTGTCCTGAGGATGAACGTGAAGACGGGGAACCAACGAGAGACGAGCCCTAGGTGTTGGGACAGGCATAGGTCACTCCATTTTCCCATCAGGAAGAAGAATGAACCACAGGCTCAGCCTGCCCCCAGAACCAAAATAGGGCCTGAAGCAATCCTGCGCTTTTGCGGCCAGCTCCCAAAAAAGCGAGGAGCCAAATGGAGCTCAGGGGCACTGCAATTCACAAACGTGCAGAGTTATAAATGAGAACTCTCGTCCACAAATATATTGAGGGAAGGCAACGAAGAGGATTTGAAAGCAAGGCAGATTTGCAGGAAACAGATTTCAGGAGGTAGATTCGACTCGCCATTAAAGCACATGAAAAGCGGCAAAACGTTGACAATGATGCCCTTGGCCAAAAGGGGCGTATGCGTTTTTTCCTGAATACATTCAGGAAAAAACGCATACGCCCCTTTTGGCCAACCAAGCAAGCCGGAAGGGCAAATCAGCGCTACAAAGAAGTCTCGCTTGCCCTCGGTCAAAAGGGCCATGCTGAACAAAGTGTAAAAACCAGAAAAGCAGGACAGGCCATGGAGACATGGGAGCCTTGCTACGCTGATGGGCGGGATGTAAATTGCCAACAGGCACTCTGGAGATGAGTACGGTGTGTCCTGAAACAAGTAATAAACACAGCGTTGAGAGCATAGGGCACTTCCACTCATGGGCGTATAAATTGGGAAAACTAAAAATCAACAAGACACAGGCACCCCAAACTTTACGGCTGCTCTGTTTCCAAGAACCTCCGCTTCGGTACACCTTCAATATCCCAGGAAAGAGAAAAATGGATAAAGAAATGGTGGTACTTGGCACAATGCAATATCACTCAGCCATGAAATCAATGTCATAAGGCTAGTTAGCAGCATGATGAGTGGATTTAGGTACGATGATTCTAAGTGAAATAAGTCACACAGAAAAAGGCACTTATCCTAAGATATCGCTTATAGAGGGAATGTCAAAATCGCTACACTTGAACTGAATTACAAAACAGAACAGAGGCACACCTTTAGAAGACACACTATGGCTGCTTAACCGGAAAGGTGAGGTGGGGTGATGCATAAAACAAGGGTTTGAAATTAGCTCAGACACCGCTCCATAAGCCAAATATGTAATAGACAAGGCCTACTCCCTGCTCAGTGAACTGGACTCAACACCCCCTAGTCACCACACAAGAATATATCTGACTAGTATGAATCTGAAAACCTATGTATTGATATCTCTCTGCAAGTGAATCAAGAGGGTGTAAAGCGGCATAAACACAGCAGGGAATAGCAGCCAAACCCCATTCTAAACATACATTACTTTAAAAAACCCACAAAGCAAAGACAGTGAAAGAGAGAGAAATTCTTACAAAATCCGTTCAGGGTCTCTGATGCAACCTGGATTGACCATATCTAGACCCACAGCTGGATGAGACATAAGGCTGGACACTCTTGGGGCTGAGAGGATTGGTGAGGTTGGGTGAGCAAATGCAGATACTTTAAAGTAATACCGCGGGGTACCCACCCCATGGGTCTCAAATCTCCAGGTACAAGGGAATCTTCCTACATCAAAACATGCATGGGAAACCCAGAAGATGGTATGCCATGAGATCGGGAAAGGTTTCTAAAACGCACCTCATTTCTCCTCTCCTTGTGCTCGGGTTCGCCATTCCAGCTGCTTGACTAACCATCTCCCTACTTGGAGAATCAGCACCTTTAACCTCCTGTTTCGTCCAGGTTGCAATTTGTCCTGAGGATGAACGGGAAGACGGGGAACCAACGAAAGACTAGCCCTAGGTGTTGGGACAGGCACAGGTCACTCCATTTTCCCATCAGGAAGAAGAATGAACCACAGGCTCAGCCTGCACCCCAGAACCAAAATAGGGCCTGAAGCAATCCTGCGCTTTTGCGGCCAGCTCCCAAAAAAGCGAGGAGACAAATGGAGCTCAGGGGCACTGCAATTCACAAACGTGCAGAGTTATAAATGAGAACTCTCGTCCACAAATATATTGAGGGAAGGCAACGAAGAGGATTTGAAAGCAAGGCAGATTTGCAGGAAACAGATTTCAGGAGGTAGATTCGACTCGCCTTTAAAGCACATGAAAAGCGGCAAAAGGTTGACAATGATGCCCTTGGCCAAAAAGGGCGTATGCGTTTTTTCCTGAATATATTCAGGAAAAAACGCATACGCCCTTTTTGGCCAACCAAGCAAGCCGGAAGTGCAAATCAACGCTACAAAGAAGTCTCGCTTGCCCTCGGTCAAAAGGGCCATGCTGAACAAAGTGTAAAAACCAGAAAAGCAGGACAGGCCATGGAGACATGGGAGCCTTGCTACGCTGATGGGCGGGATGTAAATTGCCAACAGGCACTCTGGAGAAGAGTACGGTGTGTCCTGAAACAAGTAATAAACACAGCGTAGAGAGCATAGGGCACTTCCACTCATGGGCGTATAAATTGGGAAAACTAAAAATCAACAAGACACAGGCACCCTAAAGTTTACGGCTGCTCTGTTTCCAAGAACCTCCGCTTCGGTACACCTTCAATATCCCAGGAAAGAGAAAAATGGATAAAGAAATGGTGGTACTTGGCACAATGGAATATCACTCAGCCATGAAATCAATGTCATAAGGCTAGTTAGCAGCATGATGAGTGGATTTAGGTACGATGATTCTAAGTGAAATAAGTCACACAGAAAAAGACACTTATCCTAAGATATCGCTTATAGAGGGAATGTCAAAATCGCTACACTTGAACTGAATTACAAAACAGAACAGAGGCACACCTTTAGAAGACACACTATGGCTGCTTAACGGGAAAGGTGAGGTGGGGTGATGCATAAAACAAGGGTTTCAAATTAGCTCAGAGACCGCTCCATAAGCCAAATATGTAATAGACAAGGCCTACTCCCTGCTCAGTGAACTGGACTCAACACACCCTAGTCACCACACAAGAATATATCTGACTAGTAAGAATCTGAAAACCTATGTATCGATATCTCTCTGCAAGTGAATCAAGAGGTTGTAAAGCGGCATCAACACAGCAGGGAAAAGCAGCCAAGCCCGATTCTAAACATACATTACTTTAAAAAACCCACAAAACAAAGACAGTGAAAGAGAGAGAAATTCTTACAAAATCCGTTCAGGGTCTATGATGCAACCTGGATTGACCATATCTACACCCACAGCTGAATGAGACATAAGGCGGGACACTCTTGGGGCTGAGAGGATTGGTGAGGTTGGGTGAGCAAACGCAGATACTTTAAGGTAACACTGCGGGGAACACACCCCATTGGTCTCAAATCTCCAGGTACAAGGGCATCTTCCTACATCAAAACATGCATGGGAAACCCAGAAGATGGTATGCCATGAGATCGAGAAAGGTTTCTAAAATGCACCTCATTTCTCCTCTCCTTGTGCTCGGGTTCACCATTCCAGCTGCTTGACTAACCATCTCCCTACTTGGAGAATCAGCACCTTTAACCTCCTGATTGTACAGGTTGCAATTTGTCCTGAGGATGAACGTGAAAACGGGGAACCAACGAGAGACGAGCCCTAGGTGTTGGGACAGGCATAGGTCACTCCATTTTCCCATCAGGAAGAAGAATGAACCACAGGCTCAGCCTGCCCCCAGAACCAAAATAGGGCCTGAAGCAATCCTGCGCTTTTGCGGCCAGCTCCCAAAAAAGCGAGGAGCCAAATGGAGCTCAGGGGCACTGCAATTCACAAACGTGCAGAGTTATAAATGAGAACTCTCGTCCACAAATATATTGAGGGAAGGCAACGAAGAGGATTTGAAAGCAAGGCAGATTTGCAGGAAACAGATTTCAGGAGGTAGATTCGACTCGCCTTTAAAGCACATGAAAAGCGGCAAAACGTTGACAATGATGCCCTTGGCCAAAAGGGGCGTATGCGTTTTTTCCTGAATACATTCAGGAAAAAACGCATACGCCCCTTTTGGCCAACCAAGCAAGCCGGAAGGGCAAATCAGCGCTACAAAGAAGTCTCGCTTGCCCTCGGTCAAAAGGGCCATGCTGAACAAAGTGTAAAAACCAGAAAAGCAGGACAGGCCATGGAGACATGGGAGCCTTGCTACGCTGATGGGCGGGATGTAAATTGCCAACAGGCACTCTGGAGATGAGTACGGTGTGTCCTGAAACAAGTAATAAACACAGAGTTGAGAGCATAGGGCACTTCCACTCATGGGCGTATAAATTGGGAAAACTAAAAATCAACAAGACACAGGCACCCCAAACTTTACGGCTGCTCTGTTTCCAAGAACCTCCGCTTCGGTACACCTTCAATATCCCAGGAAAGAGAAAAATGGATAAAGGAATGGTGGTACTTGGCACAATGGTATATCACTCAGCCATGAAATCAATGTCATAAGGCTAGTTAGCAGCATGATGAGTGGATTTAGGTACGATGATTCTAAGTGAAATAAGTCACACAGAAAAAGGCACTTATCCTAAGATATCGCTTATAGAGGGAATGTCAAAATCGCTACACTTGAACTGAATTACAAAACAGAACAGAGGCACACCTTTAGAAGACACACTATGGCTGCTTAACCGGAAAGGTGAGGTGGGGTGATGCATAAAACAAGGGTTTGAAATTAGCTCAGACACCGCTCCATAAGCCAAATATGTAATAGACAAGGCCTACTCCCTGCTCAGTGAACTGGACTCAACACCCCCTAGTCACCGCACAAGAATATATCTGACTAGTATGAATCTGAAAACCTATGTATTGATATCTCTCTGCAAGTGAATCAAGAGGGTGTAAAGCGGCATAAACACAGCAGGGAATAGCAGCCAAACCCCATTCTAAACATACATTACTTTAAAAAACCCACAAAGCAAAGACAGTGAAAGAGAGAGAAATTCTTACAAAATCCGTTCAGGGTCTATGATGCAACCTGGATTGACCATATCTAGACCCACAGCTGGATGAGACATAAGGCTGGACACTCTTGGGGCTGAGAGGATTGGTGAGGTTGGGTGAGCAAATGCAGATACTTTAAAGTAATACCGCGGGGTACCCACCCCATGGGTCTCAAATCTCCAGGTACAAGGGAATCTTCCTACATCAAAACATGCATGGGAAACCCAGAAGATGGTATGCCATGAGATCGGGAAAGGTTTCTAAAACGCACCTCATTTCTCCTCTCCTTGTGCTCGGGTTCGCCATTCCAGCTGCTTGACTAACCATCTCCCTACTTGGAGAATCAGCTCCTTTAACCTCCTGTTTCGTCCAGGTTGCAATTTGTCCAGAGGATGAACGGGAAGATGGGGAACCAACGAAAGACTAGCCCTAGGTGTTGGGACAGGCACAGGTCTCTCCATTTTCCCATCAGGAAGAAGAATGAACCACAGGCTCGGCCTGCACCCCAGAACCAAAATAGGGCCTGAAGCAATCCTGCGCTTTTGCGGCCAGCTCCCAAAAAAGCGAGGAGACAAATGGAGCTCAGGGGCACTGCAATTCACAAACGTGCAGAGTTATAAATGAGAACTCTCGTCCACAAATATATTGAGGGAAGGCAACGAAGAGGATTTGAAAGCAAGGCAGATTTGCAGGAAACAGATTTCAGGAGGTAGATTCGACTCGCCTTTAAAGCACATGAAAAGCGGCAAAACGTTGACAATGATGCCCTTGGCCAAAAAGGGCGTATGCGTTTTTTCCTGAATATATTCAGGAAAAAACGCATACGCCCTTTTTGGCCAACCAAGCAAGCCGGAAGTGCAAATCAACGCTACAAAGAAGTCTCGCTTGCCCTCGGTCAAAAGGGCCATGCTGAACAAAGTGTAAAAACCAGAAAAGCAGGACAGGCCATGGAGACATGGGAGCCTTACTACGCTGATGGGCGGGATGTAAATTGCCAACAGGCACTCTGGAGAAGAGTACGGTGTGTCCTGAAACAAGTAATAAACACAGCATTGAGAGCATAGGGCACTTCCACTCATGGGCGTATAAATTGGGAAAACTAAAAATCAACAAGACACAGGCACCCCAAACTTTACGGCTGCTCTGTTTCCAAGAACCTCCGCTTCGGTACACCTTCAATATCCCAGGAAAGAGAAAAATGGATAAAGAAATGGTGGTACTTGGCACAATGCAATATCACTCAGCCATGAAATCAATGTCATAAGACTAGTTAGCAGCATGATGAGTGGATTTAGGTACGATGATTCTAAGTGAAATAAGTCACACAGAAAAAGAAACTTATCCTAAGATATCGCTTATAGAGGGAATGTCAAAATCGCTAAACTTGAACTGAATTACAAAACAGAAAAGAGGCACACCTTTAGAAGACACACTATGGCTGCTTAACGGGAAAGGTGAGGTGGGGTGATGCATAAAACAAGGGTTTCAAATTAGCTCAGAGACCGCTCCATAAGCCAATTATTTAATAGACAAGGCCTACTCCCTGCTCAGTGAACTGGACTCAACACACCCTAGTCACCACACAAGAATATATCTGACTAGTAAGAATCTGAAAACCTATGTATCGATATCTCTCTGCAAGTGAATCAAGAGGGTGTAAAGCGGCATCAACACAGCAGGGAAAAGCAGCCAAGCCCGATTCTAAACATAAATTACTTTAAAAAACCCACAAAACAAAGACAGTGAAAGAGAGAGAAATTCTTACAAAATCCGTTCAGGGTCTATGATGCAACCTGGATTGACCATATCTAGACCCACAGCTGGATGAGACATAAGGCTGGACACTCTTGGGGCTGAGAGGATTGGTGAGGTTGGGTGAGAAAACGCAGATACTTTAAAGTAACACTGCAGGAACACACCCCATGGGTCTCAAATCTCCAGGTACAAGGGCATCTTCCTACATCAAAACATGCATGGGAAACCCAGAAGATGGTATGCCATGAGATCGGGAAAGGTTTCTAAAATGCACCTCATTTCTCCTCTCCTTGTGCTCGGGTTCACCATTCCAGCTGCTTGACTAACCATCTCCCTACTTGGAGAATCAGCACCTTTAACCTCCTGATTGTACAGGTTGCACTTTGTCCTGAGGATGAACGTGAAGACGGGGAACCAACGAGAGACGAGCCCTAGGTGTTGGGACAGGCATAGGTCACTCCATTTTCCCATCAGGAAGAAGAATGAACCACAGGCTCAGCCTGCCCCCCAGAACCAAAATAGGGCCTGAAGCAATCCTGCGCTTTTGCGGCCAGCTCCCAAAAAAGCGAGGAGACAAATGGAGCTCAGGGGCACTGCAATTCACAAACATGCAGAGTTATAAATGAGAACTCTCGTCCACAAATATATTGAAGGAAGGCAACGAAGAGGATTTGAAAGCAAGGCAGATTTGCAGGAAACAGATTTCAGGAGGTAGATTCGACTCGCCTTTAACGCACATGAAAAGCGGCAAAAGGTTGACAATGATGCCCTTAGCCAAAAAGGGCGTATGCGTTTTTTCCTGGATATATTCAGGAAAAAACGCATACGCCCTTTTTGGCCAACCAAGCAAGCCGGAAGGGCAAATCAGCGCTACAAAGAAGTCTTGCTTGCCCTCCGTCAAAAGGGCCATGCTGAACAAAGTGTAAAAACCAGAAAAGCAGGACAGGCCATGGAGACATGGGAGCCTTGCTACGCTGATGGGCGGGATGTAAATTGCCAACAGGCACTCTGGAGATGAGTACGGTGTGTCCTGAAACAAGTAATAAACACAGCGTTGAGAGCATAGGGCACTTCCACTCATGGGCGTATAAATTGGGAAAACTAAAAATCAACAAGACACAGGCACCCCAAACTTTACGGCTGCTCTGTTTCCAAGAACCTCCGCTTCGGTACACCTTCAATATCCCAGGAAAGAGAAAAATGGATAAAGAAATGGTGGTACTTGGCCCAATGGAATATCACTCAGCCATGAAATCAATGTCATAAGGCTAGTTAGCAGCATGATGAGTGGATTTAGGTACGATGATTCTAAGTGAAATAAGTCACACAGAAAAAGACACTTATCCTAAGATATCGCTTATAGAGGGAATGTCAAAATCGCTACACTTGAACTGAATTACAAAACAGAACAGAGGCACACCTTTAGAAGACACACTATGGCTGCTTAACGGGAAAGGTGAGGTGGGGTGATGCATAAAACAAGTGTTTGAAATTAGCTCAGAGACCGCTCCATAAGCCAAATATTTAATAGACAAGGCCTACTCCCTGCTCAGTGAACTGGACTCAACACACACTAGTCACCACACAAGAATATATCTGACTTGTAAGAATCTGAAAACCTATGTATCGATATCTCTCTGCAAGTGAATCAAGAGGGTGTAAAGCGTCATCAACACAGCAGGGAAAAGCAGCCAAGCCCGATTCTAAACATAAATTACTTTAAAAAACCCACAAAACAAAGACAGTGAAAGAGAGAGAAATTCTTACAAAATCCATTCAGGGTCTATGATGCAACCTGCATTGACCATATCTAGACCCACAGCTGGATGAGACATAAGGCTGGACACTCTTGGGGCTGAGAGGATTGGTGAGGTTGGGTGAGCAAACGCAGATACTTTAAAGTAACACTGCGGGGAACACACCCCATGGGTCTCAAATCTCCAGGTACAAGGGCATCTTCCTACATCAAAACATGCATGGGAAACCCAGAAGATGGTATGCCATGAGATCGGGAAAGGTTTCTAAAATGCACCTAATTTCTCCTCTCCTTGTGCTCGGGTTCACCATTCCAGCTGCTTGACTAACCATCTCCCTACTTGGAGAATCAGCACCTTTAACCTCCTGATTGTACAGGTTGCAATTTGTCCTGAGGATGAACGGGAAGACGGGGAACCAACGAGAGACGAGCCCTAGGTGTTGGGACAGGCATAGGTCATTCCATTTTCCCATCAGGAAGAAGAATGAACCACAGGCTCAGCCTGCCCCCCAGAACCAAAATAGGGCCTGAAGCAATCCTGCGCTTTTGCGGCCAGCTCCCAAAAAAGCGAGGAGCCAAATGGAGCTCAAGGGCACTGCAATTCACAAACGTGCAGAGTTATAAATGAGAACTCTCGTCCAAAAATATATTGAGGGAAGGCAACGAAGAGGATTTGAAAGCAAGGCAGATTTGCAGGAAACAGATTTCAGGAGGTAGATTCGACTCGCCTTTAAAGCACATGAAAAGCGGCAAAACGTTGACAATGATGCCCTTGGCCAAAAAGGGCGTATGCGTTTTTTCCTGAATATATTCAGGAAAAAACGCATACGCCCTTTTTGGCCAACCAAGCAAGCCGGGAGGGCAAATCAGCGCTACAAAGACGTCTCGCTTGGCCTCGGTCAAAAGGGCCATGCTGAACAAAGTGTAAAAACCAGAAAAGCAGGACAGGCCATGGAGACATAGGAGCCTTGCTACGCTGATGGGCGGGATATAAATTGCCAACAGGCACTCTGGAGAAGAGTACGGTGTGTCCTGAAACAAGTAATAAACACAGCGTAGAGAGCATAGGGCACTTCCACTCATGGGCGTATAAATCGGGAAAACTAAAACTCAACAAGACACAGGCACCCCAAACTTTACGGCTGCTCTGTTTCCAAGAACCTCCACTTCGGTACACCTTCAATATCCCAGGAAAGAGAAAAATGGATAAAGAAATGGTGGTACTTGGCACAATGGAATATCACTCAGCCATGAAATCAATGTCATAAGGCTAGTTAGCAGCATGATGAGTGAATTTAGGTACGATGATTCTAAGTGAAATAAGTCACACAGAAAAAGAAACTTATCCTAAGATATCGCTTATAGAGGGAATGTCAAAATCGCTACACTTGAACTGAATTACAAAACAGAACAGAGGCACACCTTTAGAAGACACACTATGGCTGCTTAACCGGAATGGTGAGGTGGGGTGATGCATAAAACAAGGGTTTGAAATTAGCTCAGACACCGCTCCATAAGCCAAATATGTAATAGACAAGGCCTACTCCCTGCTCAGTGAACTGGACTCAACACCCCCTAGTCACCGCACAAGAATATATCTGACTAGTATGAATCTGAAAACCTATGTATTGATATCTCTCTGCAAGTGAATCAAGAGGGTGTAAAGCGGCATAAACACAGCAGGGAATAGCAGCCAAACCCCATTCTAAACATACATTACTTTAAAAAACCCACAAAGCAAAGACAGTGAAAGAGAGAGAAATTCTTACAAAATCCGTTCAGGGTCTCTGATGCAACCTGGATTGACCATATCTAGACCCACAGCTGGATGAGACATAAGGCTGGACACTCTTGGGGCTGAGAGGATTGGTGAGGTTGGGTGAGCAAACGCAGATACTTTAAAGTAATACCGCGGGGTACCCACCCCATGGGTCTCAAATCTCCAGGAACAAGGGAATCTTCCTACATCAAAACATGCATGGGAAACCCAGAAGATGGTATGCCATGAGATCGGGAAAGGTTTCTAAAACGCACCTCATTTCTCCTCTCCTTGTGCTCGGGTTCGCCATTCCAGCTGCTTGACTAACCATCTCCCTACTTGGAGAATCAGCACCTTTAACCTCCTGTTTCGTCCAGGTTGCAATTTGTCCTGAGGATGAACGGGAAGACGGGAACCAACGAAAGACTAGCCCTAGGTGTTGGGACAGGCACAGGTCACTCCATTTTCCCATCAGGAAGAAGAATGAACCACAGGCTCAGCCTGCACCCCAGAACCAAAATAGGGCCTGAAGCAATCCTGCGCTTTTGCGGCCAGCTCCCAAAAAAGCGAGGAGACAAATGGAGCTCAGGGGCACTGCAATTCACAAACGTGCAGAGTTATAAATGAGAACTCTCGTCCACAAATATATTGAGGGAAGGCAACGAAGAGGATTTGAAAGCAAGGCAGATTTGCAGGAAACAAATTTCAGGAGGTAGATTCGACTCGCCTTTAAAGCACATGAAAAGCGGCAAAACGTTGACAATGATGCCCTTGGCCAAAAAGGGCGTATGCGTTTTTTCCTGAATATATTCAGGAAAAAACGCATACGCCCTTTTTGGCCAACCAAGCAAGCCGGAAGTGCAAATCAACGCTACAAAGAAGTCTCGCTTGCCCTCGGTCAAAAGGGCCATGCTGAACAAAGTGTAAAAACCAGAAAAGCAGGACAGGCCATGGAGACATGGGAGCCTTGCTACGCTGATGGGCGGGATGTAAATTGCCAACAGGCACTCTGGAGAAGAGTACGGTGTGTCCTGAAACAAGTAATAAACACAGCGTAGAGAGCATAGGGCACTTCCACTCATGGGCGTATAAATTGGGAAAACTAAAAATCAACAAGACACAGGCACCCCAAACTTTACGGCTGCTCTGTTTCCAAGAACCTCCACATCGGTACACCTTCAATATCCCAGGAAAGAGAAAAATGGATAAACAAATGGTGGTACTTGGCACAATGGAATATCACTCAGCCATGAAATCAATGTCATAAGGCTAGTTAGCAGCATGATGAGTGGATTTAGGTACGATGATTCTAAGTGAAATAAGTCACACAGAAAAAGTTACATATCCTGAGATATCGCTTATAGAGGGAATGTCAAAATCGCTACACTTGAACTGAATTACAAAACAGAACAGAGGCACACCTTTAGAAGACACACTATGGCTGCTTAACGGGAAAGGTGAGGTGGGGTGATGCATAAAACAAGGGTTTGAAATTAGCTCAGAGACCGCTCCATAAGCCAAATATTTAATAGTCAAGGCCTACTCCCTGCTCAGTGAACTGGACTCAACACACCCTAGTCAACACACAAGAATATATCTGACTAGTAAGAATCAGAAAACCTATGTATCGATATCTCTCTGCAAGTGAATCAAGAGGGTGTATAGCGGCATCAACACAGCAGGGAAAAGCAGCCAAGCCCGATTCTAAACATAAATTACTTTAAAAAGCCCACAAAACAAAGACAGTGAAAGAGAGAGAAATTCTTACAAAATCCGTTTAGGATCTATGATGCAACCTGGATTGACCATATCTAGACCCACAGCTGGATGAGACATAAGGCTGGACACTCTTGGGGCTGAGAGGATTGGTGAGGTTGGGTGAGCAAACGCAGATACTTTAAAGTAACACTGCGGGGAACACACCCCATGGGTCTCAAATCTCCAGGTACAAGGGCATCTTCCTACATCAAAACATGCATGGGAAACCCAGAAGATGGTATGCCATGAGATCGGGAAAGGTTTCTAAAATGCACCTCATTTCTCCTCTCCTTGTGCTCGGGTTCACCATTCCAGCTGCTTGACTAACCATCTCCCTACTTGGAGAATCAGCACCTTTAACCTCGTGATTGTACAGGTTGCAATTTGTCCTGAGGATGAACGGGAAGACGGGGAACCAACGAGAGACGAGCCCTAGGTGTTGGGACAGGCATAGGTCACTCCATTTTCCCATCAGGAAGAAGAATGAACCACAGGCTCAGCCTGCCCCCCAGAACCAAAATAGGGCCTGAAGCAATCCTGCGCTTTTGCGGCCAGCTCCCAAAAAAGCGAGGAGCCAAATGGAGCTCAGGGGCACTGCAATTCACAAACGTGCAGAGTTATAAATGAGAACTCTCGTCCACAAATATATTGAGGGAAGGCAACGAAGAGGATTTGAAAGCAAGGCAGATTTGCAGGAAACAGATTTCAGGAGGTAGATTCGACTCGCCTTTAAAGCACATGAAAAGCGGCAAAACGTTGACAATGATGCCCTTGGCCAAAAAGGGCGTATGCGTTTTTTCCTGAATATATTCAGGAAAAAACGCATACGCCCTTTTTGGCCAACCAAGCAAGCCGGAAGGGCAAATCAGCGCTACAAAGAAGTCTCGCTTGCCCTCGGTCAAAAGGGCCATGCTGAACAAAGTGTAAAAACCAGAAAAGCAGGACAGGCCATGGAGACATGGGAGCCTTGCTACGCTGATGGGCGGGATGTAAATTGCCAACAGGCACTCTGGAGATGAGTACGGTGTGTCCTGAAACAAGTAATAAACACAGCGTTGAGAGCATAGGGCACTTCCACTCATGGGCGTATAAATTGGGAAAACTAAAAATCAACAAGACACAGGCACCTCAAACTTTACGGCTGCTCTGTTTCCAAGAACCTCCGCTTCGGTACACCTTCAATATCCCAGGAAAGAGAAAAATGGATAAAGAAATGGTGGTACTTGGCACAATGGAATATCACTCAGCCATGAAATCAATGTCATAAGGCTAGTTAGCAGCATGATGAGTGGATTTAGGTACGATGATTCTAAGTGAAATAAGTCACACAGAAAAAGAAACTTATCCTAAGATATCGCTTATAGAGGGAATGTCAAAATCGCTACACTTGAACTGAATTACAAAACAGAACAGAGGCACACCTTTAGAAGACACACTATGGCTGCTTAACCGGAAAGGTGAGGTGGGGTGATGCATAAAACAAGGGTTTGAAATTAGCTCAGACACCGCTCCATAAGCCAAATATGTAATAGACAAGGCCTACTCCCTGCTCAGTGAACTGGACTCAACACCCCCTAGTCACCGCACAAGAATATATCTGACTAGTATGAATCTGAAAACCTATGTATTGATATCTCTCTGCAAGTGAATCAAGAGGGTGTAAAGCGGCATAAACACAGCAGGGAATAGCAGCCAAACCCCATTCTAAACATACATTACTTTAAAAAACCCACAAAGCAAAGACAGTGAAAGAGAGAGAAATTCTTACAAAATCCGTTCAGGGTCTCTGATGCAACCTGGATTGACCATATCTAGACCCACAGCTGGATGAGACATAAGGCTGGACACTCTTGGGGCTGAGAGGATTGGTGAGGTTGGGAGAGCAAATGCAGATACTTTAAAGTAACACTGCGGGAAACACACCCCATGGGTATCAAATCTCCAGGTACAAGGGCATCTTCCTACATCAAAACATGCATGGGAAACCCAGAAGATGGTATGCCATGAGATCGGGAAAGGTTTCTAAAATGCACCTCATTTCTCCTCTCCTTGTGCTCGGGTTCACCATTCCAGCTGCTTGACTAACCATCTCCCTACTTGGAGAATCAGCACCTTTAACCTCCTGATTGTACAGGTTGCACTTTGTCCTGAGGATGAACGTGAAGATGGGGAACCAACGAGAGACGAGCCCTAGGTGTTGGGACAGGCATAGGTCACTCCATTTTCCCATCAGGAAGAAGAATGAACCACAGGCTCAGCCTGCCCCCCAGAACCAAAATAGGGCCTGAAGCAATCCTGCGCTTTTGCGGCCAGCTCCCAAAAAAGCGAGGAGACAAATGGAGCTCAGGGGCACTGCAATTCACAAACGTGCAGAGTTATAAATGAGAACTCTCGTCCACAAATATATTGATGGAAGGCAACGAAGAGGATTTGAAAGCAAGGCAGATTTGCAGGAAACAGATTTCAGGAGGTAGATTCGACTCGCCTTTAAAGCACATGAAAAGCGGCAAAACGTTGACAATGATGCCCTTGGCCAAAAAGGGCGTATGCGTTTTTTCCTGAATATATTCAGGAAAAAACGCATACGCCCTTTTTGGCCAACCAAGCAAGCCGGAAGGGCAAATCAGCGCTACAAAGAAGTCTCGCTTGCCCTCGGTCAAAAGGGCCATGCTGAACAAAGTGTAAAAACCAGAAAAGCAGGACAGGCCATGGAGACATGGGAGCCTTGCTACGCTGATGGGCGGGATGTAAATTGCCAACAGGCACTCTGGAGATGAGTACGGTGTGTCCTGAAACAAGTAATAAACACAGCGTAGAGAGCATAGGGCACTTCCACTCATGGGCGTATAAATCGGGAAAACTAAAAATCAACAAGACACAGGCACCCCAAACTTTACGGCTGCTCTGTTTACAAGAACCTCCGCTTCGGTACACCTTCAATATCCCAGGCAATAGAAAAATGGATAAAGAAATGGTGGTACTTGGCACAATGCAATATCACTCAGCCATGAAATCAATGTCATAAGGCTAGTTAGCAGCATGATGAGTGGATTTAGGTACGATGATTCTAAGTGAAATAAGTCACACAGAAAAAGACACTTATCCTAAGATATCACTTATAGAGGGAATGTCAAAATCGCTACACTTGAACTGAATTACAAAACAGAACGGAGGCACACCTTTAGAAGACACACTATGGCTGCTTAACCGGAAAGGTGAGGTGGGGTGATGCATAAAACAAGGGTTTGAAATTAGCTCAGACACCGCTCCATAAGCCAAATATGTAATAGACAAGGCCTACTCCCTGCTCAGTGAACTGGACTCAACACCCCCTAGTCACCGCACAAGAATATATCTGACTAGTATGAATCTGAAAACCTATGTATCGATATCTCTCTGCAAGTGAATCAAGAGGGTGTAAAGCGGCATAAACACAGCAGGGAAAAGCAGCCAAACCCCATTCTAAACATACATTACTTTAAAAAACCCACAAAGCAAAGACAGTAAAAGAGAGAGAAATTCTTACAAAATCCGTTCAGGGTCTCTGATGCAACCTGGATTGACCATATCTAGACCCACAGCTGGATGAGACATAAGGCTGGACACTCTTGGGGCTGAGAGGATTGGTGAGGTTGGGTGAGCAAATGCAGATACTTTAAAGTAATACCGCGGGGTACCCACCCCATGGGTCTCAAATCTCCAGGTACAAGGGAATCTTCCTACATCAAAACATGCATGGGAAACCCAGAAGATGGTATGCCGTGAGATCGGGAAAGGTTTCTAAAATGCACCTCATTTCTCCTCTCCTTGTGCTCGGGTTCGCCATTCCAGCCGCTTGACTAACCATCTCCCTACTTGGAGAATCAGCACCTTTAACCTCCTGTTTCGTCCAGGTTGCAATTTGTCCTGAGGATGAACGGGAAGACGGGGAACCAACGAGAGACTAGCCCTAGGTGTTGGGACAGGCACAGGTCACTCCATTTTCCCATCAGGAAGAAGAATGAACCACAGGCTCAGCCTGCCCCCCAGAACCAAAATAGGGCCTGAAGCAATCCTGCGCTTTTGCGGCCAGCTCCCAAAAAAGCGAGGAGACAAATGGAGCTCAGGGGCACTGCCATTCACAAACGTGCAGAGTTATAAATGAGAACTCTCGTCCACAAATATATTGAGGGAAGGCAACGAAGAGGATTTGAAAGCAAGGCAGATTTGCAGGAAACAGATTTCAGGAGGTAGATTCGACTCGCCTTTAAAGCACATGAAAAGCGGCAAAACGTTGACAATGATGCCCTTGGCCAAAAAGGGCGTATGCGTTTTTTCCTGAATATATTCAGGAAAAAACGCATACGCCCTTTTTGGCCAACCAAGCAAGCCGGAAGTGCAAATCAGCGCTACAAAGAAGTCTCGCTTGCCCTCGGTCAAAAGGGCCATGCTGAACAAAGTGTAAAAACCAGAAAAGCAGGACAGGCCATGGAGACATGGCAGCCTTACTACGCTGATGGGCGGGATGTAAATTGCCAACAGGCACTCTGGAGAAGAGTACGGTGTGTCCTGAAACAAGTAATAAACACAGCGTAGAGAGCATAGGGCACTTCCACTCATGGGCGTATAAATTGGGAAAACTAAAAATCAACAAGACACAGGCACCCTAAAGTTTACGGCTGCTCTGTTTCCAAGAACCTCCGCTTCGGTACACCTTCAATATCCCAGGAAAGAGAAAAATGGATAAAGAAATGGTGGTACTTGGCACAATGGAATATCACTCAGCCATGAAATCAATGTCATAAGGCTAGTTAGCAGCATGATGAGTGGATTTAGGTACGATGATTCTAAGTGAAATAAGTCACACAGAAAAAGACACTTATCCTAAGATATCGCTTAGAGAGGGAATGTCAAAATCGCTACACTTGAACTGAATTACAAAACAGAACAGAGTCACACCTTTAGAAGACACACTATAGCTGCTTAACGGGAAAGGTGAGGTGGGGTGATGCATAAAACAAGGGTTTGAAATTAGCTCAGAGACCGCTCCATAAGCCAAATATGTAATAGACAAGGCCTACTCCCTGCTCAGTGAACTGGACTCAACACACCCTAGTCACCACACAAGAATATATCTGACTAGTAAGAATCTGAAAACCTATGTATCGATATCTCTCTGCAAGTGAATCAAGAGGGTGTAAAGCGGCATCAACACAGCAGGGAAAAGCAGCCAAGCCCGATTCTAAACATAAATTACGTTAAAAAACCCACAAAACAAAGACAGTGAAAGAGAGAGAAATTCTTAAAAAATCCGTTCAGGTTCTATGATGCAACCTGGATTGACCATATCTAGACCCACAGCTGGATGAGACATAAGGCTGGACACTCTTGGGGCTGAGAGGATTGGTGAGGTTGGGTGAGCAAACGCAGATACTTTAAAGTAACACTGCGGGAAACACACCCCATGGGTATCAAATCTCCAGGTACAAGGGCATCTTCCTACATCAAAACATGCATGGGAAACCCAGAAGATGGTATGCCATGAGATCGGGAAAGGTTTCTAAAATGCACCTCATTTCTCCTCTCCTTGTGCTCGGGTTCACCATTCCAGCTGCTTGACTAACCATCTCCCTACTTGGAGAATCAGCACCTTTAACCTCCTGATTGTACAGGTTGCAATTTGTCCTGAGGATGAACGTGAAGACGGGGAACCAACGAGAGACGAGCCCTAGGTGTTGGGACAGGCATAGGTCACTCCATTTTCCCATCAGGAAGAAGAATGAACCACAGGCTCAGCCTGCCCCCCAGAACCAAAATAGGGCCTGAAGCAATCCTGCGCTTTTGCGGCCAGCTCCCAAAAAAGCGAGGAGACAAATGGAGCTCAGGGGCACTGCAATTCACAAACGTGCAGAGTTGTAAATGAGAACTCTCGTCCACAAATATATTGAAGGAAGGCAACGAAGAGGATTTGAAAGCAAGGCAGATTTGCAGGAAACAGATTTCAGGAGGTAGATTCGACTCGCCTTTAAAGCACATGAAAAGCGGCAAAACGTTGACAATGATGCCCTTGGCCAAAAAGGGCGTATGCGTTTTTTCCTGAATATATTCAGGAAAAAACGCATACGCCCTTTTTGGCCAACCAAGCAAGCCGGAAGGGCAAATCAGCGCTACAAAGAAGTCTCGCTTGCCCTCGGTCAAAAGGGCCATGCTGAACAAAGTGTAAAAACCAGAAAAGCAGGACAGGCCATGGAGACATGGGAGCCTTGCTACGCTGATGGGCGGGATGTAAATTGCCAACAGGCACTCTGGAGATGAGTACGGTGTGTCCTGAAACAAGTAATAAACACAGCGTACAGAGCATAGGGCACTTCCACTCATGGGCATATAAATCGGGAAAACTAAAAATCAACAAGACACAGGCACCCCAAACTTTACGGCTGCTCTGTTTCCAAGAACCTCCGCTTCGGTACACCTTCAATATCCCAGGCAATAGAAAAATGGATAAAGAAATGGTGGTACTTGGCACAATGCAATATCACTCAGCCATGAAATCAATGTCATAAGGCTAGTTAGCAGCATGATGAGTGGATTTAGGTACGATGATTCTAAGTGAAATAAGTCACACAGAAAAAGGCACTTATCCTAAGATATCACTTATAGAGGGAATGTCAAAATCGCTACACTTGAACTGAATTACAAAACAGAACGGAGGCACACCTTTAGAAGACACACTATGGCTGCTTAACCGGAAAGGTGAGGTGGGGTGATGCATAAAACAAGGGTTTGAAATTAGCTCAGACACCGCTCCATAAGCCAAATATGTAATAGACAAGGCCTACTCCCTGCTCAGTGAACTGGACTCAACACCCCCTAGTCACCGCACAAGAATATATCTGACTAGTATGAATCTGAAAACCTATGTATCAATATCTCTCTGCAAGTGAATCAAGAGGGTGTAAAGCGGCATAAACACAGCAGGGAAAAGCAGCCAAACCCCATTCTAAACATACATTACTTTAAAAAACCCACAAAGCAAAGACAGTAAAAGAGAGAGAAATTCTTACAAAATCCGTTCAGGGTCTCTGATGCAACCTGGATTGACCATATCTAGACCCACAGCTGGATGAGACATAAGGCTGGACACTCTTGGGGCTGAGAGGATTGGTGAGGTTGGGTGAGCAAATGCAGATACTTTAAAGTAATACCGCGGGGTACCCACCCCATGGGTCTCAAATCTCCAGGTACAAGGGAATCTTCCTACATCAAAACATGCATGGGAAACCCAGAAGATGGTATGCCATGATATCGGGAAAGGTTTCTAAAACGCACCTCATTTCTCCTCTCCTTGTGCTCGGGTTCGCCATTCCAGCCGCTTGACTAACCATCTCCCTACTTGGAGAATCAGCACCTTTAACCTCCTGTTTCGTCCAGGTTGCAATTTGTCCTGAGGATGAACGGGAAGACGGGGAACCAACGAGAGACTAGCCCTAGGTGTTGGGACAGGCACAGGTCACTCCATTTTCCCATCAGGAAGAAGAATGAACCACAGGCTCAGCCTGCCCCCCAGAACCAAAATAGGGCCTGAAGCAATCCTGCGCTTTTGCGGCCAGCTCCCAAAAAAGCGAGGAGACAAATGGAGCTCAGGGGCACTGCCATTCACAAACGTGCAGAGTTATAAATGAGAACTCTCGTCCACAAATATATTGAGGGAAGGCAACGAAGAGGATTTGAAAGCAAGGCAGATTTGCAGGAAACAGATTTCAGGAGGTAGATTCGACTCGCCTTTAAAGCACATGAAAAGCGGCAAAACGTTGACAATGATGCCCTTGGCCAAAAAGGGCGTATGCGTTTTTTCCTGAATATATTCAGGAAAAAACGCATACGCCCTTTTTGGCCAACCAAGCAAGCCGGAAGTGCAAATCAACGCTACAAAGAAGTCTCGCTTGCCCTCGGTCAAAAGGGCCATGCTGAACAAAGTGTAAAAACCAGAAAAGCAGGACAGGCCATGGAGACATGGGAGCCTTGCTACGCTGATGGGCGGGATGTAAATTGCCAACAGGCACTCTGGAGATGAGTACGGTGTGTCCTGAAACAAGTAATAAACACAGCGTTGAGAGCATAGGGCACTTCCACTCATGGGCGTATAAATTGGGAAAAGTAAAAATCAACAAGACACAGGCACCCCAAACTTTATGGCTGCTCTGTTTCCAAGAACCTCCACATCGGTACACCTTCAATATCCCAGGAAAGAGAAAAATGGATAAACAAATGGTGGTACTTGGCACAATGGAATATCACTCAGCCATGAAATCAATGTCATAAGGCTAGTTAGCAGCATGATGAGTGGATTTAGGTACGATGATTCTAAGTGAAATAAGTCACACAGAAAAAGACACTTATCCTAAGATATCGCTTATAGAGGGAATGTCAAAATCGCTACACTTGAACTGAATTACAAAACAGAACAGAGGCACACCTTTAGAAGACACACTATGGCTGCTTAACCGGAAAGGTGAGGTGGGGTGATGCATAAAACAAGGGTTTGAAATTAGCTCAGACACCACTCCATAAGCCAAATATGTAATAGACAAGGCCTACTCCCTGCTCAGTGAACTGGACTCAACACCCCCTAGTTACCGCACAAGAATATATCTGACTAGTATGAATCTGAAAACCTATGTATCGATATCTCTCTGCAAGTGAATCAAGAGGGTGTAAAGCGGCATCAACACAGCAGGGAAAAGCAGCCAAGCCCGATTCTAAACATAAATTACTTTAAAAAACCCACAAAACAAAGACAGTGAAAGAGAGAGAAATTCTTACAAAATCCGTTCAGGGTCTATGATGCAACCTGGATTGACCATATCTAGACCCACAGCTGGATGAGACATAAGGCTGGACACTCTTGGGGCTGAGAGGATTGGTGAGGTTGGGTGAGCAAACGCAGATACTTTAAAGTAACACTGCGGGGAACACACCCCATGGGTATCAAATCTCCAGGTACAAGGGCATCTTCCTACATCAAAACATGCATGGGAAACCCAGAAGATGGTATGCCATGAGATCGGGAAAGGTTTCTAAAATGCACCTCATTTCTCCTCTCCTTGTGCTCGGGTTCACCATTCCAGCTGCTTGACTAACCATCTCCCTACTTGGAGAATCAGCACCTTTAACCTCCTGATTGTACAGGTTGCAATTTGTCCTGAGGATGAACGTGAAGACGGGGAACCAACGAGTGACGAGCCCTAGGTGTTGGGACAGGCATAAGTAACTCCATTTTCCCATCAGGAAGAAGAATGAACCACAGGCTCAGCCTGCCCCCCAGAACCAAAATAGGGCCTGAAGCAATCCTGCGCTTTTGCGGCGAGCTCCCAAAAAAGCGAGGAGACAAATGGAGCTCAGGGGCACTGCAATTCACAAACGTGCAGAGTTATAAATGAGAAGTCTCGTCCACAAATATATTGAAGGAAGGCAACGAAGAGGATTTGAAAGCAAGGCAGATTTGCAGGAAACAGATTTCAGGAGGTAGATTCGACTCGCCTTTAAAACACATGAAAAGCGGCAAAAGGTTGACAATGATGCCCTTGGCCAAAAAGGGCGTATGCGTTTTTTCCTGAATATATTCAGGAAAAAACGCATACGCCCTTTTTGGCCAACCAAGCAAGCCGGAAGGGCAAATCAGCGCTACAAAGAAGTCTCGCTTGCCCTCGGTCAAAAGGGCCATGCTGAACAAATTGTAAAAACCAGAAAAGCAGGACAGGCCATGGAGACATGGGAGCCTTGCTTCGCTGATGGGCGGGATGTAAATTGCCAACAGGCACTCTGGAGAAGAGTACGGTGTGTCCTGAAACAAGTAATAAACACAGCGTAGAGAGCATAGGGCACTTCCACTCATGGGTGTATAAATGGGGAAAACTAAAAATCAACAAGACACAGGCACCCTAAAGTTTACGGCTGCTCTGTTTCCAAGAACCTCCGCTTCGGTACACCTTCAATATCCCAGGAAAGAGAAAAATGGATAAAGAAATGGTGGTACTTGGCACAATGCAATATCACTCAGCCATGAAATCAATGTCATAAGGCTAGTTAGCAGCATGATGAGTGGATTTAGGTACGATGATTCTAAGTGAAATAAGTCACACAGAAAAAGGCACTTGTCCTAAGATATCGCTTATAGAGGGAATGTCAAAATCGCTACACTTGAACTGAATTACAAAACAGAACAGAGGCACACCTTTAGAAGACACACTATGGCTGCTTAACCGGAAAGGTGAGGTGGGGTGATGCATAAAACAAGGGTTTGAAATTAGCTCAGACACCGCTTCATAAGCCAAATATGTAATAGACAAGGCCTACTCCCTGCTCAGTGAACTGGACTCAACACCCCCTAGTCACCGCACAAGAATATATCTGACTTGTATGAATCTGAAAACCTATGTATTGATATCTCTCTGCAAGTGAATCAAGAGGGTGTAAAGCGGCATAAACACAGCAGGGAAAAGCAGCCAAACCCCATTCTAAACATACATTACTTTAAAAAACCCACAAAGCAAAGACAGTGAAAGAGAGAGAAATTCTTACAAAATCCGTTCAGGGTCTCTGATGCAACCTGGATTGACCATATCTAGACCCACAGCTGGATGAGACATAAGGCTGGACACTCTTGGGGCTGAGAGGATTGGTGAGGTTGGGTGAGCAAATGCAGATACTTTAAAGTAATACCGCGGGGTACCCACCCCATGGGTCTCAAATCTCCAGGTACAAGGGAATCTTCCTACATCAAAACATGCATGGGAAACCCAGAAGATGGTATGCCATGATATCGGGAATGGTTTCTAAAACGCACCTCATTTCTCCTCTCCTTGTGCTCGGGTTCGCCATTCCAGCCGCTTGACTAACCATCTCCCTACTTGGAGAATCAGCACCTTTAACCTCCTGTTTCGTCCAGGTTGCAATTTGTCCTGAGGATGAACGGGAAGACGGGGAACCAACGAGAGACTAGCCCTAGGTGTTGGGACAGGCACAGGTCACTCCATTTTCCCAGCAGGAAGAAGAATGAACCACAGGCTCAGCCTGCCCCCCAGAACCAAAATAGGGCCTGAAGCAATCCTGCGCTTTTGCGGCCAGCTCCCAAAAAAGCGAGGAGACAAATGGAGCTCAGGGGCACTGCAATTCACAAACGTGCAGAGTTATAAATGAGAACTCTCGTCCACAAATATATTGAGGGAAGGCAACGAAGAGGATTTGAAAGCAAGGCAGATTTGCAGGAAACAGATTTCAGGAGGTAGATTCGACTCGCCTTTAAAGCACATGAAAAGCGGCAAAACGTTGACAATGATGCCCTTGGCCAAAAAGGGCGTATGCGTTTTTTCCTGAATATATTCAGGAAAAAACGCATACGCCCTTTTTGGCCAACCAAGCAAGCCGGAAGTGCAAATCAACGCTACAAAGAAGTCTCGCTTGCCCTCGGTCAAAAGGGCCATGCTGAACAAAGTGTAAAAACCAGAAAAGCAGGACAGGCCATGGAGACATGGCAGCCTTACTACGCTGATGGGCGGGATGTAAATTGACAACAGGCACTCTGGAGAAGAGTACGGTGTGTCCTGAAACAAGTAATAAACACAGCGTAGAGAGCATAGGGCACTTCCACTCATGGGTGTATAAATGGGGAAAACTAAAAATCAACAAGACACAGGCACCCTAAAGTTTACGGCTGCTCTGTTTCCAAGAACCTCCGCTTCGGTACACCTTCAATATCCCAGGAAAGAGAAAAATGGATAAAGAAATGGTGGTACTTGGCACAATGGAATATCACTCAGCCATGAAATCAATGTCATAAGGCTAGTTAGCAGCATGATGAGTGGATTTAGGTACGATGATTCTAAGTGAAATAAGTCACACAGAAAAAGACACTTATCCTAAGATATCGCTTATAGAGGGAATGTCAAAATCGCTACACTTGAACTGAATTACAAAACAGAACAGAGTCACACCTTTAGAAGACACACTATGGCTGCTTAACGGGAAAGGTGAGGTGGGGTGATGCATAAAACAAGGGTTTGAAATTAGCTCAGAGACCGCTCCATAAGCCAAATATGTAATAGACAAGGCCTACTCCCTGCTCAGTGAACTGGACTCAACACATCCTAGTCACCACACAAGAATATATCTGACTAGTAAGAATCTGAAAACCTATGTATCGATATCTCTCTGCAAGTGAATCAAGAGGGTGTAAAGCGGCATCAACACAGCAGGGAAAAGCAGCCAAGCCCGATTCTAAACATAAATTACTTTAAAAAACCCACAAAACAAAGACAGTGAAAGAGAGAGAAATTCTTACAAAATCCGTTCAGGGTCTATGATGCAACCTGGATTGACCATATCTAGACCCACAGCTGGATGAGACATAAGGCTGGACACTCTTGGGGCTGAGAGGATTGGTGAGGTTGGGTGAGCAAACGCAGATACTTTAAAGTAACACTGCGGGGAACACACCCCATGGGTATCAAATCTCCAGGTACAAGGGCATCTTCCTACATCAAAACATGCATGGGAAACCCAGAAGATGGTATGCCATGAGATCGGGAAAGGTTTCTAAAATGCACCTCATTTCTCCTCTCCTTGTGCTCGGGTTCACCATTCCAGCTGCTTGACTAACCATCTCCCTACTTGGAGAATCAGCACCTTTAACCTCCTGATTGTACAGGTTGCAATTTGTCCTGAGGATGAACGTGAAGACGGGGAACCAACGAGTGACGAGCCCTAGGTGTTGGGACAGGCATAGGTAACTCCATTTTCCCATCAGGAAGAAGAATGAACCACAGGCTCAGCCTGCCCCCCAGAACCAAAATAGGGCCTGAAGCAATCCTGCGCTTTTGCGGCCAGCTCCCAAAAAAGCGAGGAGACAAATGGAGCTCAGGGGCACTGCAATTCACAAACGTGCAGAGTTATAAATGAGAAGTCTCGTCCACAAATATATTGAAGGAAGGCAACGAAGAGGATTTGAAAGCAAGGCAGATTTGCAGGAAACAGATTTCAGGAGGTAGATTCGACTCGCCTTTAAAACACATGAAAAGCGGCAAAAGGTTGACAATGATGCCCTTGGCCAAAAAGGGCGTATGCGTTTTTTCCTGAATATATTCAGGAAAAAACGCATACGCCCTTTTTGGCCAACCAAGCAAGCCGGAAGGGCAAATCAGCGCTACAAAGAAGTCTCGCTTGCCCTCGGTCAAAAGGGCCATGCTGAACAAAGTGTAAAAACCAGAAAAGCAGGACAGGCCATGGAGACATGGGAGCCTTGCTTCGCTGATGGGCGGGATGTAAATTGCCAACAGGCACTCTGGAGAAGAGTACGGTGTGTCCTGAAACAAGTAATAAACACAGCGTAGAGAGCATAGGGCACTTCCACTCATGGGTGTATAAATGGGGAAAACTAAAAATCAACAAGACACAGGCACCCTAAAGTTTACGGCTGCTCTGTTTCCAAGAACCTCCGCTTCGGTACACCTTCAATATCCCAGGAAAGAGAAAAATGGATAAAGAAATGGTGGTACTTGGCACAATGCAATATCACTCAGCCATGAAATCAATGTCATAAGGCTAGTTAGCAGCATGATGAGTGGATTTAGGTACGATGATTCTAAGTGAAATAAGTCACACAGAAAAAGGCACTTGTCCTAAGATATCGCTTATAGAGGGAATGTCAAAATCGCTACACTTGAACTGAATTACAAAACAGAACAGAGGCACACCTTTAGAAGACACACTATGGCTGCTTAACCGGAAAGGTGAGGTGGGGTGATGCATAAAACAAGGGTTTGAAATTAGCTCAGACACCGCTCCATAAGCCAAATATGTAATAGACAAGGCCTACTCCCTGCTCAGTGAACTGGACTCAACACCCCCTAGTCACCGCACAAGAATATATCTGACTAGTATGAATCTGAAAACCTATGTATTGATATCTCTCTGCAAGTGAATCAAGAGGGTGTAAAGCGGCATAAACACAGCAGGGAAAAGCAGCCAAACCCCATTCTAAACATACATTACTTTAAAAAACCCACAAAGCAAAGACAGTGAAAGAGAGAGAAATTCTTACAAAATCCGTTCAGGGTCTCTGATGCAACCTGGATTGACCATATCTAGACCCACAGCTGGATGAGACATAAGGCTGGACACTCTTGGGGCTGAGAGGATTGGTGAGGTTGGGTGAGCAAATGCAGATACTTTAAAGTAATACCGCGGGGTACCCACCCCATGGGTCTCAAATCTCCAGGTACAAGGGAATCTTCCTACATCAAAACATGCATGGGAAACCCAGAAGATGGTATGCCATGATATCGGGAATGGTTTCTAAAACGCACCTCATTTCTCCTCTCCTTGTGCTCGGGTTCGCCATTCCAGCCGCTTGACTAACCATCTCCCTACTTGGAGAATCAGCACCTTTAACCTCCTGTTTCGTCCAGGTTGCAATTTGTCCTGAGGATGAACGGGAAGACGGGGAACCAACGAGAGACTAGCCCTAGGTGTTGGGACAGGCACAGGTCACTCCATTTTCCCAGCAGGAAGAAGAATGAACCACAGGCTCAGCCTGCCCCCCAGAACCAAAATAGGGCCTGAAGCAATCCTGCGCTTTTGCGGCCAGCTCGCAAAAAAGCGAGGAGACAAATGGAGCTCAGGGGCACTGCAATTCACAAACGTGCAGAGTTATAAATGAGAACTCTCGTCCACAAATATATTGAGGGAAGGCAACGAAGAGGATTTGAAAGCAAGGCAGATTTGCAGGAAACAGATTTCAGGAGGTAGATTCGACTCGCCTTTAAAGCACATGAAAAGCGGCAAAACGTTGACAATGATGCCCTTGGCCAAAAAGGGCGTATGCGTTTTTTCCTGAATATATTCAGGAAAAAACGCATACGCCCTTTTTGGCCAACCAAGCAAGCCTGAAGGGCAAATCAGCGCTACAAAGAAGTCTCGCTTGCCCTCGGTCAAAAGGGCCATGCTGAACAAAGTGTAAAAACCAGAAAAGCAGGACAGGCCATGGAGACATGGGAGCCTTGCTACGCTGATGGGCGGGATGTAAATTGCCAACAGGCACTCTGGAGATGAGTACGGTGTGTCCTGAAACAAGTAATAAACACAGCGTTGAGAGCATAGGGCACTTCCACTCATGGGCGTATAAATTGGGAAAATTAAAAATCAACAAGACACAGGCACCCCAAACTTTACGGCTGCTCTGTTTACAAGAACCTCTGCTTCGGTACACCTTCAATATCCCAGGAAAGAGAAAAATGGATAAAGAAATGGTGGTACTTGGCACAATGCAATATCTCTCAGCCATGAAATCAATTTCATAAGGCTAGTTAGCAGCATGATGAGTGGATTTAGGTACGATGATTCTAAGTGAAATAAGTCACACAGAAAAAGACACTTATCCTAAGATATCGCTTATAGAGGGAATGTCAAAATCGCTACACTTGAACTGAATTACAAAACAGAACAGAGTCACACCTTTAGAAGACACACTATGGCTGCTTAACCGGAAAGGTGAGGTGGGGTGATGCATAAAACAAGGGTTTCAAATTAGCTCAGAGACCGCTCCATAAGCCAAATATGTAATAGACAAGGCCTACTCCCTGCTCAGTGAACTGGACTCAACACCCCCTAGTCACCACACAAGAATATATCTGACTAGTAAGAATCTGAAAACCTATGTATCGATATCTCTCTGCAAGTGAATCAAGAGGGTGTAAAGCGGCATCAACACAGCAGGGAAAAGCAGCCAAGCCCGATTCTAAACATACATTACTTTAAAAAACCCACAAAACAAAGACAGTGAAAGAGAGAGAAATTCTTACAAAATCCGTTCAGGGTCTCTGATGCAACCTGGATTGACCATATCTAGACCCACAGCTGGATGAGACATAAGGCTGGACACTCTTGGGGCTGAGAGGATTGGTGAGGTTGGGTGATCAAACGCAGATACTTTAAAGTAACACTGCAGGGAACACACCCCATGGGTCTCAAATCTCCAGGTACAAGGGCATCTTCCTACATCAAAACATGCATGGGAAACCCAGAAGATGGTATGCCATGAGATCGGGAAAGGTTTCTAAAATGCACCTCATTTCTCCTCTCCTTGTGCTCAGGTTCACCATTCCAGCTGCTTGACTAACCATCTCCCTACTTGGAGAATCAGCACCTTTAACCTCCTGTTTCGTCCAGGTTGCAATTTGTCCTGAGGATGAACGTGAAGACGGGGAACCAACGAGAGACTAGCCCTAGGTGTTGGGACAGGCACAGGTCACTCCATTTTCCCATCAGGAAGAAGAATGAACCACAGGCTCAGCCTGCCCCCCAGAACCAAAATAGGGCCTGAAGCAATCCTGCGCTTTTGCGGCCAGCTCCCAAAAAAGCGAGGAGACAAATGGAGCTCAGGGGCACTGCAATTCACAAACGAGCAGAGTTATAAATGAAAACTCTCGTCCACAAATATATTGAGGGAAGGCAACGAAGAGGATTTGAAAGCAAGGCAGATTTGCAGGAAACAGATTTCAGGAGGTAGATTCGACTCGCCTTTAAAGCACATGAAAAGCGGCAAAAGGTTGACAATGATGCCCTTGGCCAAAAAGGGCGTATGCGTTTTTTCCTGAATATATTCAGGAAAAAACGCATACGCCCTTTTTGGCCAACCAAGCAAGCCTGAAGGGCAAATCAGCGCTACAAAGAAGTCTCGCTTGCCCTCGGTCAAAAGGGCCATGCTGAACAAAGTGTAAAAACCAGAAAAGCAGGACAGGCCATGGAGACATGGGAGCCTTGCTACGCTGATGGGTGGGATGTAAATTGCCAACAGGCACTCTGGAGATGAGTACGGTGTGTCCTGAAACAAGTAATAAACACAGCGTTGAGAGCATAGGGCACTTCCACTCATGGGCGTATAAATTGGGAAAATTAAAAATCAACAAGACACAGGCACCCCAAACTTTACGGCTGCTCTGTTTACAAGAACCTCCGCTTCGGTACACCTTCAATATCCCAGGAAAGAGAAAAATGGATAAAGAAATGGTGGTACTTGGCACAATGCAATATCACTCAGCCATGAAATCAATGTCATAAGGCTAGTTAGCAGCATGATGAGTGGATTTAGGTACGATGATTCTAAGTGAAATAAGTCACACAGAAAAAGGCACTTATCCTAAGATATCGCTTATAGAGGGAATGTCAAAATCGCTACACTTGAACTGAATTACAAAACAGAACAGAGGCACACCTTTAGAAGACACACTATGGCTGCTTAACCGGAAAGGTGAGGTGGGGTGATGCATAAAACAAGGGTTTGAAATTAGCTCAGACACCGCTCCATAAGCCAAATATGTAATAGACAAGGCCTACTCCCTGCTTAGTGAACTGGACTCAACACCCCCTAGTCACCGCACAAGAATATATCTGACTAGTAAGAATCTGAAAACCTATGTATCGATATCTCTCTGCAAGTGAATCAAGAGGGTGTAAAGCGGCATCAACACAGCAGGGAAAAGCAGCCAAACCCCATTCTAAACATACATTACTTTAAAAAACCCACAAAGCAAAGACAGTGAAAGAGAGAGAAATTCTTACAAAATCCGTTCAGGGTCTCTGATGCAACCTGGATTGACCATATCTAGACCCACAGCTGGATGAGACATAAGGCTGGACACTCTTGGGGCTGAGAGGATTGGTGAGGTTGGGTGAGCAAACGCAGATACTTTAAAGTAACACTGCGGGGAACACACCCCATGGGTATCAAATCTCCAGGTACAAGGGCATCTTCCTACATCAAAACATGCATGGGAAACCCAGAAGATGGTATGCCATGAGATCGGGAAAGGTTTCTAAAATGCACCTCATTTCTCCTCTCCTTGTGCTCGGGTTCACCATTCCAGCTGCTTGACTAACCATCTCCCTACTTGGAGAATCAGCACCTTTAACCTCCTGATTGTACAGGTTGCAATTTGTCCTGAGGATGAACGTGAAGACGGGGAACCAACGAGTGACGAGCCCTAGGTGTTGGGACAGGCATAGGTAACTCCATTTTCCCATCAGGAAGAAGAATGAACCACAGGCTCAGCCTGCCCCCCAGAACCAAAATAGGGCCTGAAGCAATCCTGCGCTTTTGCGGCCAGCTCCCAAAAAAGCGAGGAGACAAATGGAGCTCAGGGGCACTGCAATTCACAAACGTGCAGAGTTATAAATGAGAAGTCTCGTCCACAAATATATTGAAGGAAGGCAACGAAGAGGATTTGAAAGCAAGGCAGATTTGCAGGAAACAGATTTCAGGAGGTAGATTCGACTCGCCTTTAAAACACATGAAAAGCGGCAAAAGGTTGACAATGATGCCCTTGGCCAAAAAGGGCGTATGCGTTTTTTCCTGAATATATTCAGGAAAAAACGCATACGCCCTTTTTGGCCAACCAAGCAAGCCGGAAGGGCAAATCAGCGCTACAAAGAAGTCTCGCTTGCCCTCGGTCAAAAGGGCCATGCTGAACAAAGTGTAAAAACCAGAAAAGCAGGACAGGCCATGGAGACATGGGAGCCTTGCTTCGCTGATGGGCGGGATGTAAATTGCCAACAGGCACTCTGGAGAAGAGTACGGTGTGTCCTGAAACAAGTAATAAACACAGCGTAGAGAGCATAGGGCACTTCCACTCATGGGTGTATAAATGGGGAAAACTAAAAATCAACAAGACACAGGCACCCTAAAGTTTACGGCTGCTCTGTTTCCAAGAACCTCCGCTTCGGTACACCTTCAATATCCCAGGAAAGAGAAAAATGGATAAAGAAATGGTGGTACTTGGCACAATGCAATATCACTCAGCCATGAAATCAATGTCATAAGGCTAGTTAGCAGCATGATGAGTGGATTTAGGTACGATGATTCTAAGTGAAATAAGTCACACAGAAAAAGGCACTTGTCCTAAGATATCGCTTATAGAGGGAATGTCAAAATCGCTACACTTGAACTGAATTACAAAACAGAACAGAGTCACACCTTTAGAAGACACACTATGGCTGCTTAACGGGAAAGGTGAGGTGGGGTGATGCATAAAACAAGGGTTTGAAATTAGCTCAGACACCGCTCCATAAGCCAAATATGTAATAGACAAGGCCTACTCCCTGCTCAGTGAACTGGACTCAACACCCCCTAGTCACCGCACAAGAATATATCTGACTAGTATGAATCTGAAAACCTATGTATTGATATCTCTCTGCAAGTGAATCAAGAGCGTGTAAAGCGGCATAAACACAGCAGGGAAAAGCAGCCAAACCCCATTCTAAACATACATTACTTTAAAAAACCCACAAAGCAAAGACAGTGAAAGAGAGAGAAATTCTTACAAAATCCGTTCAGGGTCTCTGATGCAACCTGGATTGACCATATCTAGACCCACAGCTGGATGAGACATAAGGCTGGACACTCTTGGGGCTGAGAGGATTGGTGAGGTTGGGTGAGCAAATGCAGATACTTTAAAGTAATACCGCGGGGTACCCACCCCATGGGTCTCAAATCTCCAGGTACAAGGGAATCTTCCTACATCAAAACATGCATGGGAAACCCAGAAGATGGTATGCCATGATATCGGGAATGGTTTCTAAAACGCACCTCATTTCTCCTCTCCTTGTGCTCGGGTTCGCCATTCCAGCCGCTTGACTAACCATCTCCCTACTTGGAGAATCAGCACCTTTAACCTCCTGTTTCGTCCAGGTTGCAATTTGTCCTGAGGATGAACGGGAAGACGGGGAACCAACGAGAGACTAGCCCTAGGTGTTGGGACAGGCACAGGTCACTCCATTTTCCCAGCAGGAAGAAGAATGAACCACAGGCTCAGCCTGCCCCCCAGAACCAAAATAGGGCCTGAAGCAATCCTGCGCTTTTGCGGCCAGCTCGCAAAAAAGCGAGGAGACAAATGGAGCTCAGGGGCACTGCAATTCACAAACGTGCAGAGTTATAAATGAGAACTCTCGTCCACAAATATATTGAGGGAAGGCAACGAAGAGGATTTGAAAGCAAGGCAGATTTGCAGGAAACAGATTTCAGGAGGTAGATTCGACTCGCCTTTAAAGCACATGAAAAGCGGCAAAACGTTGACAATGATGCCCTTGGCCAAAAAGGGCGTATGCGTTTTTTCCTGAATATATTCAGGAAAAAACGCATACGCCCTTTTTGGCCAACCAAGCAAGCCTGAAGGGCAAATCAGCGCTACAAAGAAGTCTCGCTTGCCCTCGGTCAAAAGGGCCATGCTGAACAAAGTGTAAAAACCAGAAAAGCAGGACAGGCCATGGAGACATGGGAGCCTTGCTACGCTGATGGGTGGGATGTAAATTGCCAACAGGCACTCTGGAGATGAGTACGGTGTGTCCTGAAACAAGTAATAAACACAGCGTTGAGAGCATAGGGCACTTCCACTCATGGGCGTATAAATTGGGAAAATTAAAAATCAACAAGACACAGGCACCCCAAACTTTACGGCTGCTCTGTTTACAAGAACCTCTGCTTCGGTACACCTTCAATATCCCAGGAAAGAGAAAAATGGATAAAGAAATGGTGGTACTTGGCACAATGCAATATCTCTCAGCCATGAAATCAATTTCATAAGGCTAGTTAGCAGCATGATGAGTGGATTTAGGTACGATGATTCTAAGTGAAATAAGTCACACAGAAAAAGACACTTATCCTAAGATATCGCTTATAGAGGGAATGTCAAAATCGCTACACTTGAACTGAATTACAAAACAGAACAGAGTCACACCTTTAGAAGACACACTATGGCTGCTTAACCGGAAAGGTGAGGTGGGGTGATGCATAAAACAAGGGTTTCAAATTAGCTCAGAGACCGCTCCATAAGCCAAATATGTAATAGACAAGGCCTACTCCCTGCTCAGTGAACTGGACTCAACACCCCCTAGTCACCACACAAGAATATATCTGACTAGTAAGAATCTGAAAACCTATGTATCGATATCTCTCTGCAAGTGAATCAAGAGGGTGTAAAGCGGCATCAACACAGCAGGGAAAAGCAGCCAAGCCCGATTCTAAACATACATTACTTTAAAAAACCCACAAAACAAAGACAGTGAAAGAGAGAGAAATTCTTACAAAATCCGTTCAGGGTCTCTGATGCAACCTGGATTGACCATATCTAGACCCACAGCTGGATGAGACATAAGGCTGGACACTCTTGGGGCTGAGAGGATTGGTGAGGTTGGGTGATCAAACGCAGATACTTTAAAGTAACACTGCAGGGAACACACCCCATGGGTCTCAAATCTCCAGGTACAAGGGCATCTTCCTACATCAAAACATGCATGGGAAACCCAGAAGATGGTATGCCATGAGATCGGGAAAGGTTTCTAAAATGCACCTCATTTCTCCTCTCCTTGTGCTCAGGTTCACCATTCCAGCTGCTTGACTAACCATCTCCCTACTTGGAGAATCAGCACCTTTAACCTCCTGTTTCGTCCAGGTTGCAATTTGTCCTGAGGATGAACGTGAAGACGGGGAACCAACGAGAGACTAGCCCTAGGTGTTGGGACAGGCACAGGTCACTCCATTTTCCCATCAGGAAGAAGAATGAACCACAGGCTCAGCCTGCCCCCCAGAACCAAAATAGGGCCTGAAGCAATCCTGCGCTTTTGCGGCCAGCTCCCAAAAAAGCGAGGAGACAAATGGAGCTCAGGGGCACTGCAATTCACAAACGAGCAGAGTTATAAATGAAAACTCTCGTCCACAAATATATTGAGGGAAGGCAACGAAGAGGATTTGAAAGCAAGGCAGATTTGCAGGAAACAGATTTCAGGAGGTAGATTCGACTCGCCTTTAAAGCACATGAAAAGCGGCAAAACGTTGACAATGATGCCCTTGGCCAAAAAGGGCGTATGCGTTTTTTCCTGAATATATTCAGGAAAAAACGCATACGCCCTTTTTGGCCAACCAAGCAAGCCGGAAGGGCAAATCAGCGCTACAAAGAAGTCTCGCTTGCCCTCGGTCAAAAGGGCCATGCTGAACAAAGTGTAAAAACCAGAAAAGCAGGACAGGCCATGGAGACATGGCAGCCTTACTACGCTGATGGGCGGGATGTAAATTGCCAACAGGCACTCTGGAGAAGAGTACGGTGTGTCCTGAAACAAGTAATAAACACAGCGTAGAGAGCATAGGGCACTTCCACTCATGGGTGTATAAATGGGGAAAACTAAAAATCAACAAGACACAGGCACCCTAAAGTTTACGGCTGCTCTGTTTACAAGAACCTCCGCTTCGGTACACCTTCAATATCCCAGGAAAGAGAAAAATGGATAAAGAAATGGTGGTACTTGGCACAATGGAATATCACTCAGCCATGAAATCAATGTCATAAGGCTAGTTAGCAGCATGATGAGTGGATTTAGGTACGATGATTCTAAGTGAAATAAGTCACACAGAAAAAGGCACTTATCCTAAAATATCGCTTATAGAGGGAATGTCAAAATCGCTACACTTTTACTGAATTACAAAACAGAACAGAGGCACACCTTTAGAAGACACACTATGTCTGCTTAACCGGAAAGGTGAGGTGGGGTGATGCATAAAACAAGGGTTTGAAATTAGCTCAGACACCGCTCCATAAGCCAAATATGTAATAGACAAGGCCTACTCCCTGCTCAGTGAACTGGACTCAACACCCCCTAGTCACCGCACAAGAATATATCTGACTAGTATGAATCTGAAAACCTATGTATTGATATCTCTCTGCAAGTGAATCAAGAGGGTGTAAAGCGGCATAAACAGAGCAGGGAAAAGCAGCCAAACCCCATTCTAAACATACATTACTTTAAAAAACCCACAAAGCAAAGACAGTGAAAGAGAGAGAAATTCTTACAAAATCCGTGCAGGGTCTCTGATGCAACCTGGATTGACCATATCTAGACCCACAGCTGGATGAGACATAAGGCTGGACACTCTTGGGGCTGAGAGGATTGGTGAGGTTGGGTGAGCAAATGCAGATACTTTAAAGTAATACCGCGGGGTACCCACCCCATGGGTCTCAAATCTCCAGGTACAAGGGAATCTTCCTACATCAAAACATGCATGGGAAACCCAGAAGATGGTATGCCATGATATCGGGAATGGTTTCTAAAACGCACCTCATTTCTCCTCTCCTTGTGCTCGGGTTCGCCATTCCAGCCGCTTGACTAACCATCTCCCTACTTGGAGAATCAGCACCTTTAACCTCCTGTTTCGTCCAGGTTGCAATTTGTCCTGAGGATGAACGGGAAGACGGGGAACCAACGAGAGACTAGCCCTAGGTGTTGGGACAGGCACAGGTCACTCCATTTTCCCATCAGGAAGAAGAATGAACCACAGGCTCAGCCTGCCCCCCAGAACCAAAATAGGGCCTGAAGCAATCCTGCGCTTTTGCGGCCAGCTCGCAAAAAAGCGAGGAGACAAATGGAGCTCAGGGGCACTGCAATTCACAAACGTGCAGAGTTATAAATGAGAACTCTCGTCCACAAATATATTGAGGGAAGGCAACGAAGAGGATTTGAAAGCAAGGCAGATTTGCAGGAAACAGATTTCAGGAGGTAGATTCGACTCGCCTTTAAAGCACATGAAAAGCGGCAAAACGTTGACAATGATGCCCTTGGCCAAAAAGGGCGTATGCGTTTTTTCCTGAATATATTCAGGAAAAAACGCATACGCCCTTTTTGGCCAACCAAGCAAGCCGGAAGTGCAAATCAACGCTACAAAGAAGTCTCGCTTGCCCTCGGTCAAAAGGGCCATGCTGAACAAAGTGTAAAAACCAGAAAAGCAGGACAGGCCATGGAGACATGGCAGCCTTACTACGCTGATGGGCGGGATGTAAATTGCCAACAGGCACTCTGGAGAAGAGTACGGTGTGTCCTCAAACAAGTAATAAACACAGCGTAGAGAGCATAGGGCACTTCCACTCATGGGTGTATAAATGGGGAAAACTAAAAATCAACAAGACACAGGCACTCTAAACTTTACGGCTGCTCTGTTTCCAAGAACCTCCGCTTCGGTACACCTTCAATATCGCAGGAAAGAGAAAAATGGATAAAGAAATGGTGGTACTTGGCACAATGGAATATCACTCAGCCATGAAATCAATGTCATAAGGCTAGTTAGCAGCATGATGAGTGGATTTAGGTACGATGATTCTAAGAGAAATAAGTCACACAGAAAAAGACACTTATCCTAAGATATCGCTTATAGAGGGAATGTCAAAATCGCTACACTTGAACTGAATTACAAAACAGAACAGAGTCACACCTTTAGAAGACACACTATGGCTGCTTAACGGGAAAGGTGAGGTGGGGTGATGCATAAAACAAGGGTTTCAAATTACCTCAGAGACCGCTCCATAAGCCAAATATGTAATAGACAAGGCCTACTCCCTGCTCAGTGAACTGGACTCAACACCCCCTAGTCACCACACAAGAATATATCTGACTAGTAAGAATCTGAAAACCTATGTATCGATATCTCTCTGCAAGTGAATCAAGAGGGTGTAAAGCGGCATCAACACAGCAGGGAAAAGCAGCCAAGCCCGATTCTAAACATACATTACTTAAAAAAACCCACAAAACAAAGACAGTGAAAGAGAGAGAAATTCTTACAAAATCCGTTCAGGGTCTCTGATGCAACCTGGATTGACCATATCTAGACCCACAGCTGGATGAGACATAAGGCTGGACACTCTTGGGGCTGAGAGGATTGGTGAGGTTGGGTGAGCAAATGCAGATACTTTAAAGTAATACCGCGGGGTACCCACCCCATGGGTCTCAAATCTCCAGGTACAAGGGAATCTTCCTACATCAAAACATGCATGGGAAACCCAGAAGATGGTATGCCATGATATCGGGAATGGTTTCTAAAACGCACCTCATTTCTCCTCTCCTTGTGCTCGGGTTCGCCATTCCAGCCGCTTGACTAACCATCTCCCTACTTGGAGAATCAGCACCTTTAACCTCCTGTTTCGTCCAGGTTGCAATTTGTCCTGAGGATGAACGGGAAGACGGGGAACCAACGAGAGACTAGCCCTAGGTGTTGGGACAGGCACAGGTCACTCCATTTTCCCATCAGGAAGAAGAATGAACCACAGGCTCAGCCTGCCCCCCAGAACCAAAATAGGGCCTGAAGCAATCCTGCGCTTTTGCGGCCAGCTCCCAAAAAAGCGAGGAGACAAATGGAGCTCAGGGGCACTGCAATTCACAAACGTGCAGAGTTATAAATGAGAACTCTCGTCCACAAATATATTGAGGGAAGGCAACGAAGAGGATTTGAAAGCAAGGCAGATTTGCAGGAAACAGATTTCAGGAGGTAGATTCGACTCGCCTTTAAAGCACATGAAAAGCGGCAAAACGTTGACAATGATGCCCTTGGCCAAAAAGGGCGTATGCGTTTTTTCCTGAATATATTCAGGAAAAAACGCATACGCCCTTTTTGGCCAACCAAGCAAGCCGGAAGTGCAAATCAACGCTACAAAGAAGTCTCGCTTGCCCTCGGTCAAAAGGGCCATGCTGAACAAAGTGTAAAAACCAGAAAAGCAGGACAGGCCATGGAGACATGGCAGCCTTACTACGCTGATGGGCGGGATGTAAATTGACAACAGGCAGTCTGGAGAAGAGTACGGTGTGTCCTCAAACAAGTAATAAACACAGCGTAGAGAGCATAGGGCACTTCCACTCATGGGTGTATAAATGGGGAAAACTAAAAATCAACAAGACACAGGCACCCTAAAGTTTACGGCTGCTCTGTTTACAAGAACCTCCGCTTCGGTACACCTTCAATATCCCAGGAAAGAGAAAAATGGATAAAGAAATGGTGGTACTTGGCACAATGGAATATCACTCAGCCATGAAATCAATGTCATAAGGCTAGTTAGCAGCATGATGAGTGGATTTAGGTACGATGATTCTAAGTGAAATAAGTCACACAGAAAAAGACACTTATCCTAAGATATCGCTTATAGAGGGAATGTCAAAATCGCTACACTTGAACTGAATTACAAAACAGAACAGAGTCACACCTTTAGAAGACACACTATGGCTGCTTAACGGGAAAGGTGAGGTGGGGTGATGCATAAAACAAGGGTTTCAAATTAGCTCAGAGACCGCTCCATAAGCCAAATATGTAATAGACAAGGCCTACTCCCTGCTCAGTGAACTGGACTCAACACCCCCTAGTCACCACACAAGAATATATCTGACTAGTAAGAATCTGAAAACCTATGTATCGATATCTCTCTGCAAGTGAATCAAGAGGGTGTAAAGCGGCATCAACACAGCAGGGAAAAGCAGCCAAGCCCGATTCTAAACATACATTACTTTAAAAAACCCACAAAACAAAGACAGTGAAAGAGAGAGAAATTCTTACAAAATCCGTTCAGGGTCTCTGATGCCACCTGGATTGACCATATCTAGACCCACAGCTGGATGAGACATAAGGCTGGACACTCTTGGGGCTGAGAGGATTGGTGAGGTTGGGTGAGCAAACGCAGATACTTTAAAGTAACACTGCGGGGAACACACCCCATGGGTCTCAAATCTCCAGGTACAAGGGCATCTTCCTACATCAAAACATGCATGGGAAACCCAGAAGATGGTATGCCATGAGATCGGGAAAGGTTTCTAAAATGCACCTCATTTCTCCTCTCCTTGTGCTCGGGTTCACCATTCCAGCTGCTTGACTAACCATCTCCCTACTTGGAGAATCAGCACCTTTAACCTCCTGATTGTACAGGTTGCAATTTGTCCTGAGGATGAACGTGAAGACGGGGAACCAACGAGAGACGAGCCCTATGTGTTGGGACAGGCATAGGTCACTCCATTTTCCCATCAGGAAGAAGAATGAACCACAGGCTCAGCCTGCCCCCCAGAACCAAAATAGGGCCTGAAGCAATCCTGCGCTTTTGCGGCCAGCTCCCAAAAAAGCGAGGAGACAAATGGAGCTCAGGGGCACTGCAATTCACAAACGTGCAGAGTTATAAATGAGAACACTCGTCCACAAATATATTGAGGGAAGGCAACGAAGAGGATTTGAAAGCAAGGCAGATTTGCAGGAAACAGATTTCAGGAGGTAGATTCGACTCGCCTTTAAAGCACATGAAAAGCGGCAAAACGTTGACAATGATGCCCTTGGCCAAAAAGGGCGTATGCGTTTTTTCCTGAATATATTCAGGAAAAAACGCATACGCCCTTTTTGGCCAACCAAGCAAGCCGGAAGGGCAAATCAGCGCTACAAAGAAGTCTCGCTTGCCCTCGGTCAAAAGGGCCATGCTGAACAAAGTGTAAAAACCAGAAAAGCAGGACAGGCCATGGAGACATGGCAGCCTTACTACGCTGATGGGCGGGATGTAAATTGCCAACAGGCACTCTGGAGAAGGGTACGGTGTGTCCTGAAACAAGTAATAAACACAGCGTAGAGAGCATAGGGCACTTCCACTCATGGGTGTATAAATTGGGAAAACTAAAAATCAACAAGACACAGGCACCCCAAACTTTACGGCTGCTCTGTTGCCAAGAACCTCCGCTTCGGTACACCTTCAATATCCCAGGAAAGAGAAAAATGGATAAAGAAATGGTGGTACTTGGCACAATGGAATATCACTCAGCCATGAAATCAATGTCATAAGGCTAGTTAGCAGCATGATGAGTGGATTTAGGTACGATGATTCTAAGTGAAATAAGTCACACAGAAAAAGACACTTATCCTAAGATATCGCTTATAGAGGGAATGTCAAAATCGCTACACTTGAACTGAATTACAAAACAGAACAGAGTCACACCTTTAGAAGACACACTATGGCTGCTTAACCGGAAAGGTGAGGTGGGGTGATGCATAAAACAAGGGTTTGAAATTAGCTCAGAGACCGCTCCATAAGCCAAATATGTAATAGACAAGGCCTACTCCCTGCTCAGTGAACTGGACTCAACACACCCTAGTCACCACACAAGAATATATCTGACTAGTAAGAATCTGAAAACCTATGTATCGATATCTCTCTGCAAGTGAATCAAGAGGGTGTAAAGCGGCATCAACACAGCAGGGAAAAGCAGCCAAGCCCCATTCTAAACATACATTACTTTGAAAAACCCACAAAGCAAAGACAGTGAAAGAGAGAGAAATTCTTACAAAATCCGTTCAGGGTCTCTGATGCAACCTGGATTGACCATATCTAGACCCACAGCTGGATGAGACATAAGGCTGGACACTCTTGGGGCTGAGAGGATTGGTGAGGTTGGGTGAGCAAATGCAGATACTTTAAAGTAATACCCCGGGGTACCCACCCCATGGGTCTCAAATCTCCAGGTACAAGGGAATCTTCCTACATCAAAACATGCATGGGAAACCCAGAATATGGTATGCCGTGAGATCGGGAAAGGTTTCTAAAACGCACCTCGTTTCTCCTCTCCTTGTGCTCGGGTTCGCCATTCCAGCCGCTTGACTAACCATCTCCCTACTTGGAGAATCAGCACCTTTAACCTCCTGTTTCGTCCAGGTTGCAATTTGTCCTGAGGATGAACGTGAAGACGGGGAACCAACGAGAGACGAGCCCTAGGTGTTGGGACAGGCATAGGTCACTCCATTTTCCCATCAGGAAGAGAATGAACCACAGGCTCAGCCTGCCCCCCAGAACCAAAATAGGGCCTGAAGGCAATCCTGCGCTTTTGCGGCCAGCTCCCAAAAAAGCGAGGAGCCAAATGGAGCTCAGGGGCACTGCAATTCACAAACGTGCAGAGTTATAAATGAGAACTCTCGTCCACAAATATATTGAGGGGAAGGCAACGAAGAGGATTTGAAAGCAAGGCAGATTTGCAGGAAACAGATTTCAGGAGGTAGATTCGACTCGCCTTTAAAGCACATGAAAAGCGGCAAAACGTTGACAATGATGCCCTTGGCCAAAAAGGGCGTATGCGTTTTTTCCTGAATATATTCAGGAAAAAACGCATACGCCCTTTTTGGCCAACCAAGCAAGCCGGAAGTGCAAATCAACGCTACAAAGAAGTCTCGCTTGCCCTCGGTCAAAAGGGCCATGCTGAACAAAGTGTAAAAACCAGAAAAGCAGGACAGGCCATGGAGGACATGGCAGCCTTACTACGCTGATGGGCGGGATGTAAATTGCCAACAGGCACTCTGGAGAAGAGTACGGTGTGTCCTGAAACAAGTAATAAACACAGCGTAGAGAGCATAGGGCACTTCCACTCATGGGTGTATTAATTGGGGAAAACTAAAAATCAACAAGACACAGGCACCCTAAAGTTTACGGCTGCTCTGTTTCCAAGAACCTCCGCTTCGGTACACCTTCAATATCCCAGGAAGAGAAAAATGGATAAAGAAATGGTGGTACTTGGCACAATGGAATATCACTCAGCCATGAAAATCAATGTCATAAGGCTAGTTAGCAGCATGATTAGTGGATTTAGGTACGATGATTCTAAGTGAAATAAGTCACACAGAAAAGACACTTATCCTAAGATATCGCTTATAGAGGGAATGTCAAAATCGCTACACTTGAACTGAATTACAAAACAGAACAGAGTCACACCTTTAGAAGACACACTATGGCTGCTTAACGGGAAAGGTGAGGTGGGGTGATGCATAAAACAAGGTTTGAAATTAGCTCAGAGACCGCTCCATAAGCCAAATATGTAATAGACAAGGCCTACTCCCTGCTCAGTGAACTGGACTCAACACACCCTAGTCACCACACAAGAATATATCTGACTAGTAAGAATCTGAAAACCTATGTATCGATATCTCTCTGCAAGTGATCAAGAGGGTGTAAAGCGGCATCAACTCAGCAGGGAAAAGCAGCCAAGCCCGATTCTAAACATAAATTACTTTAAAAAACCCACAAAACAAAGACAGTGAAAGAGAGAGAAATTCTTACAAAATCCGTTCAGGGTCTAAGATGCAACCTGGATTGACCATATCTAGACCCACAGCTGGATGAGGACATAAGGCTGGACACTCTTGGGGCTGAGAGGATTGGTGAGGTTGGGTGAGCAAACGCAGATATTTTAAGTACACTGCGGGGAACACACCCCATGGGTATCAAATCTCCAGGTACAAGGGCATCTTCCTACATCAAAACCATGCATGGGAAACCCAGAAGATGGTATGCCAATGAGATCGGGAAAGGTTTCTAAATGCACCTCATTTCTCCTCTCCTTGTGCACGGGTTCGCCATTCCAGCTGCTTGACTAACCATCTCCCTACTTGGAGAATCAGCACCTTTAACCTCCTGATTGTACAGGTTGCAATTTGTCCTGAGGATGACGTGAAGACGGGGAACCAACGAGAGACGAGCCCTAGGTGTTGGGACAGGCATAGGTCACTCCATTTTCCATCAGGAAGAAGAATGAACCACAGGCTCAGCCTGCCCCCCAGAACCAAAATAGGGCCTGAAGCAATCTGCGCTTTTGCGGCCAGCTCCAAAAAAGCGAGGAGACAAATGGAGCTCAGGGGCACTGCAATTCACAAACGTGCAGAGTTTATAAATGAGAACTCTCGTCCACAAATATATTGAATGGAAGGCAACGAAGAGGATTTGAAAGCAAGGCAGATTTGCAGGAAACAGATTTCAGGAGGTAGATTCGACTCGCCTTTAAAGCACATGAAAAGCGGCAAAACGTTGACAATGATGCCCTTGGCCAAAAAGGGCGTATGCGTTTTTCCTGAATATATTCAGGAAAAAACGCATACGCCCTTTTTGGCCAACCAAGCAAGCCAGAAGGGCAAAATCAGCGCTACAAAGAAGTCCTCGCTTGCCCTCGGTCAAAAGGGCATGCTGAACAAAGCGTAAAAACCAGAAAAGCAGGACAGGCCATGGAGACATGGGAGCCTTGCTACGCTGATGGGCGGGATGTAAATTGCCAACAGGCAATCTGGAGATGAGTACGGTGTGTCCTGAAACAAGTAATAAACACAGCGTTGAGAGCATAGGGCACTTCCACTCATGGGCGTATAAATTGGAAAACTAAAAATCAACAAGACACAGGCACCCCAAACTTTACGGCTGCTCTGTTTCCAAGAACCTCCACATCGGTACACCTTCAATATCCCAGGAAAGAGAAAAATGGATAAAGAAATGGTGGTACTTGGCACAATGGAATATCACTCAGCATGAAATCATATGTCTTAAGGCTAGTTAGCAGCATGATGAGTGGATTTAGGGTACGATGAATCTAAGTGAAAATAAGTCACACAGAAAAAGACACTTCTCCTAAGATATCGCTTATAGAGGGAATGTCAAAATCGCTACACTTGAACTGGAATTACAAAACAGAACAGAGCACACCTTTAGAAGACACACTATGGCTGCTTAACCGGAAAGGTGAGGTGGGGTGATGCATAAAACAAGGGTTTGAAATTAGCTCAGACACCACTCCATAAGCCAAATATGTAATAGACAAGGCCTACTCCCCTGCTCAGTGAACTGGACTCAACACCCCCTAGTTACCGCACAAGAATATATCTGACTAGTATGAATCTGAAAACCTATGTATTGATATCTCTCTGCAAGTGAATCAAGAGGGTGTAAAGCGGCATAAACACAGCAGGGAAAAGCAGCAAACCCCATTCTAAACATACATTACTTTAAAAACCCACAAAGCAAAGACAGTGAAAGAGAGAGTGCAAATTCTTACAAAATCCGTTCAGGGTCTATGATGCAACCTGGATTGACCATATCTAGACCCACAGCTGGATGAGACATAAGGCTGGACCACTCTTGGGGCTGAGAGGATTGGTGAGGTTGGGTGAGCAAATGCAGATACTTTAAAGTAATACCCCGGGGTACCCACCCCATGGGTCTCAAATCTCCAGGTACAAGGGGAATCTTCCTACATCAAAACATGCATGGGAAACCCAGAATATGTCGATGCCGTGAGATCGGGAAAGGTTTCTAAAACGCACCTCATTTCTCCTCTCCTTGTGCTCGGGTTCGCCATTCCAGCCGCTTGACTAACCATCTCCCTACTTGGAGAATCAGCACCTTTAACCTCCTGATTGTACAGGTTGCCAATTTGTCCTGAGGATGAACGTGAAGACGGGAAACCACGAGAGACGAGCCCTAGGTGTTGGGACAGGCATAGGTCACTCCCATTTTCCCATCAGGAAGAAGAATGAACCACAGGCTCAGCCTGCCCCCCAGAACCAAAATAGGGCGCTGAAGCAATCCTGCGCTTTTGCGGCCAGCTCCCAAAAAAGCGAGGAGGACAAATGGAGCTCAGGGGCACTGCAATTCACAAACGTGCAGAGTTATAAATGAGAACTCTCGTGCCACAAATATATTGAAGGAAGGCAACGAAGAGGATTTGAAGCAAGGCAGATTTGCAGGAAACAGATTTCAGGAGGTAGATTCGGACTCGCCTTTAAAGCACATGAAAAGCGGCAAAACGTTGAAAATGATGCCCTTGGCCAAAAAGGGCGTATGCGTTTTTTCCTGAATATATTCAGGAAAAAACGCATACGCCCTTTTTGGCCAACCATGCAAGCCGGAAGGGCAAATCACGCTACAAAGAAGTCTCGCTTGCCCTCGGTCAAAAGGCCATGCTGAACAAAGTGTAAAAACCAGAAAAGCAGGACAGGCCATGGAGACATGGGAGCCTTGCTACGCTGATGGGCGGGATGTAAATTGCCAACAGGCACTCTGGAGATGAGTACGGTGTGTCCTGAAACAAGTAATAAACACAGCGTTGAGAGCATAGGGCACTTCCACTCATGGGCGTATAAATCGGGAAAACTAAAAATCACAAGACACAGGCACCCCAAACTTTACGGCTGCTCTGTTTCCAAGAACCTCCGCTTCGGTACACCTTCAATATCCCAGGAAATAGAAAAATGGATAAAGAATTGGTGGTACTTGGCACAATGCAATATCACTCAGCCATGAAATCAATGTCATAAGGCTAGTTAGCAGCAGGATGAGTGATTTAGGTCCGATGATTCTAAGTGAAATAAGTCACACAGAAAAAGGCACTTATCCTAAGATAACGCTTATAGAGGGAATGTCAAAATCGCTACACTTGAACTGAATTACAAAACAGAACGGAGGCACACCTTTAGAAGACACACTATGGCTGCTTAACCGGAAAAGTGAGGTGGGGTGATGCATAAAAACAAGGTTTGAAATTAGCTCAGACACCGCTCCATAAGCCAAATATGTACTCAGACAAGGCCTACTCCCTGCTCAGTGAACTGGACTCAACACCCCCTAGTCACCGCACAAGAATATATCTGACTAGTATGAATCTGAAAACCTATGTAATTATACTCTCTCTGCAAGTGAATCAAGAGGGTGTAAAGCGGCATAAACACAGCAGGGAAAAGCAGCCAAACCCCATTCTAAACATACATTACTTTAAAAAACCCACAAGCAAAGACAGTGAAAGAGAGAGAAATTCTTACAAAATCCGTTCACGGTCTCTGATGCAACCTGGATTGA